>NW_017728992.1:165124181-165126111 GCF_001723915.1 Gavialis gangeticus | reverse complement strand
TGTGTGTGTGTGTGTGTGTGTGTGTGTGTGTGTGTGTGTGTGTGTGGCTGCTCCCTCTAGAGAGTTATGCAGCTAGAGTGCAGCCCACTGAGCACATTCTGCAGGGAAATGCAAGGTAAGCATAGTAGCATGGAATTAAAATTGTGCGTAAGTGCCAAAAATTGCAGTTATGTAGCTATGTAAGTGCTACTTAGGTACATGAAGATAAAATAGGATTTAGCCCAATGTGTCTTTCTTCCCGACTGGTAGCCTAGCACATTTACTTGCAATCTGAAAGTGCAACTAAGTTCTGTGTTGGTCACACAGAAAGAAAAAAGAGATGTAAGGAATGTGATTTAATTAGGCCATAATTTTATAACTCATCTGTTTTCATTAACAAGCAAGAACCTATACAATATAGGTCATTATTCATTCCTTGTTAATTCCTACCTGTTAGGAAGAGCTGCCATAAGCCCTCTCCCTTAAAAACTTGTCCCAGCCCACTGCTGAGACCATACTATCTTCCACTTCTCTGAGGATGGAAGCTACTGAACAAAAGAAACAGGATTAAACCTAGTGCCCCCTCTCTGAAAGCCCATGAAGTGAACTGTCCTTGATACATTTCTGGTTGAGGGATGGGAAAGGGCCCTTTGCGTTCCAGAGGCATAACTAGCACGTGATGACTGGGGAAGCTGCCCTAGGTGCCAACCTGGAAAGAAGGGCCTCAGAAGAAAATGGCTACTGCCACAGCTGCCAAATCATGCCAGAAGTGCAGCAGCAACCAGAAGTTACCACTGCCTTTGCACGTGGCAACTGCCCTGGGCCCCTGGCTGTTATGTGTCTGTGCATTCCTATAACCCAAAGGACAAGAGGAAATTTAAAAGAGTCATGACTGTTCTCTTCCTGCTCACAAGATAAATCCCCTCGTATGTGAGCCTCCAGGAGTACATTTAACCAAGATATCAATTATGGAGGCAATAGTGGCAGCTTCATAGTTAATGTCAGAGCTGATTTCTGCAAAACAAGGAAGCAAGACTATTTTATATAGGGTGCCCTTTTACCCAATTAATAAAATAGTAATCACAGCTGAATTTACAGTTAAAGTCTAACTAGTGATGTTCTGTTGACCTATTTAAGCATGTAAAGTTTCCTTTGATTTCATAAAACTAGTGTTAAAAAATCTAATGGAAAGTATATGGAAATTTAAGTTTTCCAAATATTTAACTTTTCAAAGTTGGGAGGCTGTCATCACTGTAATCATTGGGAGTTTTGCTTGATTTCTCTGAAAGCAAAACAAGATCCCAAATGAAAGACCCCCATCAAACTCCCTATGATTTGTCACATGCATTAGTTATGTTTTAAAGTAAATGTTTCTTTTTTCCCATTTTACTAAAAAGTAGAATATTTAAAATATATCTGGTATTCCCACAAATGAAAAATCATTAAATATACAAATATCCTATTTTTAAATTAAATTAAAATTTTAATTTAATTTAAATTTCCTCAGAACATTCCTTCTAGTATTCAAAAATTATTTTCTGCATAAACCTGTAGCACATTCCTTTTTAAAGTATGCAGTGTTGCTCTACCTCTGCTATCAATGACAGGGTTTCAATGCAAGCAGAGGTAAGTCATAAATGAGCCCTAAGGAGTTTTACCCTTATTGAATAAGTATATAGCTACGGCTTTCTGTAAATGATCAACCTTACTAATGGGAAAACAGGAAAAGCTCCTTCCTAGACCATCTGATCTCCCTTTTAAACCCTAATGTAGAAGTATATTAGAAAGCATTTTAACATGAAAGGAAAATTAATTACATTACACAATCAAAGATGTTAAGACTCTCCTGCAGGGGTTGTTAACCCTGACCCATGGAGCCATGTCAGGCCTGGGTCCAGAACTGTGGCAGCAAGGGAGCAGTGGCACTTAACACTGCAAGTACCCCCCCTCT
>NW_017728992.1:165115558-165119181 GCF_001723915.1 Gavialis gangeticus | reverse complement strand
CAGGGGTTGTTAACCCTGACCCATGGAGCCATGTCAGGCCTGGGTCCAGAACTGTGGCAGCAAGGGAGCAGTGGCACTTAACACTGCAAGTACCCTCCCTCTTTCCACAAACCCAACCACATTTCCAAGCCCCATGTAACTGGATCAACCCTTGCTCAGCCAGCTTCACACAGAAGGACTGGAACCCATTCCCACACAGCTGAATTGAGCCAGGGCCTGATGCAGCTGCACAACAGTGGTCCAGCTCTGCAAGATCAAGCCCCTGCCAGACCACTTCCTTGAGGTTTAATTAGGTCCCAGCTGGGCCAGCACTGCACTGTGCAACTGGATTGGGCCTCCAAACCAGATCCAGCCTGAGAGGGGTACAGGCACCAATCATCTAGCCTACAGGCCAAAAATGTTGGGCACCTGTGCCCTAATGCATGTATTAAACTATTGACTAAAAGTATGATGGACTATACTGTTTTCTTCACAGCATTTTCTCCCTTGAGTCCCTAAATTTAGGCACTGAAATCCAGAAGGAGCATTTAAATATAACTGGCATTATTTTCAAGGTGCACTACTAATTCTCACCAGCTTCTTACCAAAATACAGAGCTGCTGTCGCTCGGTATTTCTGACGACCAGGTCACTTTCATTCTGATAACTAGTTCAGACGTAAATATCTAACATTAGAGAACCACATTTAAACTCGTTGGTCCAAGTGAGGTTTTAGAACTTAAGGCACCAAATCACAGCTTATGTTTATGCCAAAACGATGCCACTGGAAGAGGAACCTTGAGGCACACCTGTTGGGTGCTTAGTAGACCACAGCAGACAGTACCAGGGGTGTGGTCTTCATTCATACATAGGTATCCCTTTACTTCAGTTATGCCTCCTAAAACTTCTCCTAGTACAAATGCAGTTTGTGGTGGTTACACTGGCACACTTAAGACTGAAATATACACAACCTGTATTTGCCCCATTTTTCAGAGTAAAACTTAGATGCCCAAATCCCTATCTGTTAAAACTTTTACTTGTAAACATGGGTCTATGCAGGTAAATAATTTGAGTATTTTTAAAGTTTTATTTGTCGCAGATACTTATATCAACTAAGTAATCTGTATTATGTGATTACCTGAGTGAAAAAAAATCTTCACTTTCACATCTCTAAGCAACATCATAAACACAAATGGTTTCCAATCTTTGTTGGCACTTTGACCGCTCCAGTTTTTATCAAGCTGATGGAAACAGTTTCTTCCTAGGGCCTTTTAGACATGTCATTTATTTTTAAGCATGAGAAAATTTTCTATATCCAATTCATAATACAGTAAAATTGCTTAACCCCCTGCAAAAACGAGGATTTTCCAGCGAACCAGGAGTAGATGAGAGCATCAGCAAATAGCTGCACAGAACTGCTGATAAGCTCCAACTGAGTGGAGAAGCAGTGCCCTTTGAAGTAAAAGCCTCAGCAAACAGCTGAGTTGCTTATCCATCAGTGAGCAAGCCACTGCAAATAAAGCAGATTGTGAACTAAGCAGATAGGAAAGATCCAGGTTCCACTCTACTTGAAACTGGGCATTCTTGTGGACACAGCACAAACTACTGGTAAATATAGCAAAGAAAGAATCAAAGGGCACCTATACACAAGCAGTAAGGTTGCTCCAATGCACTCAATTAATCAAGACTGCACGGTAATTACTGTGCTCCAGCAGACTCCAGCATCTCGTGTATCAGTGTCCCCACACTTAAAAATGGCAGCTTTAGTTAAAGAACCCCCACCACCATTTTTAAGCACAGGGACACTGATACATGAGACAACACAAGAGCTCTCAGAGTTGCTCTAATTAAAGGGCCCCCCACCCCTCCCAGATCACAGGTATAAATGCCGCAAATGATCATGGGAAGCACTCAATTATGGTAAGCCTACAAAATCTAAAGATTCTTTATGAAATACTTCAATGTTTTATAGTAGACCTGAGAAACCAAGGTACAAAAATAGCAAATTCAACAATCAAAGGAGATCTATACATACGCTACAGGGTGGGGGGGGTGGAGTTTTAACTAGAGTGGCTCTGAGAGCCACTCTAGTTAAAGCGCCTGCAGTGTTACGTGTGTTTAACATCCCACGCTTCAAAATGGTGGCAGAGGTGTTCGAACTGAAGCTTGTTTGATAAGCTTTAGTTCAAGCAGCCCCACTGCTATTTTGAACTGCAGGGATGCTAAATATATGTGATGTGGAGACTGCTGAAATGCGCTAATTAGCATGCTCCAGCAGACTCGATTAATCAAGTCTGCTCTGATGCATGTTAATTAGCACAAGTCAAAGCGGATATCCAAGGGTGTACAGGTGCCCAAAAGCTTTACCAGGGTGTTTTAATATAGACAGAAATGTCTGGTACAATTTTTGATACACCATTTAAACATGTGTACTTCACATTTATGTTAAAATCTGTAGCAACAACAATTGTTCTTTAGTAAGTTATAAGTAGAGAACCTAAATTTGCACTGATAATTATTTCATGCGCCCCCTAGTCAACAAGATATATTTGGTATAAAGTCAACAGAGATTAGTCTTCCCACAGCCAAGCAGGATTCCAGTTCCCCAGTAAAGACAACAGCAATCAGAAGTAAAAACTTCATTTTGTTGATTCAGTTTGTCCCTATAGCTTGTAAACAATCTTTCCCAATAATTCCACCCTGTAGTTTGACATATAATTTGTCTGGCTCTGTTTTCTCATTACTGCTGCTTCTCTTAATCCTTCTAATAGATAATTCTTATTCAGACAAAATGTCTGTTTCAGGTAATTACTAGTAAAATGGAAACAAGAGAAACAGAAATAGAGAGAGGAGGTTATTGCTGCCTCCTTTACAACCACTCACAATTCACCATCTACTTTTTTGTTCTTTCTTTCTACTGTTATAATCCAGGACTTTTCTGAAGTGAATTGTTTCCTTCTCAGTTTAGTCTGGCCTCCTACAGTGAGCACAATGTTCACTAAAATCTCAACACTTCAAACTATGAAAAATAGCAAGCAGCAACTCCAACCAGAGAGTCTTCTTCTCATCATGTATGCCCTGCTGTTTTTTACTTTCTTCCCATAAGCATACATGCAGGGTGATCCTATTCTGTGATAGCTGGAAATAGGAATTAAAACATGCAGCTCTCCATGAGAGTCTGAAGAATGATCATAGAATTAAGGGATGAAAAAGACATTTTAGGTCATCTAGACTTTTCCTTTATCAGTGCAGTATGAGTCATCCAAACAAAAGCTCCAAATACTATGTAAATTAATGAAATGGACTATAATTATTATTTATTAGAAAATATAAACTAATAACCATATCCCTACAAGTAGTGTCTGAGAGACTATGTGAAGAAAAATTGTCCATTACCATAAGAAGCACTTATCGCCATATACACCCACGCTGATTTTGAGGTTCAATGAATGACTTCAATAAAATGACTAGGAGACATACACATTTTGCACAATTCCATCAACATTAACAACTTGATTTGGGGTATGATTTATGATTACTATATGAAAAAATAACACTTGTTTTTCTCCAGGAAAGCCTTTTATATCACCAATCTTTGCCTACGTTCAAGCAGCAGTCAACACTGTTATCGGTGAGACTTCTTTG
>NW_017728992.1:165108014-165110558 GCF_001723915.1 Gavialis gangeticus | reverse complement strand
TGGTCACAGGGCACCACGTCGATTGACTTCCATCAACCACCACCTTCTGGGTCCAACCACAGAGCCAATTCCCCAGCCAGCGGATCGTGGTGGAACTGAGGCCGCAGTTGGCCAGTTTTGCCGAAAGGTGATCGTGGGATACCAGATCAAAGGCTTTTTTGAAGTTAAGATATATGACATCAATCTCTTCCCCCTTGTCCAGGTGATATGTCATCTGGTCGTAAAGGGAAATGAGATTGGTCAAGCATGACCTGCCCACAACAAACCCGTGCTGGCTAACCCTCAGGGTGTTGCCATTGGCCAGTCCATTAAGAATGGCCTCTTTCATGATTTTTTCTAAGACCTTCCCTGGGGTGGAGGTCAGGCTGATGGGCCGGTAGTTTGCCAGATCCACTTTCCTCCCTTTCTTTAAGATAGGCACCACATTGGCCTTCTTCCAATCATTGGGCACTTCACCAGAGCGCAAGGAGCTCTCAAAGATTCGTGCCAGGGGCTGAGCTATGATGCAGGCCAGCTTCTTGAGTACTCTGGGGTGTAAGTTATCAGGGCCAGCTGACTTGAAGGTGTCCAGCCTCTCAAGGTGTTCCTTCATGAGGTCAGCATTGATGGAGGACAAGGAACCACCCTCACTTAGGCATCCCTGTCCCATAATGGGCAGAGGCGTCCCATGGGACTTGTGAAAGACTGACGTAAAGTACCCATTTAGTAAGTTGGCTTTTTCCAGGGTGTCGGTCAGCAGTTCTCCCTTCTGGTTTAGCAGGGGTCCAATGTTGCCCTTGCTTTTCCTCCTGCTCCCCACATATCTGAAAAAGGACTTTTTATTGTTCTTTATACTTGTAGCCAGTTGGAGTTCCAGTGCAGCCTTGGCTTTCCTGGTTTGCTCCCTGCAGGTCTGGACCAGTGCAACATATTCCTTCTTGGAGGTGGATCCCACCCTCCATCCTTTGTAGGTCTGTCTTTTTAGATGTAGGAGGACCCCTTGTTAAGCCAAGGGGGCTGCTGTGTCCTTTTGCTGCCCTTCCTCTGCAACGGAATAGCCTTAGCTTGTGCATCTAAGATCACTCCCTTGAGGAGCAAGCACTCTTCCTGGACTCCCCTCCCCTTGGGGTCATGGTCCCTTAGGGCCTCACCAACAAGTCTCCTAAGCTTGTCAAAGTCAGCCCTCCTGAAGTTGAGGACCTCTGTACTGCTGACTGACTTGACAGCTTTTCGGCGGATGGTGAAGGTGATCAGTCGTGATCAGCTGATGACAGACCCAGTCCATTTTATGGCTAAACAGTCGGGGCAGAGAGATTAAACAAGGTGATTTATGTCATGATTTCAATAAATATTAATTCTCAGTGGTTAGTACAATCATCAAAACATGTGGATTTAGAATTAGAGCCTTTATTATATTGAATTCCTTGTTCATACTTAGGAAGGTACACTAAAACTATTTACATCCATTAAAGCAATTATATAGTATAATATTTTCAACTCCTGTTTAACTTTTTTTGTATGTTAGAAAACAAAGAATGATACAGTGCATATTTACTAGATAATTTAACTTTTTGCTCATGATTTGTCTCAAGAAGGTGCATTGGGTTGCTAACTGAAAATTATACAAAATAGAATATAAAATTTTAATGAATTAAGCAAAACAACCTGAAATGTTTTTGATTCACAAACTTATCTTATAAAAAGATGTTTCACCTTTTTTGACCATAGAGGCTAATTGTAATCAGTTGATGAAAATAATTACTTCATGTATGATAGTACAAAATCAAGTCTTTTTCTTGTATATTGTGTGGGGGAGTGAGTGTGTGAGGGGTGTGGGGTGTGTGGGGCATGCACATATGTGTATGTGGGAGGGGGACTTTCTGGGTGCTAGGTCCTGGGAGCCAGCTGGGGTTGGGGGAGGGGAACAGGGGACACATGCAGCAGAGGTCTCCTGGGCTGTGCAGTCCAGGTGCAGTTTGCGGCTGCCCTCATGCTGCTCCACATGGGGCTGAGCCCTGCCCACTCCTGCCCAGGGTAGCCCATGCTGCATTCTCAACCATGCCTGTAGGCCCTGGCCCCAGCCCCAATCCCAGCCAGCATGCACAGCTTCCCAGTAGGGCTGCTCCCAGTGCAGCTGCAGCCACCTGGATGCTGTTCAGCTCCCCACACCTCCAGTGGCTCCTCCTCCAGCCCCTGCTGTGCCACTCCAGGTGGAAGGGAAGCTGCACCTGGGCAACTTCTGCCCCTGCATGTGGGGCTTCAGCTGGGAGCTGGAAGCTGGATCTGCAGCCCCATGCACGGGCAGAAGATGCCCAGGTGCAGCTTCCCTTCCACCTGGAGTGGCACAGCAGGGGCTGGAGGAGGAGCCACTGGAGGTGTGGGGAGCTGAACAGCATCCAGGTGGCTGCAGCTGCACTGGGAGCAGCCCTACTGGGAAGCTGTGCATGCTGGCTGGGATTGGGGCTGGGGCCAGGGCCTACAGGCATGGTTGAGAATGCAGCATGGGCTACCCTGGGCAGGAGTGGGCAGGGCTCAGCCCCATGTGGAGCAGCATGAGGGCAGCCG
>NW_017728992.1:165094731-165103014 GCF_001723915.1 Gavialis gangeticus | reverse complement strand
GGGGGGGGGGGGAACTGAGCAGCACCCAAGTGACTGCAGTTTCATCAGGAGCAGCCCCGCCAGGAAGCTGTGCACTCTGGATAGGGCCGGGGCCTGGGCCAGGGCTGGGGCCAGGAGGCATGCGTGGGACTGTGGTGTGGGCTACCTTGGGCAGGAACAGGTGGAGCTCACCCCATGTGGGGCACCACAGGCTAGACCCAATCAATTGGTGGGTGCCCCCCCACAAGCTGGATCCAATCAGTTGGCAGGCTGGATCTGACCCATTGGCTGTATTTTGCCCACCCCTGGATTAGAATGCTGTTGCAGCCATGCTGCCTCAGGAAATGTGCAAAGAAACAAGGGTTTTTTGGTAATATCTTTTATTGAGCTAACTGTATAGTTGCGAGGGATGTTAGACAAGTTTTTGGGTACAAAATGCCCTTCCTTAGACTGCTACACCATTCCCCTTTGCTGGTGCTGCTCACCCAAGCCTCAGTTACACTACTAGATCAACCTCCAACACAACAATACTACATAGTCTATATTATTCTTCTTTTAACTGAAGGCAATCTTCATTGCAAAGTTATATTTATTGAGTGAAATGCTATATAATTTGATTTGTGAAACCAAGGTCAAGGAATTATATCCAGTCTTTGAAATAAAAACAGGAAAGGTCTAAAGTAGCTCCTGATTCCTGTGGAAGTACTTCACAAAAGGAGCTTTGTCTTTGCAATTCCAATATTGCCATATCAAAATCTTTCCCCTGAGTGTAAGCTGATCCTGCAAGTATCGCAAGTGCAAGTCACTTATTTTTACCAAAATCTTCATCATGTTGCATCTTTCTGTATATATCAAAACCAGCTACTCAAACATGGCAATTCTCATTAACAAAGACACCCAGACATGATCTGGATACATGAAGCTGAATATATACATGCAGCTATCATACACAAGAGTCATATCACAGTCTCCCCACAGAATTAGAGGCAAAGAGTTAAAGAAAACCTTGGAGTTCACTTAATACATTTTCCATTTATGCTCCCCCCACAGAACAGCCTAGTTTAAATGGCTTAAATGTTTCAGAAAAGGCTCCATAGTAGTATAAATTTGATTTTCTGTTGGATTTTCAAGGCACAATATGCATTTAAAAATCTCTTGACCATCCTTATAAATTTAAAATAAAAGTGGAACAACTTAAAGAAAAAATATTATAAGAAAATGAATTATTTGGTCTAACCTTAAACCAAATACAATGCTTGCTTCCATAAACTACACGTGTAGCTCACTTGTAATGTAAAGGCTTCTGAATCAATAGAATTAAATGGGTTTCTTTGTGAATTTTCACTTTACCCTTTACCTAGAGATCTTCAGCATCAGTGTTCAGAGTTCTGGCATGGCATTCTGCAACTGCTTTCTTATGTGTGCTTTCCCAACAGGGTTTCGACTGCAGGCAACTCATTTGAAAAATTAATTTTCATATATATTTCTATATCTAAAGTAAGTTAAAGTCAGTCCATCTATCACACATATTGTGATCAAAGTTTTACTAGGAGTGAAAGTAAGGGAGGCATATCAAACTGGAAAACACAATTTGTATGATTTGCAATAGCATGCTGGTAGGTATTTGAACCAGAGACTTGAGTAAGAAAAAAGGGAGGACAGGTTCAATATAAAGGACCATACAGGCCAGATCCTAATCAGCCTTTAAAGCAAGGGTTCTCAACCATTTTAGTTTCAAGGCACCCCTCAGAAAATGCCAGTTCTTAGCTTTCACTCATTTCTTGAGTGTGAAAAAAAAATAGAGTAACTCTTCTGTTGCAAAGAACTCATAAAGACTATAACTAGCCAAAATATTTTTGACACTGTGGATTCCTATTTGAAATCTCTGGGTTTATCTTGTGAATCATCTGTAGGGATTTGTATGCCTAGAAGTGACCATACTGATGGCACCCATTATAGGATATTGCAGCACTCCATGGTGCTGCAGCGCCCTGGTTTTGAATCACTCCTCTAAATCAGTAAACTAAAATTAGTTACAAGAGCTATCTAAATTGATACCACTTAAGAGCAACAAAGCTGCTTAGGTACTTGAATTAATTAGGCACCTCTATTTTGGCCTAAAAAGATCCCTAGGGGCATCTATATACGTGCTTCAGGGGTTGGGGCATGCTTTAATTAGAGTGGCTCTGAGAGCTGTTCTAATTAAAGCACCCAGAGCATCTCACATACCAGCATCCCCGCACTTCAAAATGGCAGTGGGGGTGCTTTTTCTAAAGCTCATTTGACAAGCTTTAAATAAAGTGCCTCCACCACCATTTCGAAGCATGGTGATACACAAGATGCAGGGGCTAGCCGGAGTGCAGTAATTACCATGCTGCAGCAGATTTGATTAATTAGAAGGGCCTGTATGGTCCTTTATATTAAACCTGTCCTCCCTTTTTTCTTATTTGATTAATCAAGTCTGCTCCAACACACTGCAATTACAGTGCATTGGAACAGCCTCTGCACTCATGTATAAGCACCCTAGATGCCTAGATTTGGCCTGCTTTGCATGCTCAGAAGCAGTACAGACCAGCTACCGAAAACCTAACTCCTGATGACGCTCTGTTTTAATCCACTCCGTCTGGGAGACTCATAAACTCCACTTAATCCCAATTCCTTAGATGGGAAGTGGTCACACTGCATGGTTGATGCTGACAAGATGCATGTAGTTCAAAAGAAGACAATGTGATGGTGACACCCACATTGTATAGTGGCCCAGTGACAAGATTTTTTTTCAAAACAAAATGGAAGACCTGGGTTCTAGACCACTGTCGTCCTGAGAGAACCCACATCATTCACCAGCAGAAGGAAACAAGTAACAGTCACAGCACACGCCAGAGGAGGGAGAAGGAAGAGGGCCAATAAAGACTCACTCCAGTAAAGAATAGCCGTCTGTAACAGGGAACCCTTACCCTGTTACTGAATGTACGGGAAAGAGAGAAATGGAGGGCAGAGAGGAGAGGGACTGAGAAGTGAGAGAGAGACAAAGGGTAGGAACAGAGGGCCAGTCTCTAAAAATGAAACAGCAAGCAGCAGAGCAGTAGTGTCAGGGCTCACAGATTAAGTGATTAGCAGCTCATTCACAGGTGCTCAGATTTGAGCCCAGGAGAGGGGGAAGAAACAGCTGGCTATGTAAACCCCAGCCAGAGGACCAGAAATGGGGGAGGGAAGAGTATCCGAGCGGGACTGGAGTTAACATCTGTGGGGAAAGGTAGAAGCCACAGCTTGGGGTTCCTGAAGTGAAAGCATGGTGACACAGATGCAGGGAAGCTGAGATAAAGTTTGCCAAGCAGGAAAAGGCAGCCTGCTGGTGAGGCTTTAATGCCAAAAGAGCGACTATCATTAGCAGGAATGCTACTTCCAATTTCTGGGATTTTTTGTTTTGTTTTGTTTTGTTTGTTGGGGGGGGGGGGCGTACCAGAGCCTGGGATTTTTTGTTGCTAAGTGGACACTTAGCTCATTCCTTCTCATTGCTCCTTTGTTTATAAGCTAACCCAGTGCTTTGCACTTGGGACTGTTGGGAAGGTAGAGGTCTCAATGGTGCCCTAGGAGGGTCAGAGACAGGGCCCAAGGGCTCAGAGGCAAAACAGTGCCTGAGAAGGGCATAGACAGGGCTGGGGCCCAAGAAGCTAGACCAGAACAGTGGACCTTGAGCTAATGGCCCAAGGCTACCAGACTGAGACTTAAAGTTTACAGGTACAGGAAGGCTTGGCAATCGATGAAGGAGATAGAAAAATGGGCCTGAAAGTGAGAACCTGCCCATGAGTTCAGGACAGAGGAAGTAAAGGGAGAAGCCTGGCAAACATGCCCAGTGAGAGAGCACCCCATCTTTGCTACTAGCCTCCTGAATTGAAGTACAAAGAACAAAGGCATGGCAGGTGAGAAAGGAGGCACAGCAGGGACCAAAGGTTTGTGAACAGGAGACTCCAGCTCATAAACGACCAGAGAGATCAAACAGGCTGTTTTCTTTGGCCTGGTCAAGATCCTGTGACACCATCCAATACTCATTTTAGCATTTCCCTCATCGGCAACACAATGACCCCTAAAATAATTTAATAACTTGTCAGATGTCATCTACATGGAAACTAGCTAGTTTGAGAGTTAAAAAGGACTCACTTCACAACTGGATTCCATTTGATGTCTGCTAAGCAGTGGGGAGTTTGATTCTGATGATGAGTTGGGCAAAATAAACTCTCCACTACTCAGAACAGGCAATAAATGGGACACAACCATTTTTTTAACAATAGATACACAACCTGTCAACACATTTCCACTGCCACTGCAATCAACATGCCCCACACAATGAATCACAGAATCACAGAGAAACACGACTAGAAGGCACCAGAGGTCATCTAGTCCAACTCCCTGCCCTTAGGCAGGATCACCCTTATCCAAACCATCCCATACAAATCCTTAATCTAACCTCTTACTAAAACTACATAGTGAACCCTGACATAACACGAGACATAGCATCCTAGCTTGCCACAGGTAAACCACGGGGACCATGATGACCAATGTCTTGCTTCTGTAAGAGGTTGTTAACATATGTGCAAGAAATCCCAGGAAGAGGAACCTGCCTACCACTACAGAGGAAGGCCAAAACCCCTACAGTCCATACCAACCTGACCAGGGGGTAAAATGCTTTCCCGACCCCAAAGAGGGCAAGACCCTCTAGACAGGAACCTATAGCAATGCACTATAGCAAGGGAGAGTATTGCCATGGTAACGTAGCAGTGGCATCATGGTTTTTTCCTGCAGATGCTACACTGGCATAGCATATTGCTACAGCGATGTAGCATCATGTGTAAAAGCATCCAGTCTTTTCTTCTCTAAACTAAATAAGCCCAGTTCTCTCAGCCTCTCCTCATAAGTCATATGCCCCAGCACCCTCACCATTTTCATTGCCATCCTTTCTGTAGTGGGGGACCCAAGATGTGCCCTCACCAGTGTTAAACAGAGGGGAATAATCATTTCCCTTGACCTGCTGGCAACTCTCCTACCAATGCAGCCCAGTATGCCATTAGCCTTCTTGGCAACAAGGGCACACTGTTTGCTCATAGTCAGCGTATTGTCCCACTGTAACCCCCAGGTCCTTTTCTGAAGAGCTGCTGCCCAGCCAGTCAACCCCCAACCTGTAGTGGTGCATGGGATTGTTTTGTCCTCAGTGCAGGACTTTGCACTCGTCCTTATTGAACCCCACAAGATTTCTTTTGGCCCAATTCTCCAATTTGTCTAGATCACTCTGAATTCTAGCCCTAGCCTCCAGTGTATCTACTACTCCCCCCAGCTTGGTGTCATCTGCAGATTTGCTGAGGGTGCACTCTATGCCATCTTCCAGGTCATTGATGAAGCTATTGAATAAAACCAACCCCAGGACTGACTCCTGGAGCACTCCGCTTGATAGCAGATGCCAACTAGACATTGAGCCATTGATTACTACCCTCTGAGCCCAATGCTCCAGCCAGTTTTCTATCCACCTTACAATCCATTCATCCAGCCTGTACTTTCTTATCTTGACTGTGAGAATGTTGTGAGAAACCATACCAAAAGCCTTGCTAAAATCAAGGTATACCACATGCACTCCCCACAACCACTGAACTAGTCATCTCATCATAGAAGGCAATCAGGTTAGTCAGGTATTACTTGTCTTTGGTGAATCCCTGCTAACTGTTCCTAATCACCTTCTTCTCCTCCAAGTTCTTAGAAATGGATTCCTTGAGGATCTGCTCCACAAAAATCTGAAGTATCTGAAGACTGCTATCATATCCCCTTAAGTACATTTTCCAAAAGCTGAATGTCTTTCAGTCTTTCCTTGTATTACTTTCTTTCCAAGCCCTTTATCATTTTTATCACTTACCTCTGGACCCTCTCTAACTTCTCCATGTACTCCAGATGAGCCCTAACCAATACCAAGTAGACGACACTATCACCTCCCATCTGTTACATTTAATGCTTCTATTGATGTATCCAAAAACCTCATTTGCTTTTTTTACAACTGCATCATAGTGCAGGCTTGTGTTGTGTTTGTGATCTATCTAGACTCCCAGATCCTCCTCCATAATGCTTTCACCCAGCCAGGTATAATCCACTTGTATTTGTATTTTTGTTATTCTTCCCAAGGTGTAGCATCTTGTATTTGCCAGCATTGAACTCCATCCTGTTAGCTTCAGAGCAGCTTTCCAATCTACTGAGATACCATCAGAATCCATGGCTCTTACACATGCCATCCCCCAAATGTGCTATGACTGATCAAATGAACCAAATTCTCTCGTGGTAATTGTATGGGTGAAACTAAGCAGCAACTATGTGCCAGAATGAACTTTCACAGAAAAAATATAAAGGACAGAGATGCACACGTCAGTAGGAGCACATTTTTCACAGAACAACCACTCCTTTTCTGACCTCACTATCTTTGAGCTCAAGGGAAATCTACCAAATACCTTTAAAAGGTGAGCTTGAGAACAAAAATATATGAACTTGCTAGTCATTGGAAACCATGGACTGAACGATATTGATTTTTATGACACACTATAATCTACTTGATTTATGAAACTCTTCCTTCACAATACAGGTGATGATAACCTTTTCATTCCATAGGTATTAATCTTCCAGTATCAAGCTTCTTTTCTGCAGGTAATTGTTTGTCTGCTACCCCTGGGAATTTCTCCTCCCTCCAAGTTCAGAGATCTACCTACTGTTCTTAACAGTTCCTCTCCTTGCTTCCCTCCTCAGACCTGATGAAGAATGCCCTGCATTTGAAAGTTTGTCTAACTTTATTCCAAACATGCAGTTGGTCAAATAAAATATATCACCCCAAAAACGCTTGCCTCCCTTTGCTTAAACATTTATCCGAAGGACAGAGAATCATATCTACATGTAGATTTACAAGGCTTTAAAGTTTGTATTATTTAGATTTCTACATATGTCCAGAAAACTGTGATAAGCATGTATGGAAATTAAAAGATAAAATAATTTTAATAATGAGTCTTTTATACTTGTATTCACCAGTTGTGCTCTGGCCAGCTTCATTTCTTTATCTATCAGCAAAAAAAAAAAGCTATTAAAAAAGGAAGACTGAGAATAATGCTCCCAAGTGTTATTCCTGCTATATACTACAAAAGCATACTTGTCTCTTAGGTTCTATAACTGCACAGGAGCATTGTGCACTGATTGTGGTGAAGACTAAGGATGGATTTTTAGAAGTGCTATAAGAGCCTTAGAATGAGCCTTATTCATCCTATGGTATTTGTTTCTTTTTAGATTTTTCAGATTTATTAGCAATTTTCTATCCCTGCTGTGAGAGGTTGCACTAATCCAAGGAAGAAAGAATAGGCTTTAGAAAAACTTAAAATAAAATTTAAAAAATTAAGAAAGAAACAGCAGCAAGCTAATCTTTTGTTCTGTTCACTCAACACATCTATGTGTGATATTAAGGCAGCTGAATAAACTCTGGCACAGTTCACATTGGAGTTTATTGCTCCTGGGTGCAGCATCTTCATGTGCACCTAGGACTGCAGCACGTTGAGACGGGGTGATGCAGCACCAGCTGGCAGGGGGCCCAGTGGGTCAGCCTGCCAGCCTGGGACTGCTCCTCCTGGCACAGCATGCTGCGGGGGGCTAGCTGGGGCATGAGGGTGCTACGATGTGGGGTTAGTCAGCAGACAGACCCCATTCTGTAGCACCCTTGCGCCCAGCCAACCTGGTCCCTGTCTACATGAGAACTGAGGTGGAGTAAAGTACTCTGCCACAGGCTAACACTGGTTTCTGGCAGTACTATCCTGCAGCATAGTCAATTAGTTTACCCCAGCCTAATAGCACTGTTCATGTAGGTGGTGTTTTACTGCAGAGCTAATTAGTAAACTTTGCAGTAAATGTCTCATGTAGATGTAGATGTAGATGTAGATGAGTGCGGTGGAGCACCTTTGAGGGTGTTTGCCACTTCTGGGCTCTCACAGGCTCCAAGGGGAGCCTGCTTTGAAGGAGCAGAAGGGGAACCCTCCCCCAGATACCATTTTAAAGGGGAAGGTGTGTAGCAGGGCACTGTTGGTGCCTGTCACTTTAAGACCTAAGCCAAGCAGCCAGCAGGTCCCTGATTGTGGCAGCCATTTTAGATTCAAGACTGCCTATATAAGCAGAGTATTTTCCTGCTAGCAGGGGAGGCAGCAACATTGCCTAGCTGCAAGGCTTCATGGAGGTAAGGGAGGAGCTGTAGGGGATGGTTTAGGAGGCTCCTGGTCCTGGGCATGACCTAAAACTGCACCC
>NW_017728992.1:165088125-165089731 GCF_001723915.1 Gavialis gangeticus | reverse complement strand
GTGCCTTAACCCTAGCCCTCACCTTTGGGTGGGTCTGGTAACACCGTAGGTAGTTGGGGGCCAGGCATAAGTGCAGCCACCTGAGCCCTGTGGGGTACAAGACCCTGAGGAGGGAGAGTGGGGGCCTGGCACGGCTGTGGCCACCTGAGCCCTGTGTGGGGTGTAAGACCCTGAGGAAAAGTAGTTGGGGCCAGGCATGGCTACAGCCATCTGAGCCCACTGGGGAGCGAAGCCTCATGGCCCTAAGTGAAGGGGGGCAAAGATGAGTAGCCCTGAGTGAAGGGGGTGGTGTGGAGCTCCGAGTGAGGGGAGTAGGCCAAGGTATGCTTCTAGATGCCTAAGGCTGAAGTTTGGGCCAGAGGCTAACGGGGGCTCAGCCCAAGAGCGGGGGGGTGAGTGCTGACCCCAGTAAGTCCTCCACCACTGAGAGGCTGAGTGTGGGTCAAATGCTTTAGTGAGCACAATGACCTGCTTCTCCAGGGGGAGAGTGAGAGTCCCCATGAGACCCTGGAACACCAGTCATGGTGTAAGTTACCTCAGGTCCCACAACCAGGAGGGTAAGCCCTAGTAGGGGCCAGAAGGCAGACCCGAGAGAGTGGAGCTAGAGGCTCAGAGGCCTGAGGTAGAATTCCCTCAACAGGTTAATGTTGGGGCCAGGACTGGAACGGTTAAAAAGGCCCGGGGCCCACTGCGAGGGACGCCCAGAGCTGGAGGCCTGGGGTTCTGACTGGCCTTGGAGGTGAGGCCAGGGCCTATGTGGCCAAAGGTCCTGGGGGGACCACACCCGAGAGGGGAAATGGTTTCAGGGCGCTAGACAGCCTGAATGAAAGCGCAGTAGGCCGCCTGAATGGTGGGCTCTTACAGGGGTCCTGATTGGAGAATTCTGGGGCCCAGTGTGGGGCTGGTCAGATCAACAGCTGGATGCCATCTGCGAGGCATGGGCTGTGGTGTAGGGGAGGTACGGAGCCGCAGATAGCACCCCCCTGGCAATGGGGAATGAATGGGCAGCCTCCTACCTTAAATAACATCTTAATTAAGAACAAGGCATGGCAAGCAAGTTAGGTGGGTGGTATGCCCAAAGTGGGGAACCTAGCACTGTAGCCAGGCGGGGAGCCCCACTTTGCCACAATGAGCCTTATCTAAAACACAATGTAATTGGAGAATCTAACAGAAGCCTTGAAGTAACATACTAGTGAACTGCCCATCAAGAATGACATGGGGAAGGGGGCGTGGGCAGGGATCAAGCACTGTCACTCACCAGCCCATGCTGCCGCTGCCTCAGGGGGAAGGGGGGAGAGAATACCCCGCCTTCCCTCCACCATAGTTTCATGGTTGGTAGAGTGGGAAGAGACCTGAGCAGATCACCAAATCCAACCCCCTGCCAGGGGCAGGAAAGAATGCTGGGGTCAAACGACCCTGGCTAGAAGATTATCTAGCCTCCTTTTGAAGATCCCCATAGTAGAAGCAAGCACCACTTCCCTTGGAAGTTGGTTCCAGATCCTAGCTGCCCTGACTGAAGTAGTGCTTCCTGATATCTAGCCTGAATCTACTCTCCGTCAACTTATGGCCGTTATTCCTTGTTACTCCCAGTAGTGCTCAGGGGGAC
>NW_017728992.1:165087735-165087973 GCF_001723915.1 Gavialis gangeticus | reverse complement strand
CATGTGAGTGGTCCTCCTCTGGACCCTCTCCATGTTGTCCACATCCCTCCTGAAGTGCAGCACCCAGAACTGGACACAGTACTCCAACTGCGGCCTAAACAATGTCATATAGAGGGGGAGAATCACCTCCTTGGACCTGCTCATGATGTATCTGTGGTTGCATGACAAGATGCGGTTAGCCTTCCTGACTGTGTCCCCACATTGGCGGCCCATGTTCATCTTGGAGTCTATAATGACT
>NW_017728992.1:165085233-165087555 GCF_001723915.1 Gavialis gangeticus | reverse complement strand
GACCTAGCTACAGATGTACAAGACAGTTTATAACTAGATAAATGTTCAGTTCTATTAGACTTGAACTGGCATAAATGAAGAAATAACAGAAGCTCTGAGTATCAAAGATATATATATACTTGATACTCAGAGCTTCTGTTATTTCTTCATTTATGCCAGTTCAAGTCTAATAGAACTGAACATTTATCTAGTTATAAACTGTCTTGTACATCTGTAGCTAGGTCTTATTAATATTTTCTTCAATTAGTGAAGAATAATCTTTTTTAAAGCAAAAAAGCAATATATAAATGAAACAAAATAAATTAATAGACACAGGGCTTATGTCTCTCACTCTCACTCCAAATTAACAATAGTGGAGAATACATACGAGATGTAAAATAACCTGCCACACGAGCTGTTTATATACTTCAAATTGTTATTAATTTAAAATCAACACTAATTAATTACAAAAAATAACCTAAATCATGTGGAACCAGAATATCCCTATTGTAAATAAGACTCAAAAGCTTCAGGCTGCAGACAGGAGAGAATCAGTACATTGCGTAAGGGAATGGATTTGTCTCCTTTATAAGATGTTATCAAAGGCACTAACAAAAACACTTTAAAGCTGGCTTTGAGTTATATTGTTGATAACTTCGTATTAATTGTAATGACAAAATGATCAACTCTGAGCAAGAATTAAAAGGTGACAGCAGGGCTACTATCACAAGCAGAAGAAAAGTTTGCTTTGAATCAATATTTGGAGTCTGTATTACAAATATATTAATTCATAAAAGCTGCCTGTATTTTTATCCCTGAAGACTTACAGATTTCATTCTAATGAAAGGAGACAGTGCTAACATGATGATATCTCCTACAGTGGGCACATCATCCAAAATCAATTCCCATCTCTAACATAATGGCTGTCTATCCACCATGACTGAAGATCTGCTAGCTGTTACATGGATCAAACTTGGTTCCCCCTTTTCCCCATCAAGCTTGATGATCTTTTGCAACCATATGGAGAAGCATGGATGACATGACTTAGCTCTGTACAGTAAGCAATGAACAAACTAAAAATATGCATTTATAGCAATTAAAACAATAAAAATCCGTTGTCCAAATATACAGCTAAATTAAGTAGTATGAATCTGAAACATTTTCAGAAGTGAAAGTCTGCACAATTTCTAATAGAAAACACTAACAAGTAGCCTTGTTGTCTTCCAGCTCATTGCCACCATTGGTGGATCGCTTCTTAATTGTTGCATGGTGATTAGAAAAGGTCCTATTCTCTTAGCCCTTTACATAATTATACTGGCATGAAGTCAGGTCCTGAGCACAGAAATCAATAAACTGGCAAAGGGCCCAAGTCTATAGGATTATGCATAGTATTTCCGATAAACTTAAAGAGTAATCCCCAGATAGTAGCTGCAAAAAAGAACTCCATATTTACTCTGTGTTGCTTAGTGACTGGAACATATAAATTATTTTATTACAGAAATACAAATAGAAATAAAATATTCTGTAACATATTTTAATGGGTAACGTATACTGACTTGCAATTTCCTGCCTAGTATTTATGTTTACGTAATTTCTTGCTTATAATTTGCATTTTACAGGAAACCATGGGTACACTTAAAATTCTACCTAACCCAGAGGATGGAGATGGACACAACAATATATATCATCTGGCCAAGGGGAAGCAATTCAGAACAGATAAAATGCAGCATTCAAATAGAAATCATACCACTCTTTCCTATATTCTCCTTCAGGCTATCTAACATTACACTAATAATATTCTAAAACACTAACTATACTAATACTATAGAATAATAACAATAGCTTTCCTAAATGCTTAAGCAAGGATAACGTTTAATTAACATGAGGTGTCAGTTCCTAAAAATGTGGTTTTGAAACAGGAGCAGCCATAAAACAAGTTCACTTCTCTGTTAAAATGGCATGGTATGAGAAGCAGGAAGCCCATCACAGCGGTAAATGCAAAGCATCATCGATCCCTGACAATACACTTGTCCCACACACTGCCTGAAAATAACACAGTTCATCTGCTGATTCAGTAAACTCTGCGCCAATGAGTTTTTCATCACTTTGACACCTCAATAAAAGCCTCTGTAAACTAGCAATTGGAACATTAATTATTGATCCTCCCCTTTAGTAGTTGCCATAAAAGGAGCAATTTGGTATATTTAAATAATAGTTCTTGTCTTGAATTTGGTTACATGTTATTTTGTCAAGCCTGTTCATATCATAGAATCAATGAGTGGGAAGGGACCTAGACAAATCATCTAGTCCGACCCCCTGCCATGGGCAGGAAGGAGCACTGGG
>NW_017728992.1:165082850-165084255 GCF_001723915.1 Gavialis gangeticus | reverse complement strand
CTCCAGCTGCGGCCTGACCAGTGCCGCATAGAGGGGGAGCAAGACCGCTCTGGACCTGTTAGTGATGCCCCTGTTGATGCATGACAGGGTGCGGTTGGCTCTGCCTATTGCTTTGTCGCATTGGCGACTCATATTCATCCTGGAGTCAATCCTGACTCCAAGATCCCTCTCTGCCTCTGTGCTGCTGAGAGGGTCAGCACCTAACCTATAACCATAATGCTGGTTCCCTCTCCCCAGGTGCAGCACTCTGCACTTGTCCTTGTTGAACTGCATCCTGTTCAGATCCACCCAGTTCTCTAACCTATCCAGGTCTGGATGCAGTCCCTGCCTGCCGGTGTATTCACTTTACCCCACAGCTTGGTGTCATCAGCGAACTTGAACAGGGTAAGTATTTCCTTAAAGACTAATAGCAGAAGCAGCAAGACTGAAAATGAAGCTCCTTTGAATTTGAAATAATAAAAATAATAATGAGAACAACATTTTTCAAAGGTGGCTTTATATTTCTCAAGTACAAATGAGCAGCAAAATGACGATCTCATAAAGATCAGGATGCTACTGCATAAGCAAATTAACCTGGGGTATGATCTGTGATGTCCTGTTACAATTTAAAAGAAAAATGGGGTGGTAATAAAATAAATAATATGTAGTAAAATTTTACATGTGTAAACTCATGGACACACACATACACACACCATGTTAAGAAAAAGATAACATTATAGCTACGATTACAACATATTACAGGATAGGATTATAAAATGAAGCACCCAAAAATTAGTAAAATATGGGATTTAAGGTTGCCCACACAACATTAATTTAGCCCCTAATGTACAAATGTTTCATAATACAGTCTTTTACCATATGATTACATGCTATTTTTTCAGTACACAAATTAAATCATATCCACTACTGGGAGCTGTTCAATATTTCCTTTGATCCTTATCAATGAGTGAACTCATGCATTATTTACCACACATCATCTAAATACTGCACAGAATACAGAATTATTTATTTCCTGAAGTGATTTTCTATGGTGGTCTCATTGTAGCATATTAGTTCTTTATAATAATCAATTCTTCTTTTTTTTTTTTTTTTTACTGTATACCTCAGAAATGAAATGACACTGGTCAATAATCCCCATTTCACTTATGCACTGTGGCAGACAGCTTAAAGCCAAAATTGTCAAAAGTCCCAAGTAATTGGGGGACAAATTTCAGAAGCCCAGAGCCTGACTTTGCAGAGTGCTTAGCATTTTATTGGACAGAGAAGATTTTTCTGTGGTATCTTTTATTGGACCAGCTGAATAGTTTGGAAGAGCTCTTGGACAAGCTTTTAAGCATCAAATATCCATCTTCAAGTCCCAGGTTTTTCTTAGAATTGAGGAAGGGCACTTGATGCTGAAATGCTG
>NW_017728992.1:165076648-165077850 GCF_001723915.1 Gavialis gangeticus | reverse complement strand
GCTCTTGGACAAGCTTTTAAGCATCAAATATCCATCTTCAAGTCCCAGGTTTTTCTTAGAATTGAGGAAGGGCACTTGATGCTGAAATGCTTGTCCAAGAGCTCACCAAAAAAAATATCCTTACCTCTCACAGATTTCCTGGACCATTACAGCTACAACAACACTCCAATCCTACTACAGCACTGTATTACAATTTAAATGTTCAGAGTACATCTTGTATTTATTTCAGTTTGTAAATCTTATATTCTCCTTTATAGAGAATAGAGTTACCCCTGATGAATCAAATGCAGTATATAGAAGAGGAAAAACACACAGTAGCCATCTCTGAAAATGCTGTGTATCTAATTTGCCCAAAATCATATCAGAACTCTGTGGCAGCCAGAGAATCAAACATGAATAGCATTCACCTTTAATCACAATATCATCTTATATCTTCCTACAGTTTTTCACTTATTCACTACACAGCTTCCAGCATTTAAAATAAATAAGGCATAGGTTTTACAGACAATAACTTTATTTAGTACCCAGAGCAAGTCCATGACAAGGACACAGATCCACAAAAACACTCACATGCATCCACTGCAACTTGGGTAGAATTTGAACTCTTAAATCCGAGTTAGCAATCCACAAAAATACCACCTAACTTAAGATATGTCTACTAGGGCTGCGCAAAGCTTTAGTCCCTGATTTGATTTGGAGGAGATTTGGCCCAATTTGGTGGCTGAATCTCCAAATCCGAATCAAATCAGGAGACCCTTTAATCCCTCCAAATCGAATCAGAGCCCTCCAAATCGAGTCAGAGAGATTTGGAAAGATTCAACGATTCGGACATAGATACAGCTTTAAATGTTTTTTCTACATACCGTAAGGTACCAGGTGGCTTGTCAACGCTGAGATGGTGGGGCAGATGGAGCATCCTACAGCAGCGCGGGGGAAGGCGGGGTTCCTAGGGCGCTTGGCAGCAGACCCAGAAGTGGACCAGAAGCATTTCCCTGGATCCACCAGGGGAGCGTCCTGTCCCCACCCTCACATCCCCTCGGCTCAGCAACTGGTACCACCTGGGTCTGTGGGGTACCCAGGGCCCCTCCACAGCCAATCGGATTCCAGTCCACTTCCAGATTCGCTGCCAAGCATGTGGGGGCACCCGCCCCCCGCCATGCTCCTGTGGGATGCTCCATCCACCCCTGCATCTCAGCATTCAC
>NW_017728992.1:165055894-165071648 GCF_001723915.1 Gavialis gangeticus | reverse complement strand
GAGGATCCCCTGGGTGCTTGGCAGTGGACCCAGAAATGGACCCGACGTGGACCAGAAGCACTTCTGGTCCATGATTGAGCATGCGGTGGGGGGGGTGCATTCCTGTGGGATGCTCCCTCCATCCTAGCATCTCAGCATTCACGAGCCACACCTGGTACTTTGAGGTATGTAGAAAAAACATTTAAAGCTGTGCTTATGGCCACATCACTGATTCTCTAAATCAGCATCAAATCTTCAGATTCAGATTTGGCCGAATCGAATTGGGACAGTGATCTGAATCAACTAATCGAATCACTGTCCCCAATTCAGGCCAAATCTGAATCTAAATCAAACATGGCCCATTTCACACACCCCTAATGTCTACACGGAGGCAGCAGTGTCCCAAAACATGCCCCACCCATGTAAGTCTACTTACATACATTACACCTAGAAAAGCAACGGTGAGACAGTCTGGCCAGGATCATCTCTAGGCAGTGCTCTCAAATGCCAGGTGGTGTCATCATCTCAAGGGAGATTGTGGGGAATACTCCTGGAGTGGCTTAATTAAATTTGAATCTTAATGATAAAAATACTACTTAATACTAACTTTCAATGTATTCTTGGTTTCAAAGGAATTCAGAACAACACAGGAAGGTTAAAAAAAAGCAGTGCTGCTTATTGTAAGCTATGTAATTATTTAATTTAGTCAAATTTATAAAGAAGCATGGTGCTCAGACACTTTCGTACTGTCACTGTGAACAACTGACATAATTATAGCCTTCATGGTAGTGAAAGCTAGAGTAAGTGTTGCACAGGGATTTCATCTCAACTCGCCTGTTTTCATATGCTCATAACTGTCTAACAATGTACCTTTGAGACTACATTTCCCCATAACTGGTCTTAGCCAGAGGTCAATATTTTCAAGTCTAAAGAAGATCCTTTCAACAGCTTTAAATTACTGGAAAGTGAAAGGAAAAAAAAACTTGCACAGAATTTAAATTTTATTTCAGCTTACTATTAAGTCAAAAATAAAAGAAAACTATAACCTATTCATGGGTAAAGACTGGGTGCTGGGCTGTGCAACACACCAGTTGAACAACGTGGCCCTAAATCCAGTGTATCCAGCCATAAAATGACCACACCAGCAGGGGACTTCCATGAGGTATACAACCAGTGAGGTAGTTCCTAAGTTCCTCTTCCCTGCTTCCCTCTACTATCAATCATGTCAATCGTTGTGGTGTGCTGTGACCAGTGGGGTCCCTCAAGGCTCTGTCCTTGGGCCAACACTAATCAACATCTTCATTAATGATGTGGACATTGGTATCAGAAGTGGACTGGCCAAGTTCGCCAACAACACCAAACTCTGGGGTAAAGTGTCCACACCTGAGGACAGGAGGGTGATTCAGGCTGACCTTGACAGGCTCAGCAAATGGGCAGATGAGAACCTCATGGTGTTTAACACCGAAAATGCAAGGTTCTCCACCTTGGAAAGAAAAACCTGCAGCATCCTTATAGGCTCAGCAGTGCTACGCTGGCTAGCACTACGAAAGAAAGAGACTTGGGGGTCATGACTGACCACAGGATGAACTTGAGCCTTCAATGTGATGCTGCAGCTAGTAAAGTGAGCAAAACGCTGGCTTGCATCCATAGATGCTTCTCAAGCAAATCCCGGGACGTCATTCTCCCCTTGTACTCGGCCTTGGTGAGACCGCAGCTGGAGTACTGCGTCCAGTTTTTAGCTCCACAATTCAGAAAGGATGTGGAGAAGCTTGAGAGAGTTGAAAGGAGAGCCACATGCATAATCAGAGGTCAGGAAAACAGACCTTATGAAGAGATGCTGAGAGCCATGGGAATCTTCAGCCTGGAAAAGTGCAGGCTCAGAGGTGATCTGGTAGCTGCCTATAAGTTTATAAGGGGTGCTCACCAGGATCTGAGGGAAAGTCTATTCACCAGAGTGCCCCAAGGGATGACAAGGTCAAACGGTCACAAACTTCCCCAAGACCATTTCAGGCTGGACATAAAGAAGAACTTCTTTACTGTCTGAGCCTCCAAGGTCTGGGATAGACTGCCGCTGGAGGTGGTTCAAGCACCTACTTTGAACACCTTCAAGAGAAATTTGGATGTTATCTTGCTGGGATTCTCTGATCCCTGCTGACTTCCTGCCCCTGGGGCAGGGGGCTGGTCTCGATGATCTTCCAAGGTCCCTTCAAGCCCTAATGTCTATGAAATCTTTTAAGTAATCTCAGTTGACAAGTGTTAATGGAACCCAATCGTTTTTGACATTCCAGTGGCCAATTTTCCATCCGGAAAATGTTTATTACAAGAATTACAATTTACAAATCAGCATAAAACTGAGTTTCATAGATCCATAGGTACAAGGCTGCTGAGCAATTTACAGGAGAGGAATTGTTAATTTCTCACTGAAAAAACCCCAGAAAAATCCTTCAAAACATGCATACGCTTAAAATTGATCTGTATCACACATATGAACTCAGCACAGCCTGAAGTCGCTTTTGAAAATGGCACTTAGACTCATAAAGCATATGCATTAGGGCTGTGCAAAGCTTCAGTCCCTGTTTCAATCTGGCAGAGATTCAGCTGAATTTAGCAGCCAAATCTCCAAATCCAAATTGAATCAGGAGACCCTTTAATCTCTCCAAATTGAATCAAAACACTCTGAATCAATTCAAAGAGATTCAGAAATATTCGGCAATTCGGCCATAGACACAGCTTTAAATGTTTTTTCTACATACCTCTCAGTATCAGGTGGCTTGTGAATGCTGCAATGCTGGGGCACATGAAGTGGCCCACAGAACCATGGGGGGCTCCTCAGCATGTTCTGCAGCAGACCTCGACATGGACCAGAAGCACTTCCAGGTCCGCTGCCAAGCGTGATGGAGGGCCCCCTCCTGTGTCCCCCCAGCTCAGTGACTGGTGCCTCCTGGATCTGGGGGGGGGCACTCAGGTTCCCCCTGCGGTGGATCGCCAAGCACGGGAGGTGCAGTGTGGCCCCCCCACATGCTCAGCAGCAGACTTGCAAGTGCTTCTGGTCCACTTCTGGGTTTGCCACTGAGCACATGAAGGCTGCCCCCTCCCCCCCCACACACTCCTGTGGGATGCTCCATCCACCCCAGAATCACAGCATTCATGAGCCACACTGGTACACCAAGGTATGCAGAAAAAAAATGTAAAGCTGTATCTATGGCCAAATTGCTGATTCTCCGAATCAGTATCTAGTCTTCAGATTCTGATTCAGCCAAATCAAATCAGGGACAGTGATCCAAATCAATGAATTGAACCACTGTCCCCAATTCAGGCCGAGTCTGAATCAAATATGGCCTGCTTTGCACACCCATAATATGATCTCTAATTCTGTTATTCTGTGAGATGTATCTCTATGCTGCTTGTGCTCTTAGACTCCTTTCTTATGTGTTTTTTTAACATTTTAATCCAAATATTGGCATATCCAAGATGGATATGTTTACAGTTCTACCTATTCTATAAAATACAGCAGTGCTTTAAATGTGTTGAGTCTTTTTATTGCCTGGTCAAACAACCTGCTAGTATTTGTGGTTTGAACAAAATCAAAGTTACTATCCTTTCTTATTGCTGCTGCCCACATCGGTAATTTTCAACTTGTTAAGCCAGTATCACAGGAAAATGTATTAATCTAAACTACAGCAGTACCACAGGTGAGAATACTCTCTCCAGCCCAACCTCTTCAGGATCCTGTGACCTTACCTGCTCGGCACCTTGTTTTTCTCAATGAGCTGTAAAGTTGAAAACCTATTTGGGACAACATAATGAATAATACGCACAAGTCGTTTTCTCTCTTTTTCTTACATTAATAATGCCTGAAAGCCATCTGTATTAATTCAGTGAGTTATGTACAATAGAAATATCTTAATCTTATGAAAAAAATGTTAAGAATAAAATAGCTCACTTGGTGGATGAAGTACAGGAGAAGCTGGGCACTGACAGCTTCCTTTCCCCTGTCAGTTGTTTCCAGCATATCCGCAGGGCAATGGCCATGTCCACACAAGACGCTGACTGCACAGTTGTTACTGCACAGTCATTTAATACTTGCATACACAAGTACTAAATGACTTTGCAGTTAACAGAGTTATGGCACAGTAGCATCCCCAAAAGGCTTTTTGGTGATGCTGACTGCAGTATCTCACTACTACTGTGCAGTAGCTTGTTACTACTGTGCAGTTGCGTTGCATCATGCTTCATGCCATGTGACATTACTGCGCAGGACTAACAAGTTAGTAACATCTTCTGTAGACATGGCCAGTGAAGCACAATGGAGATGGCTGTGGGCCCAGTTAGCATGCCCAGTTGGCCTCCAGCGACTTGACTAGGATTCCAGCAGAACTAGGCCCACTCCTCTAATTTTGTTTTAGCAGCATGCACTTGAACAAGCACCCACTGGTCCTTTCAAATGGAAGGAATATTTTTAAATGTAAGGGCTGCTCAGCAAGCTTTTCACAGAATTTCCTGAAGCATTCTGCCTCTCTGCTATGCATACAGACAGCATTTTTGCTCAGCTCTGAAACTGCTGCAGTCATTTTCCACCCACACAAAACTTCTTGATAAAACTAAGGTCATAAATTGAATTAATACATAATAATACAATTCAGTTAATAAATTGTAATTAATTCATTATTTACAGAAGTTTTTTCTATCTTGTGGTTACCCAGTTCCTTCATTAAAAGAGCTCTGGCATGTTTTTAAATGTATTTCTAAATCTATGTATATTGCTGAGATTTTAAGCGTTTCTATCTGCAATATTCTTTTGCAGATAAATATTATAGGATCATAGGAAAGCAGGGCTGGAAAGTATCTCACAAGGTCATCTAGTCCAGCCCCCTGCTCAAGGCAAGATCCTCCCAGAATAAACCGTCACAGCCAAATGTCTGTGTAACCTGCTCTTGAGAATTTCCGAGATAGAGACCCTGTAATTTCTCCAGGTGGCCTGTTCCAACCCTCATAGTCAGCAAGTTCTTCCTAATCTCCAACCTAAATTTCTTCTGCTGCAGCTTCAGGCCATTGCTCCTAGTCCTGTCCACTACGGCCCCAGATAAAAACCATATCTATCCTTCTCTCTAATTACCTCTCAGGTATTTGAAGACTGTTATCAAAATCCCCCTTCAGCCCTGTCTTTTCAAGACTAAATAACCCTAGTTCTTTTAGCATTTCTTCATAAATGTTGACACCCTCCCCCCTTTCCCTCCCCTCAAAAAACTCAAAACCTGCTAAACATTTTTGTTGCTCTACAACAAAAGAAGGATGTGGCCAGATTGGAAAGACAGACTGCAGTCTTTCCAATCTATACACATCCTTCCTGAAGTGTGGGCCCAAAACTGGACACCATAATCGAGGTGAACCTTCACCAGTGCTAAATAGAGTGAAAGAATCACTTCCCTTGATTTTCAAGTGACACTCTTGTTAATACAAGCCAGGATGCTATTGGCTTTTTTTTGCAACAAGAGCAGTTTATGGTCCACAGTAATCCCCAGGTTCTTCTCAGCAGTACTGCAGTTTAGCCGATCATTCCTCAGTCTGTATTTGTGCATGCAATTATTCTGCCCCAAGTGCAGGGCTCTGCACTTGTCTTTGCTGAATCTCATCCAATTAACTGCAGATTATTTCTCCAGTCTATTCAGGACATTCCAGATCCTAAACCTACCCTCTGGAATGTCTGCATCTCCACCCAATTTGGTGTGGTCCACAAATTGCTCTCCCCTGGGCCACTAAGCCTGTCACCATATCACAAAAGGAAATCAGGTTGGTTAAGCATGATTTGTTTTTGGTGAATCTATGTTGGCTGCTCCTAGTTTTCTCTGTTTATAAAGCATAAATTCTATGATAAAAAACTGCAAGTTCTCTAATTAAAAAACCCAAAATCCACAATTAAAATGACACTATATAAGGGAAAGTTAGGTTAGATATTAGGAAGAATTTTCTCACTAGGAGGGTTGTAAAGCACTGGGACAGGATGCCTGCAGAGGTGGTGAAAGCTCCATCCTTCAAGGTTTTCAAAACCCGGTTAAATAAAGCTTGGCCTGAATGATCCTGCTTTGAGCAGGGGGTTGGACTAGATGACTTTGTGAGATCCCTTCCAACCCTAATTGTCTATGATCCTATGATCAATTGAACACAATGTTTTATTGATTTATTTACAATTTAAAATCAATTTGGAAGCCTACCAGTGCTTCAATCACAATAATAAAATACATTCTAAATATCTATAAATGTTGGTATTTGATTTTGAATTTTTTATCATGGAAAATCAGAGCTCCCCCTGCTCCCTTTGCATACCAGGATGCAGGTCCAGGCCCCTTACTCACAAGCCACAGCCCCCAATCCCTGCTGGTACCCCTCACTAACGACTTACATCCCCTGGCCCTGCTGGTGCCCCTCATTCCTTACCCACAGTCCCGCTACAGGGGGCCACCAGCTGCCAAGGCTATGGGCCAGAGACCTGGGTCTGCAGCCCTCTGCACCTCACAGCAGTGCCTGAGCCCTGGCTGCTGCCCATGGGAGAAGGTGGCTGTAGCAGTGAAGTAAGGTGCAGAGCCTGGCTTCCCTTCCCCCAACAAGCAGAATGGCCAGAAGGAAGACTATGGGGGGGGGGGCGCTGCCAGCTGCGGACTCGGGCTCTCCACCCTGCTGCCCTCCCCCCAGGGGCCTCTGTGGTCCAGTGGGCAGGACCCAGTGCAGCAGGGTACAGCAGGGCCAGGCAGGGAAGCTTGTTGCTGCTGCAAGCTCTGCGCCACCCTGGTGAGGTGCCCCCTGCCCACCCAGCAGCAGCAAGGGGTACTACTCTGCACTACTGCCCCTGGTGCTGCTAAGTGGTGAGGGGGTGCCTCGCCAGGGTGGTTCAGGGCTTGCAGCAGCAATGAGCTCCCCTGCCTGGCCCCACTCTACCCTGCCATGCTGGGTCCTGCCCAGGGGAGGGGAGCAGGGCTAGGGAGCCCAAGCCCACAGTGGGAAGACCAACCCCACCCTCCATGCACAGATCTGGGGGGCAAGTGCCCCCCCTGCCCTCCCCGGAATAGGCACAGCAGTGGGGAGCCATCTCCCTCCACCCCCTAGATGAGCTGCCTGAAGCTCTGTCCCACTCCCCCACTGGGGCCCTGCAGTCATGCATGGCCTCAGGCCCCAAGCCCCAGCTGGGCGGTGACAACAGTCCCAGTGCCAGCCCCAGCCCTGCCCAACTCCCTCTCTATGTGGGCCTCAATCCCCTCCCACTAGATTTACCTGTGGGGAGTTGCTCTCCAGGCTGCCTGGAGCTCTTTGCAAAAGTGGAAAATCAGCATGTTTCTCTGTTAAAATGAGAAATCTGCATTTTTCTCAGTTAAACGGGAAAATCCACATTTTTTTCCACTTTTCCATGGGAAGCAGAAAACCTGGATCTTTATACAGAATCTTTAAAGACCCACTTCATGATCTTTCCAGGTATCAAGGTCAGGTTTACCGATTTTATAATTCCCCAGGTCCTCCTCCTTCCCTTTCTTAAAGATGGGCACTGTATTTGCTCTTATCCAATCATCTGGGCCTAATTCCACCTCCATGAGTGATCAAAGAGGATGGCCAATACCTCAGCCTTTAGTACCCTAGAGAGCATTCTATCCAGACCTGCCAACTTGAATGCATTTAGCTTCTCTAAATAACTCCTAACCTGTTCTCTTACTACTCTAGCCTGTTTGTCTCCTTCCCTATCTTTGCTCCCTACTGCACTCATGATCTGGTTCATATATTTATGAAAGCAATGTTGGACTGTTTGGACCTTTTAAAGGAAAAGACAATTACAATAAAAAGGAACTTGTTTAATTGTTCCATCAAATGGCAATATTAATATTTGTGAGAAGAAAGACTATTTGTGCATGAGGTAGGGATTTTTTGTGGCTGTGCCTTCCTCATCACCAGATGAAAAGAAAAACTCTTTGCGTTAGAAAATTTGTCTACCTTTATCTCACCTATGCAGTTGGTCCAATAAAAGATATCACCCAAAAAATCCCCTTGCCTCTCATATAATTCCTGGACCATGATGACTACAACATCACTCTAACTCTACTATTAACATTTAATATTTTATATAGTTCACGACTATGGTCTTTCAAATGTGGTGACATGAAAGTTTTTAGCAGTAGTAAGCTTGTCAATGGCATCAGTATACTAACGTAAACAACACATCAAGCAGTTAATGACCTTTTACGTGACATTGTTGCTCCTGCCAGTTTTTTTAGATTAGGACTTAACCCTCCGTCAAAGCCAATGGAGAACTGGCAAACGTGACATGCTTTAGGAATAACAACTTTGGCAAGCTGCAGGTTTCAACTAACATTTATAGAATGTAACTGTTTCTCAGACACTGTTTAGTCACATTTTTTACTTTGTTCTTTTCAAATGAAATTCTATTTAAAAGACTTTCATATATGAGTCTGGGTTCTTAAGGAAAATACCCAGTGATTTTGTTTTCAGCAGCAAAATTCACTGTAACTGCACTGAAGTAAGTAAAATTCATCTAAAAAATATAAATTGCTTGTTGCTTTTTTCTAAAACACAAAGATTCCCAACCAGCCTGCCCTTCCCAGACAACAAGAGAGGGTCTACAATAGGGCTGTGCAAAATAGCATCATTTTGTTTCGACTTCTCTTTCACCTTTTCAAAAGGACAATGTCTCACTATTTCGATGCATTTCACCATTTCATCCACAGGCTATAATGGGGAATCATAAAAATGCCTAAAACTTAGTCATTTCTTGCCTGAAAATTGCAGGGATGGTAGCCTCTTCTGAGGGCATGAAGCTTGCCAAGTTCCAAGAAGACAGGTGCAGAGGTTTCTGGGAAACTTCACCATCAACTGTTCAAAGCAAAACTCATGACACTGGCCAGCAGCAGCAGCCTCCTCTCAACCTGTACGTAGATCTGGGGGTGTGCACCCCCAGGAGGAGTCCAGCACAGCCCCACAACCCTCCTGCAGGTGCAGCCCCCGGATCTGCACGCCAGATGAGAGGAGGATGCTGCTGCCTCCGGGGAAGATTGCTGTTGCTGCTGCCAGTCCCAGGCAGCAGTGGCAGCCTCCTCTCATCTGGCACATGGATCCAGGGGTCGCACCCCCGGGAGGAGTCCAGCACAGCCCCACAGCCCTCCTGGGGTGCGGGCCCCTGGATCTGTGTGCTGGATGAGAGGAAGCTGCCACTGCCACCGCCACCTGGGACCAGCGCTGAAGCTAAGTAAGCCCAGCTTCAAAACTCGAAACATTTTGAAACTTTTGAAATGTTTCAAGTGCCCTTGTTTCATATCAAAGCGGTTTCGAAGCCTGTTGTACCATTTCAATTTTGCTGTTTCAAGGTTGAAACGTGTCAAAACAGCTTTGAAACAAAACACCCAGCAAAATTTTGCACGGCCCTAGTCTACAATGAGGGGGACAAAAGTCTCAAGTGGAAAAAGAGGCTTCCCAGAATGGAAATAAGTTTCACTACTGCACTCCTTCGTTTCAAAGGATATTCTTTCACCAGGGGGGTTAGTGTAAGGTTGTCTACATTACTATGCTGCATGTTAATTGTCTGATAGGACTGTTCCACATCTTTACCATCCTCTTTAAACACAAGAACAACACACATGGGTGTCAGCAGAAGCCAAAGTCCTATACACAAGTTGAAGTTAACCAATAGAATGATGTGTGCCATGATTTTCTAAGAGTGTATAGTAGTTTTCCAGGCCTGATGAACATCTTGTTTTTCCCAATTCAGTTTCAATATGATTTTAGGTCAAAAAGGGTTAGGAAATGTTTCAAAAGCAGAAAAAATAAATTTACCAGAGTGATGATTTTGAACGACTCTATGATCAGCTGGTGTAGGTCATATGCCATTTGCCTTTAATTGAACTATGATGATTTATTCATCCTGAGGACAAGAGAGTCAGCCAAAAGATGACTGTCATCTAATTTATTAAATTACTTGCCACATTTTTTGTACTTAATAAATGCTAAATTCAAATTGCCTCTGTATCTTTATTAATCTTCAAGAAAAGTAAATTTGTACTTGGGTTGATGCCATTTTCTCTCCCAGTAAACCCCGAGATGTGTTTTGAGTCCTAACTTGCTACTAATGGCAGATCCAAAGTGGGGTCCTGTGGTACAGTCATACCCATCTTTGTTTGATGCTCAGCAGCATCAGCAGTGTTTCTCTGGCAGTAGTGATGGAGTCAATTGACTTCGGGGTTCATTATAATTTACTTGATTCCTGCTAACTGCTCTTTACTTCACAGGTGTTAACAACCCTTTCCCTTTTTAATGGTCTTGATATTCTACTAATCAAGTAATAGTAGAAAGGAATGGTTTCCCTTAACTACTAATTCTTTGGTCTGTTAGCAACTCCTGGTCTCTCTCCCCCTATTTCACAGCTCTGCACACTTAGTGTTTTTCAAAACCCTAGATCACCCAGATCCACTGGGGTCCAGTGCTCAGCAGCATCAGCTGTAGCTACAATTTTAACTTTTGGCTGAGCAGGCAAGAGCTGCTGACAATCCAGCTGTGAAAGGATCAAGACCGTAGCTTTGCCCTGAGCATGTAAAGGAGGGTGAGTGAGATGAAGATTAAACTTTACTTTTGCTCTATGCAGCCATAACTCTGGAACACTCTTGCTTTTTCATTTTGCCTTCCCCAAAACAAGTTTTATTTCTTATTTGGAGGTACGGGGTATGTGAATAAGTGCTTATTTTGATCAGAGGTGAGGGGAGGTGTGATCCTTAATCACCATGACAACAACAGTTTCTAATATAGATGCAGGTATAAACGCAATCTCGGCTTTACTGGTAAAGCTTGTTTACTTCAGTCAAAAGGGTTGTGACTGGTAAAGCTTGTTTCATTCAGTCAAAAGGGTTGTGGCCAAGAAGATATACACATAAAAGTATCTCTCTTTTTGAGAGGCTCTAACCACCTCACTGTTTGCGGTGGCTTTTGAAATTTGTCATGGCAAAAACCCCCAAAATTTGATTTTTTGGCCCAGGACATTCTTTTCAGGTGTGACTAAGAGATGCCAGGAGGCACTACTTCACTGTCAGGGTGGCTAGGAGCTGGAACCAACTTCCAAGGGAAGTGGTGCTTGCCCCTACTCTGGGGGTTTTCAAAAAGAGACTAGACAGCCAACTAGCTGGGGTCATTTGACCCCAGCATCCTTTCCTGCCCAGGGGAGGGGGTCAGACTAGATGATCTGCTCAAGTCCCTTCCAACCCTACCAAATATGAAACTATAAACTTTTTTAAATAGTCAGTTACCATTTGTTGTCTGCATTGCCATCAAAGTTGTGGCAAGTTGCCAATATAGTGTCTGGAGATAAATATTCTAAACAGCTGGAGTAATATTGCTGCCAAAAAATCACACACTCCACCAGGAACCTGTGAGCATACAGATGCTTCCATATGGGGAAGATAAGACTGAGCTGGCCCTCACCCAGAATTACTCTCCTCTGAACCAGCACATAGCCCCAGTGACTCATCCACCTTTTCTGTGGAAGTGGAGAAAGCCAAATCAGGTCAGACTCCTGATCCAGGAGTTTGAAATCAAGGGATCCTATGTAATACATCTGACTCTGCCATTGTCACTACAGACAAAATGACCTCAGGCATTTTGAAACTTTGTCTCAGTTTTCCCATCTGTAAAATGGAGACAAGAAAATTCTCTTGTCACCATAGAGATAACTGAATTGCAGTGCATTCAGTTCTACGGTGAAGAACACCCAGAAAGACTATCATGAAATTGGATGGCTGCATTAAATAAAGTGCTAACTGAAAGATAATGAAGCTAAGACTGACCAGACGCCTCATTTCCTGAGTACCATGCATCCTCTATACTCAGACGGAGGTGTTGCTGAAAAAAAAAACTTCTGGATTTTGTAATTGAAGATGGATGATAAAGCACATGCATATAGAGTCAGAAGAAAGGTTCAAATGCAGTACAGAGTCCTGAAATTTATCATCTGATGGCTGTTTTGTGACCCACGGGAAATTAAGCAGCAGACCCAGGCAATTCTTAGCAACTTTAGTACACGTGACAATTAGGGTTGCGTGAAGCTTTGGGTGCTGATTTGATTTGGAGGAGATTCGGCCCGATTTGGTGGCCAAATCTCCAAATCCGAATCGAATCAGGAGACCAATAAAAAGGTCTGAATTGATTTGAAGCTTTCTGAATTGATTTGGAAAATCACTCTGTGTACTTCAGAGTGATTTGGAGATTCGGGCGAATCCCCACTTGCTGCTGCAGGGAGCTGGACCTGGAATCCGTGCCAGTAAGTAAGGGGCAGGAGAGAGGGGACTGGAGAAGTGGGGAAGGGACCATGGGGGACCCTTGCCAGGACCCATCCCCTGCCTGCTCCCCCAGACCCTCTGAGCACCCGCCAACCCCTGCCCACTCTCCCAGCCCCGTCAATGGCTGCCCACCAGGCCCCAGAGTCCCAGCTCTTTAAAAATTAAAAAAAAGCCACACTCACCAGCAACTTCACCAGCCACTGGGGCTTCTGTAGGCTCACGGCAGAACGCCCCCACACACAGCGTGGGGCAGTAAGGGGGCAGTAAGGGGGCAGTAGGGATAGCAGGAACTAGTGAGTGTGGCAGCGGCCAAATCTCCAAATCAGGTTCAGCCAAATCAATTTGGGACAGTGATTCGAATCACCGAATCGAATCACTGTCCCCCAACTCAACCGAATCCGAATCTGAAGCTAATACTAGCCGCTTCACACAGGCCTAATGACAATAAGCACTAATGTTAACAGTCTAGATGGAAAACTGGGAAATGGAAGGGTGATGTTTGCCAAGTGCTTACCCTAGTCAGCGCAAAAAGGGGAGATTAGTTTCAAGCCTGCACTCAGAAAAAATTTTAAATTTCTGCATCAAATGTCTAAACCGGCTAATATAGCAAGAGTAAAAGGCAAAGCTTGCAAATAATTGTTGCCACTATATACTTCAATGCAGTAGAAAAATTAGAGCTAGAAAAATCAAGCCAGAACATCTGTCACCTATATGTGTTGCTATTTGTTAAAGCATACAATGTATACATATAATGGTGGTGGAGAGACCTGGAATTTAGACATATCTAGTTATCTAACCCAATTTAATATAGTATTTATTATAATATTAAGGTACAAAAGAATGTCACATTTTATTTAACAACAATAAAAAATTGCTTTCACTCTGCATTGGACATCAGCCTGAATGTACTCAGCTGGCAAGGCAAAAATTAACGTAAGCTAAAATTTGGTGAGAATTCTCAACACACATTAATAAATTCATTATTTTGTTACCATTTATCTTAGGAATACTCCTTTCATGCTATGAATTAATATGCATTCATTTATCCTCTAAGATGTACAGATATAGGTACTGCTCACTGGCCAGTGCTAACATTTGCTTTTTATATGATATATTAAAAAGTGAGAAGCTTACAAGCAAAAAAATAATGTTCTAGCTAATAAAAGGCCATCAAAAATTTAAAAACTGAAACAGATTCCTGGTGTGTTAACAACAGGAGAAATGTATTTCATACTTTCAAAAATGTAAAAGTAGAATTTTTGAAAGGACTCTAGAAACTGAATTGCTATGTTTTCCGTCCATTTCCCAAGTTCAATTATTTTTAGGATTTAAAAAAAGTATGCCTTGGGTAAACAATATCATGTGATATTAACTGAGCTTATGAAAACTAAAGAATTAAATTACAAGAAAAACCTTCTTTCATATTAATGATGCCTTTTAATCTAGTTAAATAATATACTTTACTATATAAGTTTAAGGATGCTAAAAAGTGATTCTGTAAGTCTCTCAAGTCAAAACCCAGATTTACAGTTAAGAAAACTATTAAAGTAATAGATAAAGAACACTAGTTGGTATGGCATTAAAATTAATAATAATGTCTCATATATTGATAATGTGTTCTACTTGTGTTGGACTTAGTAAATTTGTTCTATTGATTTGCATGGATGTGGTCATAAAGTAAGTTACTGAACTAAGCTCAGGACAAATGAATTTAAAAATCTCATGCATAGATTTTTTAACACTTAAAGGAGAGAAAAACAGCCTCTAGTTAATCTACAAGTGATATCTGTCTATTGTATATTGACTGTTAAGTTACACCATTTTTTAAATACATTCAATAGTAACATTTTGAATTTTAGTTATTCTTTACAGTATACAAACAAGTCCCCAAATCTATGCTTCATATATTTTATCATAGCTGGTGCAGAACATGATACAATTGATAAAGAAATATTACTGGTATTACAGTTGAGCATTACTCTTACTATGCATGCCTACACATTCATTACCACAATGTAATTATGGAGCATTAACTTTAGTGCCTGTAATAACCAGGAGTGCACTGATAAAGATTTCTTGGACAATACTAATAGCCGATTTAACCAGCTATTTAACCAACTAATAACCAGCTATATTGGCCAATACCGATTTGATAGACGATTTACAGGAATGCAGCCTGGCAGCTTAGAGAGCAGTGTCCTACCGGTAAGTCTGTGGCGGGAGGGAGGGGCATAGGGAAGGGAAAGCGCATGGGGTGGGCAGATTGAGGCCCCCCTTATGGTGAGTGAGGAAGGGCGCAGGCACTGCCCAGCTAAGGCAGTGCATGGGACCCTGGGGTTAGAAGTGAGATGGAGCTGCAAGTGGCTTGTCCAGGGAGGGGGTCACTGTGTGCACCCCTTGGGGAGGCATGGGGGGCATGTGCCGCACCAGATTTGTTTGCGGGGTGAGGGAGCTCTGCCCGCTGCAGGCTTGGGGCCAGGTGTTGCACCACCCTCTTCCCAGCAGGGGTGGGGGTGGGACTGGAAGCAGGGCAGGTGGGTGCAGGGCAGGGGAGAGTGGTGGCACTGGGAGGAGTGGATACAGGAGGTTACGGGGAATTTTGGTGTGGCTATAGCCCCCCAAGCCACCCCCCCTGTGCAGCCCCTGCTCAGTTCCACTTTCCCTCAGGAGCCCCCTTCTGTGGGGTGGGCAGGGGGTGTGCAGGTGGTCCAGGGCTCTGAGGGAAAGGCAGCAGAGTGGCGTGCCCCAAGCAGGGGCCACAATGGAGGAGGTTTAGGGGGGGCTATAGCTACCCCCAAATTCCCCATAGCCGCCACATAGCTACCCCTCCCAGCACTGCCACTGCTGACCATCCTGCTCCCAGCCCCACCCCAGCCACCCCACTGGGAAGAAGCCAGTGCAGCCCCTGGCCCCAAGCCCACAGCCTGCCAGAGCCCACACACCAATAGGGGGGAACATGTCCCCCATGCCTCCCCAGGAGTGTGTGCAGCAGTGGGAAGCCACCCCATTTCCCAACCCCTTGTGCCCCCCAGACAAGGTGGCCGCAGATCCGTCCCGCATCCCACCCTGGGGTTGCATTCACCGCCCTGGCTGGGCAGCCCCTCCCCAAACCCCAGCCCCACTCCCTGCCTCAGTTTGGGGGCCTCAATCTGCCTGCCCCATGCCCCTTCATAGATTTAATAGATTTCATAGACATTAGGGCTGGAAGGGACCTCGGAAGATCATCAAATCCAGACCCCCACCCGAAGGGCAGGAAGTCAGGTGGGGTCATAGGATCCCAGCAAGATAAGCATCCAATTTACTCTTGAAGGTGTTCAATGTAGGTGCTTGAACCACCTCCAATGGCAGGCTGTTCCAGACCTTGGGGGCTCAGACAGTAAAGAAATTCTTCCTTATGTCCAGCCTGAAACAGTCTTGTAGTAGTTTATAACCGTTCAACCTCGTCATCCCTTGGGGTG
>NW_017728992.1:165053798-165054716 GCF_001723915.1 Gavialis gangeticus | reverse complement strand
CGACACCTGCATCCATGGCCTTTGTGACCTGATCGTAGAAGGCAATCAGGTTGGTCTGACATGATCTCCCCCTAATAAATCCATGCTGATTGCCCCTGAGCATCATTTCTGATGCCGGCCCATCACAAATGTGCTCCTTGATGATCTTCTCAAAGAGTTTCCCCAGGATTGAGGTAAGACTGACGGGCCTATAGTTACCCGGCTCCTCCCTCTTCCCCTTTTTGAAGATGGGGACCACATTAATGAAGATGTTGAACAATATGGGTCATTCCCTCCCCACAGACTACCTGCAGGGTGTTGCTCTCCAAGCTGCCAGCCTACATTCCTGCCTGCGTGCATGCTGTGGCTGCACATATGCATGCAGCATTTAGCAGTGACATTCTCATCTACACCAGCCAAAAAAGGCTGATGGCCAATAGTGTTAATTTTTCTTTTATTGGTGCCAATCCAATATGTGACCAATATATCAGTTCACCTCTAGTAATAGGTACTAACGTAATGCACCATAATCAGTGCTACTGTGCATTAGCACAGATGAACACTTTTTAAGTGATGCTTAATTCCCACTGGACTATTCTACTGTCCATTAGCACATTCACACAGTTAGCTCCCACACACCCACACAGGGACCTCCATGACCCCATGAATGGTGGAAGCCCTAAGGTTGCAGGGGCAGCCAAGCACCCATCCTCTCCACTCTAGTCATCATCAGCCACTGTGCTGACTCAGCTTTGTGAGATCCCAGGGATGGGGCCAGCTGGTGCTTGGCCACAGCAGCCAAGAAAGCACAGAGTAAGTGCTAGCATACCTCACTGCAAGGAGGATGGAGCCTCACTGTGAGGAGGAGCCTGGGAAGCTGGAGGACAGTGACTTAACTTATCATAGAATCATAGAAGTAGGGTCGGCAGGGACCTTGTA
>NW_017728992.1:165052055-165053787 GCF_001723915.1 Gavialis gangeticus | reverse complement strand
GGCCCTCCTAAAGTCTAGGGCTAGCATCTTGCTGCAGGCCCCTGACACCCTTGAATGAATAAGGGAGCTAGTACAGAAGTTCAATGCACCAGTCTAACCTAAATTGATTAAGTTTGAGTACAAATTGATCCAGGTCTATCTTCCACCATTTTTAAACTAGTTTGTGCACACCAAACTTCTGTACTGTTATAGGTTTAGACCAGTTTCCAAGCACTTGTACCAGTAAAAGTATAATGTCCGTACCTGGCCTTGGAGAGATTCTCACTTTTATTCCAGGATCTCTTCCTGGGGACACTTTTTTTTTATATTATTTACATATTTGTATAGGGAGTAAGTTGTGGGGCTAAATATGGATGTAAAACAATTCATTATTTAAATTGCAGGATTTGATTGCTCTTTAACATTTCATGCACTGAGAAAGGTAGTATTAAGCTATGTAAATACCTCCAAATGAAATAGAGAAATTCTCAATTAAGGACTTGTACATGTTGCACTTTGGTAGGCCATGCTCTTTATTCCTGGCTGAGAATACTGAATTCTAATTTATACTAGTATGTCCAAATGAAAAATGAATTCAAACTTTTATATTCCCTTCTGCCAGAGAAACTGTATGCACCACATGACTAAAATTAATTTCTACATGAGTGCACCAAAATTAATAATCCTTTCTGTGAGCAGATTCTTCACTTTTTGACAGAGTCCTCTGGGTTTCTAAGCTGGATCACTTGGTTTGGTTTGTTATAGTCACTTTGTTTGCATCAGTATGAATAATTAAACAAGGTGCGTAACAGCAAAGAATCAAGCATCACATCTCCAACACCTCTGTCAGAGGAAGAGCAGTGAAAACACTACTCATTTCCCACACTTCAAGCCAGAAATGCAACTAACCAAGATTCTGGAAATGGGAAAAAAGAGACTGTCCCAGGTAAAAAAGGAATATTGACAATAGCATCACATTAAAGCATGAATTTACAAGTGTATTTCCAATCTTTAAGGTGACTTTATAAAAATATCATTGTGGAGCTCCATGTCTATTAACTTTGTGATTTACATACCAAATATGCCCATTCTACACCTAAAAGAAATTACTTTTTTCCCTTACTGCCTGGCCTGCAAAGTCAATTTGCAATTTGAAAGATAAGCAGTCTTTTCTAGCACATGCATTTTTAACAAATCATTTTGCAACTGGAACTTTGTTAGCAATTCTGTTAATGATGAGGTAGCCAGGACAGAATCCATCTCATTCTCTCTGATCTATGTTACCTCTGCAATATAAACAAGCAGTATAGTAAAACTATCAGCTCACTGAGATGTGACTCTGATAGCAGGGGTACATACAGTTGTTCAGGGAGGTTAGTGGGAGGTTAGATCACATAAAAAATGGCCACCAGATCTAAATCAGTTAGCCCAGGTGCAGACTTTACACTTAGATGATCCCTAGTTAGGTGGAACTAATAGTAAACTGTACAGAAGTTCAGGAGGTTTAGATCAGTCTAAAAATGGCCAACCCTATCTAATTTAACTACCCTGGAGGTAGTTTAAATTAGATCGGATCCAGTGAGACCAAGCTAACTGAACTTCTGTACAGTTCTTAGTATAGCCCTGGGGCTGAGAAAGGCCAACCACTGGCCCCAGTCCTGGAACTAATGTTTTCTTCCCATCCAGAAACAGGCTATTTTTAGCCCACCCTGCCCCCAGCACCTAGCCTCTCCCATGCCGAACAGACAACACC
>NW_017728992.1:165046684-165047055 GCF_001723915.1 Gavialis gangeticus | reverse complement strand
CTGGTGGGAGCCCTGCTCCCTGCTAAATATCACCCACAACACACATGCACCCACGCCCCCCAGACACACCCCACATCCACCCCCACACAGTCCCCTAGCCACACTCCAGAGCCCCCCACAAACCCCATACCCACCCACCAGGCACCCACACATCCTCAGAAACTCCCCATTCCCACACATCCACATCTACACATACACCCACCCATCCACACTCCCTGCAGTATACAATAGAAAGACTTCATTTTGAGCTATTATGCAGTCACCTGTATATACATGATGCAAATGCACACAAATCAAGATTTAAAAAAAAATTAAAATATGTTATTGTGGATGTTTGATTTTTAATATACAATTTGGGTTTTTTCTGGTTC
>NW_017728992.1:165043473-165046673 GCF_001723915.1 Gavialis gangeticus | reverse complement strand
GGAGGTCCATTGAGGGTTGAGGGAATTGTGGGGGGTCCATTGGGGGTTGAGGGAATTGTGCAAGGTCTTCAGGAGAAATGGCGGGGGGCAAGTGGGATACACAGAAGATGCTAGTGGAGTCCATGGAGTTATTAGGAATGAATAGTGGGGTCTCAGATGGGGTTAGTGGGGTCTGGGAGGGTTTGACAGGATTAGGGGGGCTAGTGGAGTCTGTGGTGGATGGGGGGGCTGCAGGGCAGGCAAGAGGGAGGGAGTGAGGAAGGGAGGGGGAAGGTGAAGGGACGAGGGAGACTAGTACCCATAGCAAAAGAGGAGAACAGAGAGCAGCCTGATGACTCATCAACCCCCCATTGATCCCCCAATCTACCTGATCCTCCCCCCACTCCAAACCTTTCCCCATTAGCCCCCATCCCAACTTACTTTATATCAGGTGGCCATTTTTAACTTGATCTAACCTCTGCACAGGCTCCCTAAATGTCTGTACATACCCCAGGTATCTCAAGCAGAATAGTTTCAGTTTTACACAGTCACTTTTCACAGACAGACACATTTCTAGCTGTGTATGGAGAAGATTGCACAACTTTTGAGACTTGTGATGTACAGAAGAAACAGCCCCATAAGCTTTATGAGCATGTTCTTTTTTCCCCCAAAATCTCTGCACAGAACCTGGGAGGAAAACCTTAATCAAAGTCCTCACTAACATGGCTGTGACTAAAATAAATAAAAATAAATAATGAAAAATAATAATGAAAGGTTCAGGTTGAGAAGTCAAGCACTGAAAATCTATATGCTAAAAGCTTCAGGTGAATGTCCAAAACTCAATTCTGTCCTTTGTTCATAATCTTTAAAACATGGCACCTGTACAGTCAAACACAGTACACAAAACTGAGAATCAATGCTACACCACATACAGGGGGACACAGTGTATGAGCCATGGACTAGTATTGTGTAACAAATTCTGAATCTTACCCTATATCTTGACTGTTTAACAAATGAGAAGTATATATTTACAACTTTCATAGAATGTAAACTTCATCCCGTTGCTTTGTTCAGATTTTCAGTTTCATGTTCTGTCATTTCCTTTTTTCAGCCACTGAAAACTGTATTTATATGGAGACATGCAAGTACATATTGATAGCCCAACATCTTAAATAACTTACATAATATAATGATACACAGGTGATACATGGAGACAGATTCTATTACATCAGACATGTAAATAGAGTTATGCATCTAAATGTGATCCTATTTCACCCTACTCAAATCCCTGAAAACCTGCTTATGCAAGAAGTGGGTGGGTCCTCTTCCTAATTCCTGGGGGGACCGGGGATTGGTTTTCTTTTTTTTGGAGGGGGGAGGGGTTGGTGGAAGGGTTGTTACTCAGTCCTGAGAGTAAGATAATGCTGTTGCAAAAGTAGATGCATTAATGGTTTTAAGAAACTTGAAAAGGGTGGAACAGAATCAAATTAGAAATCCACTTACATGCCCAATAGATGAAACAGAACCTAGTCTATAGTTTGCAAATTACTGGCCATTTCAGATACTGTTAACTTTCAGCATCTCTATCATCACTTGCCAACATCAAGTCATATTTCCAGCATAAAAATACAGAGCTTAAGAACGACTTTCTAGGATTTCCACCACTAAATATATTAAGTACAGCTACCAAAATAAAAGACAAGTAACAGTTTTATTCCTCTTCCCGCCTTTATTTCTTAGCATGAGCAGGTGTTATATAATGATGTCTGAATTTTTTAATGTAAAGCATTAAAACACATTCAGAAACTATAACATTTTGTGACACTGGCTTTCCAATTACGATATTTTAAGTGCCCATGGTCTTGTGTCTGCATAGCAGATAATACAGTTAAATAACAGTTTTTAGATTTAGTAAATACTATTTTAATTTTAAAAAGGGAATAAAGGAAACGGAAAAAAAACAGAAGCTGAAACTTTTAGGGTGCCTACACAGAACATAGCAGTGCCATCCAGAGTTAGCTCTGGAAACAGAAGCAGCTTAGCTTCATTACTATAGCGCTCTTTTCAGGCCCGTTAGATTTGCTGAGAAGCCAGGGCCTAGAACCAAGCTAATGCAGCTATACTGCTCCACTTCCAGCATTGGCACATGCAGAACAAGCTTGGGTTACCCCTGTGCAACACTGCATTATGCCATGTCTATATACCCTTTCTTTCCTTTATCTTTTGAGAATGAAATCTCTTGGAGGCAGGTACCCTTAAATCCAGGCTTCTTAGATTTGGCCATCTGTATGTGAGTTATCACTATCTGCCTGTAGTGTTTTCTATTCATTCTTATCAGCATTTTATGGATGGGGAACCAGCAATTACATACAATACTGGAATGAGCCTCCTAGAAATATATAATATATAATGCATTATAAAATCACACAATAACACATTTCAGTTGCTGAGAATGTTAACATTTCTTGCTTCTATTATAAGCCATCTTTTCAAGTAGTTTAGATTATATGCCATTTTTTAAATGAAAAAATAGTGGCAACCCAGTCAGTGCAAAAGATTTACATACACATTTTTCATAAATCATTACTCCCACAAGTTTTGTCAAATCTTAGCCAAAAAGGAGGAAAGAGATGTGTAAAGCATGTATTCATTTCTTCTTGAGCATAGTTAAGTGCCTAATTAAACATGCATAGTTTTGTTGTTATTTTGGGAAGTCTATTTCATTCTGCTTGTAAACAAATATTATATAAATATTCAGACTGGAGATATATTCCTTTCCATAACAAGTCCCTGTATAAATCACAATTTATACTGTGCAACTTCATATTTCTTAACCAAACCCCTGCCAAATTCCAGGAAAAGAGTCCAAAATTCAAGAAGTTGAAAAGCTGATACATACTGGTATATAGTAAAATTGGAAAAAAAAAAAAGAATAATTTCAAAATTAACTTGACAGAGTTCCTTTAAGTAATAACACAAGGGCAAAATAAAAATGCTTCTCGTCTTACATCTGCATACAGTGAAGCCTCATTAAATACTTTGTCAATCATTAAACTGCTGCCAAAAGTAGCGTGTGCTCAGTAATGGAAACCAACTATGAAGCTGATTAAATGCAGCAAACACCAAGCATGACTAGAACAGATGGCCTATCACGGGACAGGGAGGTCTGAGTGAGGGAGATTCCTTGCCCTCCATCAATGCTGACCTCGCGAAGGAATACC
>NW_017728992.1:165035545-165038473 GCF_001723915.1 Gavialis gangeticus | reverse complement strand
GAACTGTAGCACAAACTTTTAAGAATTCAGTAAGCTTTAAAAAACATCTTTTAGGATAATCAAGTAAGGATAGGAAACACATTCAAAGACTAATATGTGGCCAATGTTTATGGAAAGTGTGGACACCACAGACATTTCCATGAACAAGATGTACAGAATGCTAGAAATCTTTTTTAAATATAGTACATATGAAAAATGTGGTCATAAGGCTGGTACTTGTAAGAGGAATAACACAGTGGTTAACATAAGAAACTGTTTTATTTACTTGAAGGCCTCAGTTCCTATTTAGGTGGATGACAAAACCTGACCACCTCCTCATTCATTTCACAGTATATCACTAATCTTTAATGCAAAACCAGAACTAGAACCATGATTCACTGAGCCCCTTCCCAAATCTGCAGAAACGCCAATCATATTACCCTTTTAGTCCTGTCCTTCTTCCAATTTCTTTTTCAGGGCTGCCTTCTCCATGCTCTCTCCTTTTTCTGTCTATGCTGCTTTCCACTTGTTTTTGCCATTCTCTCTAATGCCATATCAACATAGCCAAAGGCTTCCTCCGGGCTTTCGCTGTTTCTCCTCAGGCTGGCAGATGCACTGTAGAGTGATTTCACTGCCCAGTGCTTTTCACTGCTTTGGCCCATGCTGGCTTCCCTCTAAAGAAAGTATCTGCCAGACCTATTATTAATAAATGTTCTGAAGAACTGAATCCAATGTGCTATTGAGGAGGGTAACACAACTCATGGCCCAGGATAGCTCCCATAGCTGGGTGCATTGTTTTCAACTCCATCCATAGTTTTCAGATTGTACAACCCAAATTTAAACTCTCTACACATGAAGAGCTTGCTTCTGTTAGATTTTATCTAGTACCCTCATGGTTTTAAAAAGTTCACTCAGGTCCAGCCAACTTCACTTCTTTTATAGCAACAGCTTCAGTTGCTATGTCTCCATTTGTCATTTAAATGTTGAAAAGGCAGACTAGAAATTTTTTTGGCATTATTACATAAATCCTACAAAATGTCTATTATAGTAAAAAGATTGTCTCCTTGAACAACTTTAAACAATAACTATGGAAAAAACAGCAGACACACAGAGAACAACATAGTGATGAGTATAAATTAGATTCAGATTAAAATAGATTCAGATTGAATAGATTTAGCTAAAATGTGTTTAATTCCAAACATAAAATTCTTAACCATCATGAAGATCCTATAAGGATAGATGCTTTGATATTCATGCTACAAAGTATAAAAATAGAAAAATAAGAGATAAGTCACTGCATCTGTAGCAATTACAAATCTAAAAATCTCAAAACTGCTAAAAATATAGAAATTTCAAATTCTAGAGTGCTAGGTAAATGCAATTGTGAAGGTACTGCAGGATTCCTGGATATTACTAATATTTGGTTATCTCCCCCAAATACTTCTGTCTTTCCTAAATATTATACTGCAGTTGTAGGCTATGGTAAATCTTGGTGATTTATATCCATAACAACAAACCTAAACACTAAAAAGAAATAATATGTCAAAGAAAAGATGATAAGGAGTAGACAGATTATCTTTAAATTCATTTCAATGCCCTGTTCCCCACATTATCATCACTGTCATTCAGTCCTTTTTTGTTCTTCATAAAAAGCCTCTCACTTGTTATTTGCCTCAAGGCCCTGATTTGACAACCCATTCCATATCATTTGCTAATGTAAGAATGAGGAAAGCCAAACAAAGGCTAATGGCATGAAGTTTGTGTGCTAATAAGCTTCATGAAAAACTTAGCTAAGGGAAACAAAGGTTTCTTTTAAACATCTATATCTACTACTACAATCAATTTTGGGGACAGAAAATTAGGGATATACTATGGATTGAACAGGTTTCTAGTACAATATAATGCTTTCACTGCATTTTGGTCTGAGCATGACATTAAGTATTTAAAATCTAAACTCGTATTCCTGGCTTTATCAGAGTTAATAATATGTTGATGTCAAAAAATATTTTTTGTTCTGTGGCTGCTTGTTATTTATGTAAAGCAGCAAAACAGATTGCTTGCTTTTCCTTTTTTTTTTGTGCTTATTTGTTCCATGAGGAATGTAAGTCAAGGAAGTAGAAGACGTATATTGGAGGAAAAGTACATCTTGGCCCCATTCAAATCAATGGCATCTTTCCTATTAACTGAAGTGGCTCATGGCTCTAGAATACTGATTTTTAATCAGGGTACTGTAGTACCCTGGAGTACCATCAACTATTAGTACTGTTAGGCATGCAAACACCAGTGCATGATTCACAAGATAAATCCAGAAATTTCAAAAAGGAAGCCATAGTGTCAAAAACCTTTGGGCAAAAGCCAGGATAGATTTGTAAATTATAGCTAACTACACAACAGATGTATAACATAAACTTTCATGTGCCTGAGCTCACTTCATCAGATGCTGTCAAATGAAACATCTCATGAAATGTCTGATGAAACATTCTGACCCGTTGTGGTCTTTCTGAATTCTTTGCAACAGAAGAATTGCACTATGATTTTTTTTATAGACAAATAATGAATGCAGGATAACAGCTGGCATTTTTCAGGCAGTGCTTTGAGTGTAATTTGAGTGTAAAAAGTTTGAGAACCACTGCTCTAGAATTTCACCCAAAGTGATCAAAATTAAAAGAAGAATATCTTAATCTACTGCATAAAACAATCTGGATGAAAACTAAAATAGATGTAAAAGAAACGGTGAAATTTGCTCACTTGCATGAAAATATGGTAGTAAGGTAGATCCCAAAAGTTGTTATGGAAGCTAAAACTTAGTATAGAAATAAAAATGATTTGAAATAAAAAGATGTGGTAATATTTGCATTATAGAAGCCATCTAGATTGGACATTTTGATTAAATTTACGGTTGGCCATCTCTTTCTAGACATTTAGAATGGATTCTGGCTCTAGTAAAGT
>NW_017728992.1:165028147-165030545 GCF_001723915.1 Gavialis gangeticus | reverse complement strand
ACTGATTTGAAATAAAAAGATGTGGTAATATTTGCATTATAGAAGCCATCTAGATTGGACATTTTGATTAAATTTACGGTTGGCCATCTCTTTCTAGACATTTAGAATGGATTCTGGCTCTAGTAAAGTCAATAGCAAAACTTCTACTGATTTTAATGAAACCAGGACATCACCCTTCGTTAGACACACAGAAGTGCCATCATGCCTCAGGGATCTTCAGATCAAATCTGATCAGCAATCAACACCTTTGCCTTTGGAACGTTTTCACTTCCATAAATTCATGCCACAAATGCCTTGTTGCACTGCTACAGAGGCCAGTGAAGATATCTACTTGGCTGAAACCTGAACAGCCTTCAGAAGCATGGTTTTTCTTCTTCTTTTTGCATGACATTTTAGGACTACAATATCCATAGATTAATATCTACATTTGATAACCATTTGACTGCTTTGATGGTAGCTTCATGGATTGAACTTAGATTGCCATGAAATGATCAAAATGGGCAATCATTCACAAAGTGTTACACCATCTGAAAAATTGCACCACAATCACAACCCAGACACTCTTTGATTCTCCATTTATGGAGCTGGTTTCCCCATTTTTATGAAGTGTCTTTACTCCTTTATCCATGGAGCATTTCATTAAATCTGTCTTTCTTTCTCAGCTTTCTTTTTCCCTTTCCAAGACTGACCACCTTTTTGGAATCTATAACTGTTATACTACTACTATCATAAGCTGTAATAAGAAACCTTTTCCAAGGATATAGAGAAGTGGTAAGACGGGAACACATCAAACCAAAATGGTGTCACCCTAGACTGGGAAGAGAGCTCAGGTCCAGATATTAAAGCACACTTCTTCATGAATAACCTCTATCTACACCGCATGGTAAAGTAAATACCAATAGACAGAAATTTTTCTTTTTCATTTGCTCTTTCCCTCTTTTGTTTGTCGCCATTTCCTAAGGAGCAAGAATAACATTAAGAAAAATAAATATGATAACATTCAGTCTTGCAGTGCCTCTTTTTCCCAAAAAGCCATTCAGTAGTAGGAGAACTTTAAAAATTATTTTTCCCTCTGAAAGAACCTATTGAATACAAAAGAAAGTACAACATTATTTAACACTTACGTTCTAAAGATTTAAATATTCCATTTTGTTTGGATGTGTAATAAAGGCTTACAGGAGCACTGATGGTATAGTTTTGTAGTAAAAGACCAGAAACCTGTCACATAAATCCTGCAGGCCACAGTTATCTGTTTTGCTACTGCAAGAGTAAAACAGGAGTAATGTCTTCATATGTATTATTGCATCCTTGCAATAGGCCTGTAAAGTGGGCAGGGCTAGCTGTAAGGAAATGTAACCCAGACATCTATAGATGGAGTAGTTGAGGATCTGAACACATGACTCATTAAAACCAGTGTAATTTAAACTGTTTCTGTAAATTATCCCAGTATCCAGGACAGGCAGATAAGCAACTATTACTGGAAGCTAGGCTTGCTATTACAATGCCTCATCACTAGGAACAGGTAATATCTTGGTTGCCTATAAAAAATGGATACACTGGACAGCTCTGGACACAAGACCTTTGACGCGAAGGTAACTCACAGCCATGAGGTTTAACCCGATTTCTCCAAGGTAATTCTGTACCAGATTGAAGTATGTTACATTGGCATAGGACTGTCTACTCCTTGTTTACACCAGTGAAAGCAATTATTACATTGCTGTAAGCATGTTGTACATTTGAGACCTCAATATATGACCTGAGAAGCTTTAATCAGAAAAGCACCTACAAAACCCATGGCCAGTATTTATTTCTATACTGCCCTCCTCCCAAACCTGAGTCCCTGTTTTGACACAACTTCACCCGAACAGGTGTAAGATCCACCCCTCTGTCACTTGGAAATTAATCAGATTTGATAAAGTAATGGAATCAAATTAATTTGTTAAGACTCTGTTCTATCCAATGTTCTTTGAATAAAACTAGCTGGCACAGAGTGAGATACTGTAATACTCTATATAAGATATTACTCCTGGAAAAGCTACAAGGTACAGGTGGTAGAAAATGCTGCATGGAAAAAATAGGTTCTTGGAGTACTTCTTACATGTAATTAAATTCTGAATGAGAGCTTGAATCGCTGTAGGTTCTGCACTCTCAGAAATGCTGGGCACTATCATTTATATAAAATCTTTTTGATGTAGGTCAGAAGTGTTTCAAAGCATCTGCGAACCCTGCTGTACCTGGGGCGGGGGCTAAAGATGACTGATGCTTCATAGAAATAAGCACTGCAGGCCAAGATGCTAGAAAAATATGCCAACCCAGCACAACTTCTCATCCCTATAAAGAGAGTGTACATGGGGATGTATATCTCCTTACAGAAAGACCTAGCAGTGGGGGGGGGGGG
>NW_017728992.1:165026661-165028058 GCF_001723915.1 Gavialis gangeticus | reverse complement strand
GGGGGGGGGGGATGGGGAGGGATCATCCAGGCAGGGACAAGCCTGAGCCTGCACTTATCTGCTTAGCTCATCTGCTTATCTCCTCACACCTTGGGGCACCCTTCAAGAGATCTGGTGCCACCCCAAGGTGCTCCAACACCCTGGATGAGAATCACTGTTCCCTCTTTGGTATTTTGCTTTCAGTTATCAGCTCTATCCAGTCCTTTTTGTTTTAAATGTACACTATACTAATCAGAGAACTAACAGGATTGTCTGCAGCACTTAGATTGCATACATATGGTAAAAGTATGATGTTAAACCTCAGCCTTGAGTTACAAATTAAGTAATTCTATCAACAAATTATTTGCTTTAAAGTATACATTGAATCTAAGAGGCTGCAGACATTTTAGACTCCATGTTTTCTTCTAATATTACTGCAGCAACATCTCTTCCCATTGATTTTAAATTCACTTTGCATATTTCCCTCACAAGATGGGTGGATAGGTGACAGCATAATATTCTATTATCACTTCTGATTTCTGAAGTCAGCCTTTTAAATGTCAGGATAATATTAATCACACTGGTTAAAATAAACTAAATTAAAACAATTTAAACATTTGCTATGAAAAATTCTTTACCTAGTTTCTGCATAGCCTGTCTGAGTTCATTCAGCTGGATTTACCTTTGTCTTTAATTTTTTTTCTTAAAAGAAAATTAATCCAATTATAGGGCGACTATCACAACATATAAACATACAGAAAGCACAAACATTGGAAACTGAATCCAACCAGCCAAATCCAGTAGACAACCAAACAAAATACCACTATTTTCTTCAGCAATATTTTTTTACCTGATACAAAGCAGTTCCTTAGCCATCCCCTCCCTTCCTCTTCCCTCTCCCCTCCCCTCTCCCCCACAATTTCATTTCAGAATTACTGACATTAAGTATTGAAAAATGACTGGTTAAACAATATCTAGCCCCAGTCTGTTAGAAGACATGGTTTACAAATCAAACTAAAGATTTCTCATTCTTTGAACTCATTGCTTCGAGCTGTCATAATTAGTGAATGATCATCCAACTTGTAGATGATAACCAACTCTGACAACACAAATCACATTTTTCCACTTTATAATAGTTTTCTTCTCACTGATCACAGAGGCATGAAGGTTAATCCCTAGCCCTGATTCTCCAAGCTTTAGGCCCTGGACAAAATACTCATTTAAAGCATAAACCAGTCTGGATTGGAACACAGACATCAGGTGCAACAGCACCTAAGACAGCCAATCTCAGATCCAGGCCCAAAGGTGGATCCCAATAGCGGTTGCGTCCCCCCTTCAAATCATCTCATGGGCAGCAGCTGAAGACGGTGTTTTTTTTAAGTCCCTAAACAGATATGAAACCCCTCTCCCTTTTCCTC
>NW_017728992.1:165008808-165021661 GCF_001723915.1 Gavialis gangeticus | reverse complement strand
CTCACGGGCAGCAGCTGAAGACGGTGTTTTTTTTAAGTCCCTAAACAGATATGAAACCCCTCTCCCTTTTCCTCCATTCTCTACAGCACATCCCCTCCCTGCTGTCTAGGGCTGACCTAGGGGTGGGGAGCTCCAGAGCTTCTCCTGCCCCACTTCAGCCAGAATGTATAGGGAGCAGAGCTCAACTGGAGACAGCAGCTGTGGGCAGATAGATCCTACCTGCCTAGTCTCTCTGGGCACTCCCTGCCAACCCAGGAGAAGGTTAAGGTAGAGGAAATTCACCTGTCCCTGCCACTGCTGCCACTGTCCCTAACTGAGCCCAGCTTCCCACACAGCACAGCTGGAAAAGAACAGAAATGGCTTGGAGGCCCCCACTTCCCGGGTCAGCCAAGTACAGCAGACGGCAGGGCAGAGAGGAATCGGAAGGGCAAGGACATGTTGCTAATCAAAGAAGGTAAGGGAGTGGGTGCCAAGAGCATATGGGGGGGAGGGGAAATCTTACCTGCTTCAAGACTTTAAAAAGCTCCTCTCTACTTTTCCCATGGTGTTGCCTGCCTGCCTGCCTGCCTTAGTGGGGGTGGGCAGAAGGGGAGCTGGGAGCAGAAATACAACCACCCCTGCAGCACTGGTCACTGCTCCCACACCCCCCTGCATAAAATCCTGGATCTGGCTGTGTCCAGGGACACCTTCTGTATGGACCAGAATATCACTCATAAGTGCAGTCATAATACTAGGATTATATTTTTGTCATAAGTAGTTCATATACATGATCTGATAGTATTGTGGAGCTAGTGCAAGCTGTTTAATTTTTACAGGGGCTGTCACAGTTACAGTACATTTAAGTAGAAATCAAAAAGGCCAAAGAATACTTTGCTCTCAGACAGTAGGAAAAAAATTCAGAAGCTTAGCAAATACTACACTGATTTCCTCTTCCTACCTCGCATTCTCTTTGTCCTATATGAACTTGTTTTCCATGTAAATCTTTAACATTTAATTTAACACACTGATTACTGGGCCAAATCCTTCACCCTGAAACAGATCTTTTGTTCCACTCCTCAGCCACAAAAGAGTAGCTAAACAGGATTAACAAGCCAGGTGATGTTTTGCCAGCTTGAGAGGTGGCAAATCACTGGGTGGCATAGAACCAGCAAAGCCAGATATACTAGCACCTGACATGGAGCTTGTGAGATGGAGTGTTTTTGACCTTCCATTAGCTTTGACTACCAAAAGTCAAGTTTTGCTGCCATCTGAGGAGGCCTCAAGTTGATCAGTATCAGCAGGACTGGAGGGAGGCAATGTATAATTCCCAAATTCTCTTGTGGAAGCAGAAGAGGTCCAGGTCCCTCAGTCTCTTGTCATAGGGCTTGTCCTGTAAGCCCCTAACCATACGAGTGGCCCTCCTCTGGACCCTCTCGAGTTCAGCAACATCCTTTTTGAAGTACGGCACCCAAAACTGGATGCAGTACTCCAATGCCGCATAGAGGCATTGGAGGTGCCATATCACCTCCTTGGATCTACTTGTCATGCATCTGCTGATGATTTTGCCCTATCACCTCCTTGGATCTACTTGTCATGTATCTGCTGATGATTTTGTCACACGGACGACTCATGTTCATCTTGGAGTCCACTATGACTCCAAGATCCCTTTCTACTTCTGGGCTGCTGAGAGGGTCACTTCCCAGCCAGTCGGTGTGCTGGATAGTTTTGTGCCCTAGGTGCAGCACTCTGCACTTGTCCTTGTTGTACTGCACTTTTCTAACCTGTCTGGGTCTGCCTGCAACCTATTCCCTACCCTCCAGAGTGTGCACGTCACTCCACAATTTACTATCATCCGCAAACTTGGAAAGAGTACACTTCACAGCCGCATCTAAGTCACTGATGCAGAAGATATTGAAGAGTACAGGTCCAAGGATCAAACCCTGCGGGACCCCACTACTCACATCCTTCCAGGTCAATAGCAACCCATCTACTACCACACTCTGGGTGCGACCGCTAAGCCAATTTGCCACCCACCGGACCGTGTAAACATCTATGTCACAGCCTCTTAATTTATTTATGAGAATGGGATGAGATACTGTATCAAAGGCCTTGCTAAAATCCAAGAAAACAACATCCACCTCTACTCCTGCATCTAAGCATTTTGTGACCCTGTCATAAAACGAAACCTGATTGGTCAGGCATGATCTATCTGCTATGACTCCATGCTGGTTTCCCTGCTGCATTATTTTTCCTGCTGGACTCCAACAGAGATGATCCTTCATAATCTTTTCAAAGACCTTTCCAAGGATGGAGGTGAGACTGACTGGCCTATAATTACTCAGATCCTCCTTCTTCCCCTTCTTGAAAATAGGGACTACATTGGCCATTTTCCAGGCCTCCGGGACCTGACCCAAGCGCCACAAGCGCTTAAACAGCCATGCCAATGGTTCTGCTAAGACACCGGCCAATTCCTTCAGTACTCTTTGATGAAGCTCATGTGGGTCTGCTGACATAAACACATCCAGTCCACCAAGTGACTCTGCACCAAGTAAGTATCGACAGTTGGTAGGCTGGTGTCCCTCTGATGACCATCTAAGAACCCATTAGGACACTTATCTTGAGCCCTGTTCAAGAACACTGAGGCAAAAAACTCATTGAATAGCTCAGCTTTGTCCCCCCTGTCTGTCACTAATTGTTCCTTTTTGTTCAGTAGGGGTCCTATGCTGCCCAGTGTCTTCCTTTTACTCCCTACATACCTAAAAAAAGACTTTTTGGTTGTCTTTAATTTGCGTTGCCAGCCTCAGCTCTGTAGTTGCTTTGGCCTTTCTAACTGCCTCCCTGCAAGTGTGGGCCAAGTAGGTACACTCCTTCTTGGTAGCTTCCCCCTTGATATCAAGAGGCTGAACCCACTGAATGGAGAAATTTTGGCCACTCAACTAACAGAACTAATTTGGATCAAGAGACATAATGATGATGATGACAATGACAAAGGTAACAGCAACAACACTAGCAGTGATAGTAATAAATCAGTATTACCAGTAGTTCATTTTTAAATAGCTGTTCAAAAGTAATTTAGCACACTGTGGGCACGTCTACATGAGATGCCAGCTGCACAGTTGTTACTGCACAGTCATTTAGTACTTGTATAACCAAATACTCAATGATTGCACAATAATGAGCATTACTGCACTGTAGCATCCCAGCACTGCTGCCTAACAATGCTTACTGCTCAGTAGCTTGTCACTACTACATAGTACAATTGCATCACAGTTTGTGCCCAGAGACACTACTGCTCAGTTGTAACGAGTTAATGCTCAGTAAGCATCTCATGTAGACACGGCCTGTCATTACCACAGACAAAGTGAAGATTAGTGCACTCAAACACTTAGGAAAATATATTTATTAAGGCTAACAAGGATATTTTGAAATGTGTATCAATTAGGTCTATGTAGGAAATTTTCAGAAACAAAAATTGTCAAAAAGAGAAAGTTCTCTATAGCTATTAGGCAGATTAAAAACTCAGTCTTCTTGTATTTAAAGAATGGCACATTTTGAACTATTACACGTAAAGTTACTAACTGCTAACTAGTACTGTACTATACACACATCCAAATCAAAGCACTTTAAAATGGAATATATATATTTTAATGAGAGGTCAAAACTGAAGATATTTTTAAAATAAATTTTATTCTGAAAAAAAAATCCTGACTGAAATTCTTAAACAATATTTAACCCATGAAAAGTAAACAAACAGGAAAAATATCACTGCATTTTACCCCTCACCTGTTCATCAGCATTCTGATTCAGAATCTCTCTCTCTTTCACCCAAGCATTTTACAGCACATTAGAAGTCTGCTTGCCTTCTCCATTCCTAACCTGTTTATTCTGGATTAAACTAAAATTTGAGGGGAGTGATAGAAAATAATTCTGCTGCTTGAAATTGAATGCCATTGATTATATGATGGTAACGTGTTTTTATTGTTTGGTGGGAGCGAGTCACAGTTCCTGGCATTAGGAGATGCAAATTGCATCTCTATACTGTGTTGACCCCTTTTGTTTGTGGGAAAAAATTATTCCAAAGGACAATAGTTTATGAACATGTAAGAGCTTGATCTAAGTACTGAGTTTTTGTGTAACAAGAGGGCAATTTATTACATGTACTGTCTAAATTTTAAGTATAATGACAGCTTTCTCAGGTGACAAGATAAGCATCTACTAAATAGCTTGTGGTTGTGTTCTAAATTAAACACAAGGTCACTAGCAGGGAGTCACTTTTTATTCCAAATATCAGAAAAAACGGGGTACAGAGATTCAGAGTGTAAGGCAAAAAGATACCATCACCCCATGTAATGTGACCACCCATAGATCACAGGTCTTTAAAACTCTCATGTGTTGAGCCTCATAGGTTGTTTGCCTAAAGCATATCTTGTGTTTGCTAAGCCACATAAACTTGTGGCTTCCCAGGAGTGCTGCACTGAGGCATGGAAATTTGGGAACCCTGAAGACCTTGCTGAGGAAGTCAAGACCTGTTATCCAGAGACATCTGCAGATGGGTAAAGCTGCTAGAGGCATATATGTCAGAGCTGTCACCACATGTGCACGTGCAGGGGGATGCTGGACCCCTGGGCACAGCGGAATACTGGCCTGGTCCACGCATCGAATGTGAGGGAAATCCTGCAGAAGGATTCCTGCCTCCATCTAGATTAAGGTCAGCCTTCACCTTGACAATAGACCAAATGATACATTATTCTGAATTTCATATTGTATTACATGCATAGCCAATCACTGAATGTCCACTACTAAAGTGGATAAGAAAACCCCTGTCAAAGCAAATATATCAAAAGATGACCTACCTGGTAGATCCACTGCAATAGCAGACCTCATTCTCAAAAACACTAGGTATTGTTCCAAGGTGATACAGCTTTTAGACAAAACCTTTGTTTTATCAGAGGTATCAATGTGAAATGTATAAAATAAAAGCCATTACAATTAGTTTGCTCTACTTGTGACTCGTGTCCATTATTCTTTATTAATTCTATAGCCAGTGTTTCCAACTTTACCTCCAGAAGTGACTATAAACTGTGGCATATGCTAACATTTGCTCAATCACATACCTTGCAGAAGTCTTTCTCCTTATGCCATCAGACCAAAGATGCTGTCACTACAATTTCTGTATAAATACTTTGGTTATTATGGTGTACTGTAGCTGCATCAGCATAAAGCTGAGAGCAACATAATTGCCCAAATATTACCCCAGCTTCTCAGGGAAATATATTGCTCAAACAACTTTGTTACCAGTAAATAAGAGTGCTAATTTAAAGCAAACTCAAGTATGTCTAAATAAGTGGAGTCACACATTTAACTGCAGCATAGCCATACCCTTCATTGAGGTATTTCTTTTGATTTTAAGAAAACATAATTTCAGACTAGCAATGAGCTCCCACATATCTGTTTCATTGCCTGTCAGGCACCACCACTTTGTACTTTTATACTTTTTGCCTATAACACCTGGTCGAGTTTGTACATGGTAGAATTATGTGCCATTTAAATCAAAAGACTCAGGATTGAACATCCTCAGTTCCATTTCCTGCTCTCCCTGCCATGTAAGTCATTTAAAGTGATACCATCATTTTGATATCAAGTCAATTTAAAAAAAGAATTGAAAGTAATTTAAATCATGGCACCTAGCCTTAGTTCCTTAACAGTTTTTGTGGTTTTTCAATCAAAATCCCTATTTTTAAATGCCTCATCTTTCCATGCATGAAAGACATACACAAATAATAGAGAGTGAAAAGAAAAACCAACTCTCTTTCTTTCTTTCTGTCTTTCTTTCTCTCTTTCTCTCTCTGTGGGCTTTTTCCCTTCATAGTCAAGAATATTAACCTACTGAGAATAGTAATCTTAGCTGTTACTGAATCCATACGGAGTATAATATTTTTGGGGAGAAGTTTCATTTTCATGTGGATACAATTCCTTTAACCATTCCCTCCCTGTTTATTCACCTGTGAAGTGAACCACATTTACCAACAGCCCCAAAACTTCCTTTAAAAAGTTTTCTTTTCCTCAACTGTAAGGTTGTATGTAATTCCAAAACAGGACCACACAATCAGTAAGAAAGATGTAGGTGTTAGTAGAAAGTAGTGGAGGTTTTATTGTATTTGTAGTAGCAGAAGAGTCACGGAGTCACAGAGAAGTCAGACTGGAAGGGACCTCCAGAGGTCATCTAGTCCAACCCCCTCCCTAAAACGGGTTCATCCCTATCCAAACTATCCCATACAACCATAATCTAAGCTTATGTAGATAAGACTACCCTCAACCTTGACACAACATAGACCTAACACCCTAACTTGCCACAGGTAAACCAGGAGAACCATGGTAGCCAACATCCTGCTTCTATAAAATGTTGTTAATATTTGCTCAAGAATTCCCAGGTAGAAGGCAACACCCCATGCTACAGAGGAAGGACCGCTCCTCCCCCCACCCCCCGCCAGCCCATACTAATCAGACCAGGGATAAAATTCCTTCCTGACCCGGAATATGATGATCGATCTGACCTTGAGTGGAGGGGCCCTCATGCCAGACACCTCCTGTTTTGCTCTTATCAGGAGAATCAGCACACCCCAGTTGAAGTCCCCAGACTTAGCTGTAGCCAGCACCCAATGCCTCTCAAGAGGCTTAAAAACACCCACACACGTGTAGCAGAAAAGGGGGAGGGGATCAGGACCACTCAGCAAAGCCCAGAAGCATGGGAAATACCCATGATGGAACATAGGTATAGCTACACCTAGATCATCCCCAACCAGGGGCTGCCCAACCTCTTCTGGAACACCTTCAGTGATGGAGCGTCCAGTTTCCCTAGACAGTCTATTCCACTGCCTCGCTATTGTAACAGTGAAGATTTTTTTTTTTCCGGATATCCAACCCAAACTTACTTTGTGGCAACTTCAAGCCACTCTTTCAGCTCTACCCCAACTTTTCAATCTGTCAAGATCTTTCTGAATCACACTCACGTCCTCCAACATCTTCACAATTCCACCTACTTTCATGTCACCCGCAAACTTGCACAAGAAGTTTTCTTTTCAAATCATGAATTGAACAGCACTGAACATTGAAAAGCACTGGGCCAAAGAGAGACTCTTGTGGGACTGCACTCAAAACCTCCTGCTATTCTGACTTGGAGATCTTAATAATTACTCTTTACTTGTGGGTATTGCACCAGTTATTTATCCATCTTTATCCAGTCCACATCTGTTTAATTTGTTTATTAAAAGGTTGTGCAAGACCTTGTCAAAAGTCTTACAGAAGTCCAGATACACTATGTCCACAGCATTCCCTTCATCCACCCAAATAGTTAGTTTGTCAAAGGAGATCAGGTTTGTTTGACACGATCTGTTTTTCAAAAAATCCATCCTGGCTACTTGCAATCAGCCTTTCCTCCTCCAGGTGTTTGCAAATGGCCTTCCTTATGAGCCTTCCCAGCTATTGACATGAGGCTAACTGGACTGTAGTTCCCCAGGTCCTCCTTCTTGCCTTTTTTTTAGAGGGGCACTATATTGGCCCTTTACCTGTCTCTGATACTTGGTCCATCTCTGATGACTTCATGAAGATCATTGCCAAGGTCTCCTTGATTTCCTCTGCCAGTTCCCTCAGGAACCTGGGATGAAGCTCACCTGCCCCTGCAGACTTGAATTTATTCAGACCCAACAAAATCTTTCTGTTTCTTTTATCTCCTCTTTCAGCTTTCCCCATTATCCAGATAATCCCTATTAGGTGTCTGGCAGCTTCATTTTTTTGTGAAGGCTGAGGCAAAATAGCTGTTGAGTAGCTCTGCCTTTGCATCTTCAGTTAGGAGTTCCCCCTGGCTTGTTAACAGTGGACCCACAGCTTTCTTGGTCCTTCTTTTCTGGCCAACATACTTATAAAACCTCTTCTTGTTATCCTTAACTTCTTTTGCCAGGTGCAGCTCATTTTTATCTTTGTCTTCCTGATTTTGTCCCTGCAGGTTTGTGCTGTTTCCTGGTATGCATCCTTGGTGACCTGCCCATTCTTCTGTTGCCTGTATGGTTTTGCATTTAAGGCATTTTTAGAAGCTTCTTGTTTCTTGACAATCTTCCTGTGCTTCCATTGTGTTGGGACAATTTCTTGTTGGGCTTCCAATACCATGCCCCTTAGAAGCTCCCAGCCCTTGTTGGTGCTTTTATTCTTCAATCTATTTTCCGAGGGCACCATCCTTATTAGCATCTTGAGTCAGAATAAATCCAACTTTTAGAAATCTAACACCCTAATTTTGCTGATCTCATGCATTCCCTGTCTCAGGATCTGGAATTCTAGCATACTGTGATTGATTCCTCCCCAAGTTACCAATCACCTTCACATCCTCAACCAATTCTTGCCTGTTGGCCAAGGAAAGATCCAGGATAGATGATCCCCTAGTTGCAGCCTTTACTTTCTAGAAGAGAATGTTGTTCTCCACACAAGTTAGGAAGCAGCTTGACATTTTATGTTTGGCTGCACTATTCTTCAGGCAGATTTCCAGAAAACTGAAGTCTTCCATCAGTGCTATCCCACAACTTTTGAATAAATTTTTCACCTGCTTGAAGAGTGCCTCATCCACTTCTTCCTGATTAGGAAATAAACGTCCACCAATATATCGGTGCCATATCTTTCACCTTTCATCTTCACCCAAATGCATTCTGCTTTGCTGTCTTCTTCCTCCTGAACCAGAGAACAAGTGTATATGTTTTTGACATACAAAGCAATACCACCACCTTTTCTCCCAACCCCGTTCTTCTGAAAGAGAGTGTAACCCTCAATGTTCACATTCCAGTCTTAAGAGTTGTTCCACCAGGTCTCCGTGGTGCCAGGTAGATCATAGTTCTTTTCACAGGCTGCAGTTTCCAGTTCATTTTGTTTATTCCCCATGTTTCTCGCATTTGCATACATGCATCAAACATACTTTGCATTTTGACCTCCTCGCTTCCCTTTCATGCTACTTACTGCAGTCCTGTAGGTCTCTGACCTTTTCCCAGAGTTGAGTTGCTTCTTTGAGTCCTTTCCTCTCTGGACTACATACTTTGTTAACGAAGGGTTTTGAGAACCATCCCCATGGAACCTAGTTTAAAGTCCTCCTTACTAAGCTTGGCCAGACAATACGCAAAGATGCTCTTTATCATTCTTATCAGATGGATCCCACCTCTTGATAGCAGCTCTCCACCCAAGGACATCTGCCCATTGTCAGAAAAACCAAAGCCTTCACATCGACACCACCACCTTACTTATGTGCTCACTTTCAAGATACAACAGTCTCTGCCTGAAGCCCTGACTTCCAGGAAGGATCAATGAGAACATAACTTGTGCTCCAAGTTCCTTAATACTCCTGCCAAGAGTCTCATAGTCACTTCTGTTCTGGTCACTGTCATTCCTGGCAGTATTACTGGAGCTTACACAGATAAACAGGAAGGGGTAGTGGTCTGAAGGCTGGATGAGCTTTGGCTAAGCAGTAAGCAGGGAACAGTTTCTATGGGATAAGCAGCTCAGGTGTGGGACTCATTTGAAGAGGCTTTTCTCTGTGCTAGTGACTTGGGGTGGCTAAGTGGTAGTAGAGTGTCTGCCTAGTGCCTGGTATATTTTTGGGGAGTCTCCCCCCAAGGTATGTGATTTTTTTTCTCTCTTTCTCTCTCCTTCCTTCTTTCTCTCCTCTTTTGATTCTTTTCTTTCCTTCCCTCTTCTGGAGTGACTGAGTGAAAAGGCTTGCTCTGGGTGCAGCTAGTTTAGGTAATTGAGGGGTGGAGCTAAGCTAGGCGGACTTACAAAAAGGCAGCCCGTAGCGAACTCTGGGAACAGGGAACAGAGGGCAGCAAACAGAGAGGGAGTTTGCCAAGGGAGTTCGCTGTAGGAGAGAGCCACAGATGAGAAGACTCTATCTGTCTGGGGGGGAGGGGTGGGGAGAGGTGGATAGGTGGGTGGCCAAGGGACCTGGTGCAAGTGCTTGTCAAGCAGGCTCCTCTGGTGCGTCTCCCCCCTCTCCTTTTTTTTTAAATTCTCACAGCACAGGTGTGCTCCAGGGATTTAAAAAGGTACAAATGAAGTGTGGGTCAGCTGTTATGACCTGCAAGGGATATGCCATGTTCGTGTTCCTCCCAGAGAGTCTGAAGCACTTCATGTGCACCAAGTGTAACCTGTTGTCTGCCCTGAAGAAGATCCACAGATTGGAAGCACATATATTGACACTGCATTGCATCCAGGACCAGGAAGATTACAGGGACAAGAGTTACAAGAGGCTGGTAATGGAGAAGCTAAAGGGCAATGAGAAGTGGCAGCATGGGAATTTTTTATATGTCTTCCTAACACAGTGCCAAGTGCTTCTAATTAGCATGGCTATCTAATTAAAAACACTGCAGTGCAGTGTACCTCTGCACTTAGAAAATGGCGGTGGTGTACTCTGAACTAAAACACATCAAACATGTTTTAGTTCAAAGCGCACCACAGCCGTTTTCTCAGAGCTGAGGTGTACTGTGCCGCTGATACACACAACATGCAAGGATGCCAGAGAGCATCAATTTATGTGTTCTGGCATGATTCAATTGATCAAGTCTGCTCTGACACGCTGGATTTCCAATGCATCAGAGCAGGCTCCCCATATGTGTGCAACTGTGACTATTCGAAGAAGACGACCCCCCAGAATTGAAGAGGAGCAAACTAAAGTCTGCAACTGCTTTAAGGCACTCTGTGGTGGAATTGCTGAGGAAAAGGCAGAGGAGGTAGCAGCCTAGAAAGCAGGAAGTGCAAGGCCCCAAAGACAGGGGCTCCAGGACTACTGCACCAAGAAGAAAGAGAAAAGTGGTGGTGGTTGGTGACTCCTTTCTGCAGCTTACAGAGACACCATTTTGTCATCCAGATTTGGGGGCCCAGGAGGTATGTTGCCTGCATTGAGCCCAAATTCAGGATGTGGCAGGCCAGTAGGGGGTGCTCCTGAGTTAAGCCACCCACCTCACTGTGCCTGACCACCTTCCAGGCTCCCAGTGCCTCCCTAAGGGCGCCTCACATCCAGTAGACCCCCTTCCTGGAGCACACTCGTTAGCCTGGGGGTAACATAGCTGCCACCACCCCGAGAAGGGACTGTCTCAGCCCTGTGTCCTCGGGGAAACACAGGCCTAATAGTCCTATGGGTACTAGACCTAGTACAGGCACTTGGGGCACTTCCCCAAGTCGGGGGCCAAAAAGGAAAGTCTCCCTTAGTCCACAGACCTAAGGGGCCTCTTAGGCATAATTTAGACCCACCCCTCAATAACTCTTCTACACTGGTCACAAAGGAGAACTTTATTGATTACAGGGGTAGGGTGAAAATAGGGTACAAGATAAAGCAATATCATAGAAATCCCATAGAGCAAAACAGTCTGGCTGAGGTAGCCTTTTGATCATGCATCTGAGTTACTGCCAGCTATATATCTAACCAGATCTTGAGTAGCTTACACACAAGCATCATCCTGAGGCTGTTGGAGATTCCCTCTGGAGGCAGGCCATTCCTAGCTCATGAGTTATGGGGGAGAGAGCCAGTTTCAGATGGTAAAGCTCCACTTTAAGTCTGAGTCCCCCGTATGGCTGCTGCCCCTTCCTCCTGGGCAGTCTTAATTTCCATAGCCCCTGTGACCTCATTCACCTGGTCCAATGGAGGCCAGCACCTGTTGGCTGTCGGCCAACCAATTTGAAATACATCACTAGTTGCCAGACAGACTCTAGCCCACCAGGTAGATGCCCCTCCCCCAGGTAGCTGATACCAGTCATGTAGGCAGAGGGAGCAGGTTTCCCCCCTCCCTCAGGAATGTAGCCAGCTCAGGTTACCTAAAGAGATAGGGTAAAGGTGTGTCTCCTCTGCTGGGCCCATCCTAATCAAATTGTCACAGCACAGAGATTTTGGGGAGAAACAAGGGTGGCTTCCTGCCACACAGGACATCACAGAAAAGCCACCAGAGAGAATATATTCTACTGTATCCGGGCTATATTGGATAAAATTAATCAGGATTGTTATTATTGACCAGCCTTGGCTCTACGTACTAGACAAATTGCTAGGTTTGGAACTAATGAGATATTCTTAATAAAATAAGAACTTTTAGCCTGCCAAAATATATTTTTATATACTGTAAATCCTATTTTTACTGATCCCAGTTTATCAAGCTGAGGTTTGACTGTATATTTGGTGGTCTTTTTCTACAATACACATTCAAGGAACAAATGTAATCTCTTATAATTTAACAATATATAGGTTTGAAAAAATAAATAATATTCATTTTAATTGTTTGTGTTTATAGGTATACCAGACTTGCAAGACAAAATCTCAAAAGCCACATTTTCAAAAGAGCTTAGTTCCCAAAAGCTCCCAATGAGACAGTCAGATTATTAGAACAGCTTACTGTTTCACATTCTGAGGGTTTTTTGACAATCTGGCCTAAGTGCGCTGAAAGGAATGTTAATATCCTAAATGACACTAGAACTTCTGATATCTATGACATAAAGTCATATCTGTAATTCTATAATGGATTGTGCATTATCTAGTCAGCATGCATAGGTTGCCCAGGCACCCACAATTATTTGTCATGTACAGGGGCCTTCCCTTGTTGTTATGGAAACCACCTGATGTATGTGGTAATGAACTGGCACATAAAGTAGAAAATTATCATAGCTATGTGGTAGAAGCTGCAATTTCACTTTAATTTATATTACGTAACTGATATCCACATATTCTCTTCTTTCCAAGTAAACACATTATATAACTAGGGCTCCCAAAGAGAATCATAATCCAAATGTTCAGTAAAGCATCTAATGTGCCACTGGACCTATTTTTCAATGAATTTTGCTTAAGAATATTATTGATCTA
>NW_017728992.1:164999694-165003808 GCF_001723915.1 Gavialis gangeticus | reverse complement strand
TTATATAATGGATTGTGCATTATCTAGTCAGCATGCATAGGTTGCCCAGGCACCCACAATTATTTGTCATGTACAGGGGCCTTCCCTTGTTGTTATGGAAACCACCTGATGTATGTGGTAATGAACTGGCACATAAAGTAGAAAATTATCATAGCTATGTGGTAGAAGCTGCAATTTCACTTTAATTTATATTACGTAACTGATATCCACATATTCTCTTCTTTCCAAGTAAACACATTATATAACTAGGGCTCCCAAAGAGAATCATAATCCAAATGTTCAGTAAAGCATCTAATGTGCCACTGGACCTATTTTTCAATGAATTTTGCTTAAGAATATTATTGATCTATGTAATGTCCATTAATAATTACTGTGCCACTCCAAATCTGGAGTAACTTTCAATATGGAACTCAATTATTTTCATATCCACATAGTCACTAATTTAATTTATCTATATAACCATGCAATAGTCAATCACTCCATTTGAATGCACAAAGTGTTATTGTTACATTAATATAAGTTGCTAAAGTGAATTAATCCATTGATACGGAATGGGAAACACAACCTAGAAAATGCACCATCATGCACTCGAGATCAATGATTCTCAACCAAGGTGCCACTATACTCTGGGGTGTCTTGAGATGCGTTCAAGGGTGCCATGCAATATTAGCACTGCAAACATGATTAACACAGAAATTTCGAACAGAAATCCAGTATTAAAACATTTTAACCTATTGTGGGTTTTCTGAATTCTTTGCAACAAGAGAATTGCTCTATTATTTTTCTGTAGTCAAAAAAAACAAATGAAAACTACGAGCTGTAATTTTCTGAGAAGTGCTTTCTCTCTACAGAAGAGTGTCTTGAATCTAAAAAAGTTGAGAACAAAGTTGTGACAATATGGCCAAGCAGTCAAGGCAGCAGTGAAACACAGAAACAGTAGTTACTTCTGGTTGCCATAGTCCTGATCATGTGGCTGTAGTGGTAGCCATTGTTTCTTCCCCCTCTCCCATGAAGTCAGCACCTAGGACAGCTGCCCCAGTCACCCCACTCTAGTTAAGTAACTTGTTGAGAGCCATCGCTTGAGAGTAACCTGAAAATCTCCCTGTAGTTAAGTAGTGCTTAGTGGACTGGTCTACACTTTGACATTTAATGTGCACTAGCCCAATTCAAGGTGCATTAAGGGTATGTGTCTACACATGCATATCCAAGTGCATACATCTACACATGCATATCCAAGCAAGCTGCCTGTCCTCCTCCAGGGCTGAGCTGCTCTCTGGCAGCCCCTGCCTGCAGGCTATAAAACCTTCCAGCCATTTTGTTCCTTTTGGCACACAGCACAGGGAGTCTGAAGGAACCAGTGCTCTTTGCAGGAGCCCACCAGGCCCCACGTGCCCCCGGGACAGGATCCAAGTAGCATCTTCCCATCCTGTACCCTAGCCAGAGCTGTTCCATGGCCACAGGTGAGTGTTGCAAAGGGCTGCAGCCTGCTACGTCCCTTGCCCAGCCCTGAGATTCTCTCCAGAACAGCACCTGCTCCCTGCCCCTGCTCAACCCCAGCTCTGTCTCTTTGCAGGCACTGTGGTGAAGTGCCTCTGCTGAGCGATTCCCCATCCCTAGTTGTGCCACTGTCCTGGGTGCTGCTGGCAGCCCTTATGGCCAGCATTGCAGACAGCCTGAAATATCCAGCACATCGGCCCTGTCAAGCCCTGGCTCCACCTCCATGCCCAATGCCCATCCCAAGCACCCAGTGCCCCAACTGGACCTGGAAGGAGGTGTGAAACCTTGTGGCACTCTGAGGCGGGGCCAACGTCAAGAGACAGTTCATGCAGGGTGGGCACTCAAATGTACCATTTTACAAGGACATTTCAGCTGGGATGCAGGTGCAAGACCACTAGCAGATAGCGGGAGTGCCATGTGATGGCCAAGGTCTTGTGGGCACAGTGGATGGCTGTGACCAACATCATCAGTCTATTGTGCCCAGAAGACCATGACCTTTGTGTGGGAACTGATGCACATTTTGGTGCCCTGGGAAACAGGCCGCACCCCTGTGAGTATCATCAGCAGGGGCAGCCTGCCTTCACCTGTACCCCACCCTGATGCCTCCAGTGATGTGTCACAAAGGAAGGGACCTCAGGTCTTCAGCACCCTGCCCTGCCCACCTCCTCAGATGCTGCATCCACTGGCAGCTCAGACAGTCCTGTCCAGGGGTTGCCTTGCCCTCGGCCCAGCCCCACACCCCGCCATGAGGAGCTGTGAGCTACACCACTACCAGCCATCATCAGTGCTAGCTCCTTCCTGTGGGGGTGCCCTGGGTGCCAGCCTGCTGCTCACCACAGGCCATAGACACTGGGTGCAGACAGATGCCATCACTCATGGGGAGCCTCATGCTGAGCCTCCAGCTTTGCCAGCCCTAGACACATGGTAAGTCCTGCACTGAGGGAAGGCCCTCCCAGTTCCCGGCCCTGCCCCAAGGTCTCCCTCTCCCCACCCCCACCACATAGGATGCAGAGAGGTGGGACACAGTTCAAAATTTTATTGAGCAGCCCATGATCCCACAGATGGGTGGGCACAGGCCTCTCACATGCCAAGGTGTTGATGCCATTGGTAACGTCCTCCTTGCCAGTAGGGGGCAGGGTCATGTAACGCTGTGACAGGTAGCCCTCCAGGTGGCAGCAAAGGCTGTGGGGCAGCCCAAGTTTGCCCACCACGTCATTGTAGCTCAGGGTCCCAAACCAGGAGCACAGGTTTGCCTGGGGCACCAGCAAGATCATCAGCAGCAGGGAGTAGTGGGTCAGATTGCCCTCTCCCTGCACAAACAGCTCATCACACACCTCCCAGGGCACACGCAGCAGGGGCATGTTTGGGGCACAGTGGCAGGATGGGGGGGTGTCCCCATGGCACATCCCTGGAGAGGTCCCATGTGGGGAGGGTGGGGCTGTGACCAGCCCCACACCCCAGTTGTCTGGGAGTCCCACATGCCCTGAGCTTGATCACCGTGGGCTGGGCAGCAGCATAGCATAGTGGTTGGCCTGCAGCGAGGCAGGGGCAGGAGCTGCCAGCAGCCTTGACTAGCCTGCCCTGGAAAGCGGGCAGGTGAGGCAAGCTGCCTAGGGCCAGCACCCAATGGGCTGCCAGCCCCAAGACAGCAAGTGGGGTTGGGAGGCTCAGCCAGCAGTCGCCTAGGCCAAGCCCTGCTAGACAGCTTACTCTGGTCCCTGAGCACCCACACATGGCTAACCTCCAATCTAAGCCCATGCAGCACAGGGCCCCTGGTGCAGAGCGTCTTATCTCTGCAATGTTGCAAACTCACATAAAAGGCTTCTGTCTTGTGCCTCAACAGGTCCAACATCTGGATGTGGGAGAGTCTGCAGGGCACTGCAGGAATGCCACAGCAGGGTCACTGCCACCCAGCGCTGGAGCTGCCCACATGCTCTGGCTGCACCAGTGGCACACCAGGGACTGGACCCTCCTGCTCCAGCAGCTGGTGGTGGTGGTTGAGAACTGGGCACCATGGGAGCAGGCACAACAGCAAGTGTGGGAGATATGGTGGCCTGATGGGATGAAGACATCACCTGGGAGACCATCTGGGAGGAGGAACAGGACTGGGTACAGCAGACACACTGAGCCCAGCTAGAGGCCCTGGAGCAGTGTTGCATAGAGCTGCTCCAGGAGCAACAGCCCAGCCAGGGCCCCTGAGTCCCACCCACCACTCCTTAGTAGGCCCCTGCCTGGACCTTGGAGGAGGGCCTCTACCACCTCCTGTCCACAGGAGCCCCTGGTGTTTTCCACATCCCCCAGACCAGTGGGAATACTGTCCATGGCCGGGATGCTGTCTGTCAGGCTCTGCACCTTGGGCATCCCTACTGCACAGCCCCAACTCCAGGACTCAGATAAAGACTGAGACTGAAGTATATAGTTTGCGAGGAGGGTTTTTTATTGTTGGTGGGAAAGGGTGGTGAAGGGGCTCTGTGTGTTGGTGAGGGAGGGGGCTCTGTTATAGTTTTACAGTTTCATAGCTAGTAGGGTCAGAAGGGACCTCAGCAGATCAACCCCATCACGTCCAACCCCCTGCCTTGGCAGGAAAAAGTACTGGGGTCAAACGACCCCAGCAAGG
>NW_017728992.1:164996939-164999362 GCF_001723915.1 Gavialis gangeticus | reverse complement strand
AAAGGTTTTCATTACAAACATGTCTATGTCCTGGAGTGGTACTGGGGTATGGACATAGGGTAGGGGGTGCGTTGACAGCAGGGCAGGTGGGTGTCAGTGAGGATGACTGGGCTGGGCTTCATGTCCTGGAGCTCCAGCTGGGCCTTCAAAGGTGGTTTGGGTCGTATGGAATGTGTTAACCTAGTGGTCATTGTCCCATTCTGCAGCACAATGGACTGCCATCAGTCCTGACTGGTGCAGCAGGCCCAGAGGTGGCAGGGCTAGGGTGAGCTTTTAAGATGGCTGCCAAGTGCTAGCAGCTGGCTCTGGCTTCAGCATGGCTGCCAAGTGCTGGCAGCCATGTGGCCAGAGGCTGGAGCTCCCCCCAGTCCCACCACATATAGACACCTGCCAAAAAATGCTTAAATGCACATTATTTTAATGTGTATTAAATTTAAGCCACTTAAATTCACATGTAGACATGCTGTGAAGGAGCGTGAGAAAGTAAACAAAGCCCCCGGGGTGCTTTATGTATCAGGCAGCTGAGACGAAGGGAGGAAGAGTGGCCGGCAGTGAGAAAGGGGGAAAATAAAAGTAACCAGAGCTTACAGCATGAGCAGCCTGCGAGGCTGCAGCTGGAGACCAGAGAAAATGAATCACAGCAACACTTACAGAGCAGCCTCTCACTCTGGATTGGAGGAGGGAAGCTGCTAGGAGGTACTTGGGGTCCCGGAGAGGGGCAGAAAGGGTTGATTCCCTGCTGGGAAGAGCTGCTGTGCAATCCTGCAAGCAGGTACTGCTGACCCTGCCAGAGCAATGCTGAGGAGGGACCAGAAGAAGGAAGCATGTGGAAGCATGCCTACACGAGAATTTTGAAAGCACTTAAATAGAGTAGCTGCTAAGAATCCTGGAGGGAAGCAAGGAAGACTTCCTTCCAAGGTAAAAGGCACCCTGGTAGGTCTTTGTTTTGCTCAGAAGAGAGATCCTACCAAGGGACTGTGTTTGCTCACCTGTAGACCTATGCGGATCTCTAATAAGCACAATTAGAATAATCAGTTTGGAATATGAGAGACTGATCCCAAGGTAAAGGGGACACAGACTAACTCTAAAGAGAGAGACATTGTACCAATGAAGTTGTGGCAGGTGAGAAAAATAAGATCAGTCTGCTGGCAGACTGGGTGATCCGAGATTAAGGTCCACCCTGTCACCACCTGTATGTAAACAAAATCTCAGCAGTGGCTATAAGCCCTACAATACCTACAATCATCACAGACGCCCAACATATATTTGAAAATTAATCATTTTTCAAGGTTGAATGGGGAATCATATACACATAAAAAACTAAACATACCCACTAATATAACAGCAAATTTCAGTACAGTACACTCAGGAAATATTACTTTGTCAATATTTGACTAATTTACCCTAAATGGAAGTTTACTACTATACAGCACAAATAGCTCCTAAAGGAATTCTTTCTCTTGCTCTTCTTTTCTGATATCTTTAAATACAGTGCCCAAAGATGTGAACCCCCTATTTTTTTAAAAAAAGAAACACAACGGCTATACTTCAGACTCAGTACATCTGGGTTTAAGGCACTTAGATAGCTATTTTACACCAGAAGCTGATACATTTTACAGAAACTTTTAAAGAAATATAATAAATTAGAGTTGTCACATACACTTATTTTTCAATTTTAAGTCAATGTGAAAAAGAGTATTATATTTAAGAAAGTGATTCAGATATTATTGTTCCATAAAATCTGATATGATTTGAGCAAACAAACAAAATCAAAAGAAAAGCAAAGTAATGCTAGATATAGCCCCCATTTTTTTAATGTGTCTTTATTTTCTCTTATGCAATTCTACATTACTCTGTCCTTAACCTTTCCATGACAAAAAGGATTAGATCAGTAGGAAAGCTAGAAAATGTTAGCACGTCATATTTAAAACTTCACATTCAAAGGTAATGTCTGTGTCTAATCCATGTCAAAATAAATTTCTCTATGGAAGCTTACAACTGCTAAACACAAATTTGATAAAATACAGTATCTCAATTTTATCCAATACATATCTGAAATGTTTTTATTTTCTTTCTTTAAAGAAGACATTGCAATTACTGCAAGGTTTGGTGGTATTTTTCCCCCTAAAATAATATTAATTTCATAGTTTCATAGTTTGTAGGGTCAGAAGGGACCTCAGCAGATCAACCCCATCAAGTCCAACCCCCTGCCTTGGCAGGAAAAAGTACTGGGGTCAAACGACCCCAGCAAGGTGTTCATCTAGCCTCCGCTTAAAGACCCCCAGGGTAGGAGCCAGCACCACTTCACTTGGAAGTTGGTTCCAGATCCTAGCTGACCTGACAGTGAGGTAGCGCCTCCTGATGTCTAATCTGAATTTACCCTCTGCCAGCTTGTGACCGTTATTTCTAGTCACTCCTGGTAG
>NW_017728992.1:164984699-164991939 GCF_001723915.1 Gavialis gangeticus | reverse complement strand
TGGCTTATAGTTTCCCGGGTCCTCCTTCCTCCCCTTTTTGAAGATGGGAACCACATTGGCCCTCTTCCAGTCCTCTGGCACCACACTAGAGCACCACGAGTACTTGTAAAGCCATGCCGGGGTCCCACAATGACCTCAGCTAATTCCCCCAGCATTCTGGGGTGGAGATTGTCCATACCAGCTGATTTAAATATTTCCAGTCCCTCCAGAAGTTACCTGACTAGATCCTCACTGACCCTTGGCCTAAGTGCGCCTCCCCTGGGGCCTGAGGGGGTCCCGGTGGTGGGGATGATTTGGTCCCTGCTCAGAAAAATGGAGTCAAAAAAGTTGTTAAATAGGTTAGCTTTGTCATCTGGTGTGATGACCAGATTTCCTAGTGTGTCTTGCAGGGGCCCCATGTTACCCAGTACCTTCTTTTTGCCCCCTATGTATTTAAAAAAGGACTTCTTGTTGTCCTTGATCCGGGAAGCTAGTCCCATTTCCACCTCTGCCTTGACCTTCCTGACCACCCCCCCTGCAGCCCCGAGCAACCGCAGTATAGTCCTCCCTGGTGATGGCCCCTCCCTTCCATTAATTAAAAGAATGAACAATGTTGGATGAAATATTGCATTTATCCTATGAAATAATACCATTCTTTTGCAACACAACTAAATAAGTGGTCTGATTTTCAAAAGTACTGAACTTCCAGGAGCTCCCTTTGCTTTCTGCATTTTCAGCATTTTTGTATTCTCAGCATTTTTGTATATCAGGCCACTTATTTGTGTGTCTAATTAAAGATTTAGGAACCTAAATTTGGGCACTCATTTGTTAATATTTTGGCCCAAATGAAAAATAAATGAAAAAAAAACCCCACCCTGGTGTTTTCTAAGTAAATTCATGATTTTGTTGGTCTGTTTCATGATTTCTTAATGAGTGAGGTTTACCATACCTAAAAAGACAGAAGAAATTGGGCCTTTGTGAAGCGAACAAAATACTTCTATTTTTATCACTACTGAATTAACTTAGAAAAGATTCAGTTACTCTGGTGAGATATTACACACCACTCAGTAGACTCAAGTGTAATTCAGATTGAAATATCTATATTTGTATACAAAGAGAACATAAATACTTAATGAAACATTATCTATTTAAAAGTCATATTTCAACAGTTTAAACATATTATAGTTCTTTGTAAATCTTAAGGACATGTTTACACTGCAGATTTACTGGGCAGGCAATAGTATTGTCAAACACTGTGTGGCTAGTTTGCCTACCAGCAGCATTTCAGAAATACAACTACACAGTTTCCAGTTTGATTGATAGAGTATTTCAGCACATGCAGATACTCCAGGGACCCAATCTGTGATAACATAGATTACTTTAAGTCACACGATCATAGATCGGGTCTTCATTTGTGCATACATCCACTGGTGCCGGAGGCCACACTAGGAATTCGATCTAAGTCAGGGTTGGGGGAAAGGCAGGTGAGACCAAGGTGGTAGGGGAGTTGTGATGTGTCCATGGGGCACGGTTGTCCATCTAGGCGTGGGGGTTGGAGGGCTAAAAATAGCCCTATCAGGGGGAGAAGCTGTAGGAAGTGCAGCCCCAGGACAGAGGTGAGCAGCTGGGCTTTCCCAGTCCTGGGGCTGCACTCCAAAAGTATATGCACATTTGGTTAAATCAGGCACGGCTTCACCTGAGCTATGTACTTCAAGAGAGATGCAGAGAATCCTGAGAGGGTTCAGAGGCAGGCCACTCATATCGTTAGAGGCCTGCAGGCAACACCTTACAAGAAGAGTCTCAGGACCAAGATCTCTTCAGCCTTCTCAAGAGAAAGCTGAGAGGTGATCTTGCGGCAGCCTATAAATTCATCAGGGGAGGGCAGCAGGGAATAGGAGATGCTCTAGTTACTAGGACACCCCCTGGAATAACTAGGAACAATGGCCACAAATCAATGGAGAGCAGATTTAGGTTGGACATTAGAAAGGACTTATTCACAGTAAGGGTTGCCAGAATCTGGAATGGGCTTCCAAGGGAGGTGGTGCTCTTCCCTACCCTGAGGGTCTTCAAAAGGAGACTGGACACGCACATAGCTGGGGTTGTCTGACCCCAACACTCTTTCCCACCCATGGCAGGGGGTCAGACTCATGACCTACTGAGGTCCCTTCCAACCCTAACACCTATGAATCTATGTTGTCCACCTCCTCAGGTGAACTAAGTGTGATGGCCAGAACCAAAGAAATTAATAAGCAATAAATATTTGCTTCTTGGAGGCATTTGGAACTTTTGTCTAATATGCAGCTTGTATTTTTTGTAACCCGCAAATGTAACTTGTAACTGTCTGTGGAACTGACTAGGCCTCAAAGACAAAGCTATAGCTGTGAAATTAGCTGACCTAATAGTTCTTTCTCGCTCAAAATTTAGCCTTGATGATGATAAAAACTGGATTCAACTGCCCAGCTTATCTAGTACATTTCAAAAAGAACAGCTCAAAAAAAGCATAGTCAGAGAGTTTTGAAGGGGCTGGATTTACGCGGGGTAATGTTAATTTTAAACCTGAAGATGTTGTGTTGTAATTTGCTTATTGGATAAACCCCAGCTTGGGCAGTAACTTATTATAATAATTTCTAACACCTTTTAACCCCATAGGATAATAGCTATAAAGCAATATTATGAATGGCTATATAACTAAAAATTAGCATAATTAGAATATAAAAGAACGCACACGTCATAGTAATCCTTGGGAAGGACAGAACAGAAGGGTCATTGCTGTCCCAGACCCCATGGATATCTCTTACTCCCTGTGAGAGTGAGACCAGATCCTGACTGAGGGGCTTCCACCAGTATCCTTCGAGCAGCCCAGTTCAGAGATGTCTGACTTCGCTGATTCAACTTACCATGCATCTTCTAACCGAGGGACTACGATAAGTTACTAACCAAGTGGGAACTCTTGGTTAATTTCTTTACCTGTTTTATTATCACTGTCAATTTTAGTCTGTATTGTTATGTTGTCTGCATATTAACTTAACCTTTTTATTAACTATTATATATGCAAACTATATCTTTTGTTGTCATAAGTAAAATTCATTCTTTTTTGCAAGTGAAACTTGTCATTTCTTTCCTTTCCAACATCACCTTCTCCATCCCAAACCAAATAGCCCAGTGGCTAATAAAGTTGCAGTACTCAGTCAGTCTGCAACTAAATTGATGTACTCACAGTGCCCAGCTGGCCTGTGACAACTAAGTTAGATCAAGCCAGCCATTTTTTGCCAAATCTAAGCTCCCAAAACATATGTACCACTACATACTCTAAGATTACTAGAACTGAAAGAAGATAGCAAAGACAAAAAGATAATTTTCTAGAACTATTTCCAGTTTCTTTACTGTTTGTATTTGATAGCACTTTATTATACTCTGTGTCACCATTCCCCAATTAGCCTGCTCCTTGATTAAAAGACCATTAAATAATAGAAAAGAATTAGGGAAGTTAATTAGGTCCCTGGCAGATGTTAGACTTAAGTCGAAGGGAATTCATCAGCTGGTCTGGGGTGCCAGATCATGGGAAGCTACAGGGCACAACACAACCTGGCATGGCACTTGCCTATAGAGAGCATGGCATGTTTAAGTGCTGGATCACAGCGAGCTGCAAGTCTCACCATGACTTGGTTGCCTTGCCCCACAACTACTACAGCAAAGCACATTCTGATGTAGGGTCACAGTGAGCCTGTGACCTGGCAGTAGGTGGGATTGTTGGGATTAGGGATCAAACCCCATTATACCACTAAATAACTGTGTTCTGGGCTTTAGAAGAATCAGACCCTACTACAGTATAACCTCATGAATCCGAGCACCTGCCAGAAATGTGAAAATTCCAGGTTTTTCAAACCAGAGTGGCGGCCAGCCCCGGAGCGGAAGCAGGAGGGAAGGATGGTGGCGTCTGGTCCCGGAGCAGTGGCCACACATGGAGCTGTGGCGTGGAGTGGTGGATGGCAGTAGCAGCCATTGCATGCAAGCTTCCCCCTCTGCTGCTCCAGGACCGGCTACGGCTACTCCCTGATGGAGTGTAGTTTTAAAAAGTGCTGGATTTTCGGTAATTCTGTTTTTTTGATATCCAGATTGATGAGGTTATATTGTATTTGCACAGTGCTGTCTCATTAAAAAAAAATCAGCTACAATTAAAACCCTCAAACTCTCCAAAACCCAGATTTGTTTTAAGCTAGGCAATTAAACAATTTTTTAGCTTTCAAGACTTCCTAGCAATTCAGCAACATTACAAAGAAAATCTGTTTAAATATCTTGCAGTAAAGCACCAAAGTTATTTAAAAAATGCCACTGAAACTGATCTACTTATCTAACAATGAGATACAGATTTTAGTGGAGTATTATAGTTTTACTGGAAGAATAACAAATTTGCCAAACTACAAAGGAAATTATAGTACCAGAAATGCAAACATTATTCTGCACAAACCACATAGAATGTTTATTACCATTATTATTTATATTATTGAAGCCATAGTCTAACTTACAATTCAATAATATTTAATAAAATGTTCAAAACACTCTGAAATAAATTATATGATGACTTTCACTCTGATTAACTTAATTGTACAATGTACAGAAAATAATCCATTTGGCTTATATCTGCAGTCCCATGATAATAGTTATATAAAACTAAGAGCACAATTTCCAAGTTGTGGTTTGTGTTAAATACAAATAGGGACTAGGGATTAACTATTATTGCTTTTATTTCCTATTTATATTGGGGTGAAAAGTCCAAAAATGAGCTAGCTTCTTTCAAACCCTAGAGAAAGATACACATGCCACACTTAATAGCATATTATAATGTTACTGGAAGAATTAAAAATTTGCCAAACTATGAAGTAAATTGTACTACTAAAAATGCAAAGTTTACATACTCTGTAGACACAAAATGGAATTCCAAAAGGACAACCCTTTAAAAAAGTAATAAATACAGTGAGAAACAAAAGAGGTTACCACATATCAAAGATCAAATTTTACTTTAACATAATTTAAAGAGTTTCTTTTGAAGTTACAACAAGAAAATAAATCTACTTTGCCTTCAGAGTAAATGTACAATTCTCTGACCTAAATAATTTTCTAGTAATATGCCAGAATAGAGGGCTGTAACAAAAACTAGTTATAATCCTTAGCCCAAAGAAGTCCCATGAAGAAAAAGATGAAAAATATTACTTTTACTCTATCCAAATGTTCAGCAATTTCCCAAAGCAGAACTAAGGCACTAGTGTAACTAAGGTAGGGTGACTGAGGCAGCCAGCCCACATACTGACTCAGGAGGGGGTGATAAAACACTACTACCGCAAGCTGCACAATAGTGCTAGTTTCACAGGGACAGCCAGAAGTCACAAGTGCTTCTCTGTCACAGCTGCCCAGGGACCCCCATTGCATTCCTATGCCTCTGAATAGGGTGCAAAGAAGTTGGCAAAAGCTACTCTTCAATCACTGCAGCTTTTCATTTTTCTAATTTAGCATAGTCTCAAGCAGCCCACTTCAGCTTCTCTGCATGCAATCCAAAGCATCTTTTCTAAGCATTTTCTTTAAATTGTCAGTGCTAAAATTTTATATTATTAAATTGCTTTCCAGATTATTTCCAGAATTCTTCCAGTAATTCTTTTTAATTCTTCCAGTCACATAGTAAGTGCTTTACAAATATTAGGGATACGTGTTATAGCCATATTGATCTACAGGCAAAGGAATCAGATCTCTGGGAAGAGGTGATATCTTTCAGTAGACCAACTAGATATTTGCAAAAAAAAAATGAAGACTTTTTTGTGCAAATATATAGTTGGTCTAATAAAAGATATCACCTCCACCCAGAGGTCTGGTTCCTTTTACAAATATTAATGAATTATGACTCAAACGTGCCTGAAGAGGAAAAGAGTATTATTTTACTTATTTTACAGATGTTGAAAGTAAGTCACGCTGCAGTTAAGAGATTGGCCTACAGTCATATAAGGAATCTGTAGCAAAGACAAAAATAGAACTCAAATCTCCTGAGTTCCAGTACTTCTGTGTAATCACCACACTGTACTTTCATATACTGAAATGTCAGAATACATAAGATTCATTCTTGCAAGGGAGCATCCTTCACCTATATCCATCTTCTGCTTAATTGTAGAATTAAACAAAAAGTGAAAATATAGAGACTCCTTTCAATTAGCACATTACACTGAACCTTTGAGACATGCCTGAAGTATTCTCACATCTTCAGGGATGCCCTTCAACTCCAGACCCTCTCTATTGTCTGCGCTTGACTGATGAGAATAGACTTGGATGCTCCAAATGTCCTCATCTTTATCAGCCTCAGCTAGGTCCTGCCAGCTTCTCACTGAACGGATTTCACCAGCTAAAAGAAGCACACCCTAGTCCAGTTGTGTGTTCAGAAATTTTAGATCCCCCACTTTTCAGTGAAGAGGCCTGCCTGTCTGGTCAAATACTCTGAAATCACACTTACCACTGAAACTAAAGTAAGTTATAAAAGATAACAAAAACATTTATTATAAAAAAACAAGAGCAGTCATAAGAAATCAGTAACCATATGTTGAGATACAAACAGTCATACATAAATAAACAAAGAAGAAGAAATATCAGAAAGATGATCTAACCTTGAACCTTAAACCTGATAATTCAGCTTCTGCTCAGCTCAACAGGTCAGACATCAACTACTGTCTCTGATCTTCCTATCATGGGCTCCCTGAAAATTCTCCTGTCAGTGTATTTCACTCAGCCTGCCAGCTGGGGCCTGAAGTCATTCCCTAGTCCCAGGAAAAAATGAAAGACAAAGTTTGCACCCATGGCAAGGATTAAGTATGGGTTCTTATCTGGCTATTGATATACATTATGCACTGGATTCTTGGGAGCTGACATTACACATATAAGCACCTAGTTCAAATTTGCTGATGACACCAAGATGTGGGGGGATGTGGGCACGTTAGAAGGGAGGAATAGGCTGCAATCCAACCTAGATAGGTTACAGGGGTGGGCAGATAAGAACAGGATGGATTTCAACACTGACGAGTGCAAGGTGATGCACCTGGGGAGGAAGAACCAGCACCATACCTACAGGCTGGGGAACTCCCTTCTCATCAGTACAGAGGCAGAAAAGGATCTTGGAATCACTATTGATGCCAAGATGAACATGGGCCGGCAGTGTGGGGATGCAGTCAGGAAGGCCAACCCGTACCTTGTCATGCATCCTCAGATGCATCACGAGCAGGTCCAA
>NW_017728992.1:164972957-164979699 GCF_001723915.1 Gavialis gangeticus | reverse complement strand
TACCCCAGTACTTTTTCTGCCATAGCAGGGGGTCGGACTTGATGATCTGCTCAGGTCCCTTCCGACCCTACCAACTATGAAACTTCCTATCTACTAGTGTGTCTGTTTACCAGACTAGGCCAAGTACAGACATTCAAGACTGAGGCAGAGTCAATCTAAGTTACACAGTTTTCTGTGACATAGTATGGATCAGTGAAGAGAACACACATTCACTCTTTGGTGGGGGGGTTACATTTTAGATTGGGTTCTGCCATTTTTAAACCAGTCTGTGTGTGCTGAATTTCTACTCTGTTCTGGGTATGCACTGGTTTTGTGTGCCAAACTTCTGTTCTGTTACAGGTACACAAGAGTGTCTGATCGCTTATGCTGGTAAGAGTGTAATCTCTGTACCTGGCTCCGAAGTCTTTCTTGCTCCAGTTATGACAGTGGGGTAGGGCAGAAGGAGTATTTACATCCTTTCAGATGTGTTCTAAGGCTCCTGTTTCTAACTTAATTTCTCCAACTGTGAGCAATGTCCTTCCTTGAATAGCCAGGTGTTACTCTTGCTACGGGTCTCTCATTTTAAAATATAAATTGATCATTATCTGGAAGGTCTGTCTTAGGACTAGCAGTTAACCCTACCCATATCAGATGCTAATTCTCAGTGATTACTTCTCTCAGCCACTTAAGCTGTGACCCTCTCCCAGCTATAAAACCCATCATTTAAGGAGCAACACCTAAAAATCATCATAACGTTATACAAACCTGGCCCTACTGTAAATATTCTTGCTGTTCATCCTTCAAATTTAAAGATGACCATAACATCACTGGTTGGTTTGGTTTCTGTGAACACGTGAATGGCTGATCAGGCCAATTAGTGCTTTGAACCATCTATGGCACACTGAGCAAGAGATGCCACTTTGAATTGGTTGATCAACAGTGGATGTGCTGTTGTTGTGAGATTTATGTTGTTTGCACTTCTGCTCTGCCTCAACAGTTCTTCTCTGCTCATAGACGGTAGCTCCAGTATGGATGAGGCTTTACCAGGTAGAATGATCATAAGGGAGAGCTTCCCAAGACTTTGGGTCAATATTGAAATGTTTCAAGGATGACTTCAGGCAGTCTTTGAAGCATTTCTTCTGGCCTCCCTGACAGCGCTTTCCCTCCTTCAGCTCACCATAAAAGACTTTCTTTGGCAGTTGCTCATCTCACATCCTGGTGACATGGGACCTTGTCTTGCCATCTTATCCTCATCAGTTTCCTCAGATAGCCCATATAAAACTGGTTCAGCTTCACAGCATAGCATCTATACACTGTCCAGGTTTTGCATGCATACATTAGGACTGGCAACACTGGTAGACCTTCAGTTTTGTTTGTTGACTGATGCCCCTACACTCCCACACAGTTGCACATAGTCTGTCAAAAGCCATGCTTGCTTTAGCAATCCTAGCATTGGTTTTACCATTGATGTGAACACATGACAGTGTACTGATGAGATAGGTGAACTTGTCCACTGCCTGAAGGGTTTAGCCATTCATTGTGATGTTAGGCTTTATGTAAGGCTTTCCTAGTGCAGGCTGCTGCATCACTTCTGTTTCCTTAGTGTTGACTGTGAGACCAAAGTTGTCACAAGCTGAAGAGAAACGGCTCATGCACCATTGCATGTCAGACTCAGATTTGGCATTCAGGGGACAGTTATCAGCAAACAGAAGATCACAAACAGTCACTTCCTGTAACTTCATCTTTCCTTGTAGTCTTCTCAGATTGAAGAGTTTGCCATCAGTTCAGTGTCTGATGTCAATCCCAGTGTCACAGTCACAAAAGGCATCTGTAAGCATGGCAGAAAACATCATACTGAAGAAGATTGGGGCCAACATACAACCCTCCTTGATGCAACTGGTGACTGGGAATAGTTGATATGGTTCATACGTCATCCACACTGCAGGCAAGCATGCCATCACAGAATTGCCGAACCATTGCAATGAATTTCTCCAGGCAACCAAATTTTGCCATGATCTTCCAAAGGCCTTCCCAATTGACTGTATCAAATGCTTTTGTCAGGTCAATAAGATTAATGTACAGGTTGGAGTTCTGTTCTTGGCATTTCTCCTGAAATTGACGAGCTGCAAATACCATATTATGGTCTCATGTCCTTTCCTGAAACCACACTGATTCTCAGGCAAAAGCGTTTGTTCAATGTGTTGCACAAGGTGATTCAACAGAATTTTGGTGAAGATTTTACCTATTGACAGGAAGGAGATACCCCAATGGTTGTCACAGGATTGCCTATTGCCTTTCTGCTTGTACAAGTGGACGATGGATACATCCTTGTATTCCTGGGATGTAGTACCTTGAGTCCATATTGACTGGAAGAGTTCAGTTAGTTTCAATGCCCTGTGGGAGCCTCAAGCCTTGCAGACCTCTGTTGGTATGGCATCTGTTCCAGATGCCAATCTTTACCATTTGACAGCAAGTTAGTTGCTTTCACAGTCTCAGTCAGCACAGGAGGATTAGCAAGAGATATGTTAATGTCTACCCGGGGCAGTTGATCAATTGCCTCCTCACTAATAGATAATTGTTGATTGAGAATGTTGTTGAAGTGTTCTGTCCATTTCTGCAGCATCTTTCCTTGGTCAACGAGCAATGTGGTGCCATCAGCACTCAGTATTTAAGAGGATCCTCAAGACCACGGCCCATAGATTGTCCTCAGAGAAACATAGAAGTTCTTCATATCGTTCTTGTCTGCATAGGACTGAATCTCATCTGCCTTGTTGCTCACCCACGAGTTTTGCATCTCTCCTGCATATGAGTTGGACAATCTCTTGATGTTACTGAAGGCTGCCTTCCTAGATGTTGAAGTGCTGTCTGTCTTCTAATCAGGCCTTATGGAGCCAATGTTTCTCGTTCAGTAGTCTCCCTATGTCAGCACTGTTTTCATCAAACCAATCTTTATGTTTATGTGTGTTAAAAGGGTATTGGATGTATCCAAGTAGACACAGTTTCTGAAGGATACCTAATTTTCCTTGATATTATTGGAGTTTATATCAATTGTTACTAGATGGTTATGTAGTTCTTCAGCAAATATCTGTTTCACATTTTCCTGTTTCAATTTGGAAACACTGAGCTTTTTGCCCTGGTGTCATCTACTAGGATGTATCTGGATATTCATCTTGGAGACTATGAGTCCAGCATTCTGCTCTTCTCAGGGCCTTCATCATTCTGACAGCTTATCACCCTGTCACTCTGACATGTCCTGATGATGATATAATCAATGAGATGCCAGTGCTTGGAGTGTGAGTACACTCATTGTTGTGGTTTGGCAGTGGAAGATTGTGTTGGAGGAGGTCATGTTCTGCTCATTGCCTCACCAGGAGGAGCCCACTGCTGTCACATTTCCCAAGGCCATTCTTTCTGATGATCATCTTTCTGATGATGCCTAGCCTAGCCATGACTTTAATGTGCCAACATTAAAGCATTAAGGTCATCAAGGATGATGAGCATGTATCCCACTGGCACTTCTGCAATAAGAAACTCCAGATCTTTGTAAAATTGGTCCTTAATCACATTTGGGTTGGTTGTAGTGGATGCATAGACACTGATGATAGTTGCATATCTTTGCCCAGACAGTGGGAGTTTCATTAGCATGAGTCTGTCATTCATTCCCTTTGAAAGATTTGTAAGCTTGCTGACTAGCTGTGTTTTGATGGCAAACCCAACACCAGCTTCATATCACCCTTCCTTACTACAGCCACTCTAGAAGAAGGTGTAGCCAGCTCCTTTTTCAGTTAGTTGTCCTTCTTCATCTAGGTGAATTTTACTCAGGGCTGCTATCTGAATGTTGAATCTGACCAGTTGTCTACCAACTAGAGCTGTTCTTCTTTCTGGCCTATCTGCAATTGTATAGTCCATTCATGTAGGCACATTCCAAGCACTGATGGTGTCACCTTTGTCTTTTTTGGCTGCTGAATTCCACTGCTCCTCCAGTCCAGTGAGAAGTGACCCCATGCCCTGAGTCACCTGTGTGCAGGTCTACAGCTACAGCTCTCAGTGTATTCACACCTGCTGCTCTGCCCCAGCTTGGCTGGCAATCTACATGGGTGGCCCCAGAGGGCACCGTCACCATGGAGGGAAGGACCGGGGGCCCCTGCAGCTCAAGGACTGCTTGACCTGCTGGCAGCTTGTCCCCTGGTTGCGGGCAGGCTTTGACTCAAAAAAAAAATGTTTTTAAAGGATCGGTCCCTTCAGCATAACATTACAGAAAAATTGAAATGGTTTAGTCCTCAGGGTTTCCATTTCATTTTAGGGGCCACAGAATAAAACCTTGAGAATTAAACCCCTGTCATGTGTACAAGTGCCCTGAAACTACAAGAAGGTATAATCCTGTGTTTTTATATGCTTAGAACAATCTTTACTGTTAAATTCTAATGAAATTTTAATTATTGAAAGAAAATAAGGCGGTAGTCTGTAGAACTCAGGTTGTGTATATAGGAATGTACGTGTGCAGGACCAAAAGTTAGTACTTAATTCCTTACTACTGATTGCACTTAGTTCTTTACACTTTAGATAAGTCACTTAATTTACCTTACTTTGTAAAATGTGAATAACAATAATCATATTGCTAAATGTGGTAAGGCATAATTAATTAGCACCTTTAAGTTCAACGCGATTGTTTGACTGAAGGTATATAACAGAAATACAAAGTATTATTGTAATATATTAGTAAAACAAAACAAGGGCAGATGATCTTTGTGCTACCTAGGTATAACATGAATCAGCACAGATGCAAAGATCTGCTCAGACAGAACTGATTGTGAATCTAGGCCTCCATTTTGTATTGAAGTTCTGTACTCTTGCAAAATTAAAATTAATCTTCTAATAAAATCCTGACACAGTGTAGTTATCAGTAAAATAAAGTACACTTGGAAACATTTTGCTATTATTCATTCAGAAGAAAAGCATGTATTTTTAACATGGAAGGATACTGCAGGAGCAATAAATGTTTTTCTCATATAAACAGCAATAGGAAACAAAACTGGAATATTAGAATAGCACTCTTGTTATGAATCCACAAGATGTTGAGGTGTTGAAGAAATATCATGCATGTTTTCGTAAATTTATTTTACTGATATGTAGTCTACAGATAGGTAGCGTCAAGCTGTTTAGCCATATCATTCTTATGTTTACACGAATTCTGATATCTGGTATATGTATATTTCTTACATGTTGTAGATATACATGTATAACTATATATTATATATCTATATATATAATACATAATACATATTATATATGTATTACATATGTATTATATATAACCATGTATAACTATGTATATTATGCACAGATGTATTTCTTATATGTTATAGTGGGTCCTGGGTATGACCAAAAACTGCACCCTACTGGGGTTTGGGGTCACTGAGATGGAACAACTCATAGCAGAGCAGCCCCTAGAAAGTGCCACCAGGGCCAAACCCCAGGGAAGGACGAGTATGGGGTGCCCTAAAACCCCAGTCCCCACTGACTTATGCAGGGAAAGGCTAGGGGAGCTGACCTTGAAATGAAAGTAATGGGAAGGTCTAGACTGTTGACCAGTGTAGACAGCCACTCCTGGCCAAAGTCCTCTCTAGTGGATCAGGTGGCTGAGCAGATATGCTCATCTCTCCAGATGTGAAGGCAGATGGTAAAGGCTGTGTAGACAGTGTAGGGCATCAGTTCAGGTGCTGCTACACCTACTGGCCATCCACTGCATCCAGACTTGTCTCCAGATGTCTTGATTCTGTCATGCTACTGGATTTAGACAGGCTTGGATGAGAGAGGGAGGGTGACTCTGTGCAACTTTCCTTCACTTACACCCAAGTCATGTGCAAGTCATGACATTGCTATATCCCCCCATAGACATACTCAAGTCCTGTGGTGATGGGAGACCACAGCACCCAGCTCACCAGCAGCCCACCCAGGCAGCCCTGGGGGGTACCGCTGCCATGAAGAGAAGGACCAGGGTTCCCTGCAGCTCAGGAGCCACTTGCTCTGGTGGCAGCTCACCCCCTGCCTGCAGGCAGGCTCCACCAAAAAAAAAAAAAAAGAAAAAAGGATTGGGCCCCGTGCCTGCTGAAGACAGAAGCAGTAAGAGCCTGATACTTTTCTCAGCACAGCCTGCCTAATAGGGCTGCTACCGAAGCTTCAGTAGCTGATTCAATTTGGAGGAGATTTGGCTCGATCTGGGGACCAAATCTCCAAATCCGAATTGAATCAGGAGACCAATTCAAAGCTCTGAATCTATTTGAAGCATCCAAATCTATCCAGAAGAGCTTCAGAAAAGATTCAGCCACTTCAGAGATTTGGCCATAGACTAAACGGGCAGCTGGTAAGTTTGCTGGGGTTGGGGGAGCGGGGAGGGATTGGGACAGGGACAAGCTGGCCAGATGGGATGGGGGGTGCACGTTACTCGGGGAGGGAGGCGCAGCAGAGCTGGGAGCGGGGGGGCTCTGCCCTGCTGTTGCTTGCCCAGCTGGGGCAGGGGGGGCGGAATGCGGGCACAGCTCGCTCCAGGCGGAAAGGGGCCAGCAGCAGCAGGACATAGTCCCCACTCCCAGCGCTGGCTGGGCAAGTGGCAGCAAAGCATAGCCCCCGCACCTCCCCCCACTGGGGCAGAGGCAGACACAGCCAGAGGAGCCACAAAAGTAGCCCCCATGGCTGCCCTGCCCGGCCCCATCCCCCACTCAGTCCAGCCTCCCAGCACTTAAAAAAAAAAAAAAAAAAAAAA
>NW_017728992.1:164966037-164967957 GCF_001723915.1 Gavialis gangeticus | reverse complement strand
GTGACATCTACCTGGTCCTCTGCATCTAAGCATTTTGTGATCTCGTCATAAAAAGAAACAAGATTTTTCAGGCAGGATCTACCTGTTATGAACCTGTGCTGGTCACTCTTCAGCATTATTTTTCCTGCTAGACTCCCACAAATGTGATCCTTAATAATTTTTTCAAAGGTTTTCCCAAGGATAGAGGTGAGGCTAACTGGCCTATAGTTACTCAGATCCTCCTTCCTCCCCTCCTTGAAAAAAGGGACCATGCTGGCCCTTTTCCGATCCTCTGGAACCTAACCTGGGCACCAGGAAACCTCAAACAATCATGCCAGTGGTTCTCCTATGATACAAGGTGGGCTGGGGGGAAAGGGACTTGGTAGTGGGGCTCTACTACAGACTGCCACACTAGGAGGATCGACAGACTCTATTCAGCTCGAACATGTGTTTTTGTGTGGGGTGGCTGGCACTGGATTCTTGATCTGGTCCATAACATACTGTTTCTGCTGCTTACACTTGTCCATCTCCTGTTGTTGAGAGGTTTCAAAGTACTGAGACCCTGCAGCAGATTCTTCCTCCATTTGCGGCAGCCCTGGGCAATAGTCTCCCATGAGTTTACATCAATGATGCATTTTCTTAAGTTGGCCTTGAGGACATCCCTGAAGTGCTTTCTCTGCCCTCCCCTTGAGTGTATGCTTTGGCTGAGCTGGGAGAATAAAACTTGCTTCAGGAGTCTGGAGTCAGACATCCAGATGACATGGCCAGCTCAGTGAAGTTGATGCCAGATGAGCATCACCTCAATACTCGTGTTTGTTTGCAGGAGGACACTACCATTGATGTGTCTCTCTTCCCACTGGATTTGGAGGATCTTCTGCAGGCAGCATTCATGGCATCTCTCCAACAACTTTAGATGTTTCCTGTACGTTGTCCATTTCTTAGCTCCATACAGCAAGGTGGGGATCACGAATGCTTGATAAACCATGAGCTTGGTTTCAGACCTGACGTCGCAATCTTTGAACACCCATTTCTTCAGGCATCCAAAGGCTGCACTTGCACATTTGAGGTGCTGTTGGATTTTTTGGTCGATGTCAGTGTTCTGTGAGCGATGGCTTCCAAGGTATGGGAAATACTTAATGTTCTCCAGAGTTTGAATCCAAACACAGATCCAAGCATTTTTTCATACTATGACCCACTTAAATTAAAGGATTCCCATTCTGTTAACTGCACAGGCGGAGCTTCAGTGGATGCAATTTAAAAACAAACACACAAATACATACAAATTTCACACAATTTTTCCAAGTAAAATACTTATGAATCGTTTCCCCTTCCCCTTAGCCCCAGCCCTAATAACTCCCTACTGAAGTCAGCAATATGTATATACTCCTGTGTAAGAGATGCTAAGAACAGGCCTACAGGATTAGAAACAAGTAAGAATCTGAAAGAGAGTTAAAAAACTCACAGCTTTAGAAGTCGATCAAACTGCATCAGCTGAGGATGCTCTGAGGTTCCGTTCACAGATTTCTACCCATCAAATCTCCAGGAAAAGGAGAAAAGACTATGCAACTCAATGAATATATGAAAAGCTTTATTTCATCAATATAAACTCATATTGGGTTGATTACTTCTTAATGCCCTGGGACCATTTCTCATGATGCAAGATGTCTTTTCTACAACCTGTTCCCCCACTCCTTGCATCCTGTGTCTGTCCTCCATTCCTTTCCCACCCCTACTCTTACCTTCTGCTACTGCTCCTCTGGGGCAGTAAGCAGCAGTATGGGCCCAGCCCAGCCTAGCCCCTGCCTCCTCTACCCCCTGCTCCCTTCTGCAACCTGACCCTCCACCACTTTCCCTCCATGCCGTACCTATGCCTGCCCCACTCACTCCCTGTTCCCCACCCATTTCTTCTACTGCGCATCTACTCCGGCTCAGGCTCTGGGG
>NW_017728992.1:164962734-164964313 GCF_001723915.1 Gavialis gangeticus | reverse complement strand
AAAAAAAAGGCCCCATACTCTGGCAGCAGTGATTGAGGCTTCTGAGGGCTCATGGCAGAGCCCCCCCCATGTGGCATGGGGCAATGGGGGGCAGCAGGGATTGCTCCCCTGCCTGGCACCTGTGCAGCACTTGCCCCATGGCGCAGTTGCACCACCGCTTGGTAGGGCACTGCACACTGTCTGGGAGCTGGGGCACCTCCACCTGTCAGCTGGAGCCCAGTACAGCTCAGCCCCAGCGGTCCCAGCTCCTAGACAATGCGTGGCAGCCTGCTGAGCTGTGCTGCACCTGCACAATGCGACAGCTGCCGTGTGGGTGCCAGGTGGGGGGGCAATCCCCACTGCCCCCCACTATGTGGGGTGGCTCTGCCATAAGCTCCTAGTGTCAGGACTAGACTGGGGCTGGGTGGGGGATGGGCCCGGTAGGGCAGGCATGGGGGCTTCTCCCACAGCTCCTCCCACCCGGAGAAAGCCAGGCGCAGCCAGAGAAGCCATGGGAGAACCTGCAGCTGCCCAGCTGCGCGCACCTCTCCCCAGCTGATCTGAATCACCGAATCTCTCCGAATCAGCAGCAAATCTTCTGAAGCCAATTCAGCCAAATTCTTTCAGGACAGTGATCTGAATCTCCAAAACAAATCATTGTCCTCTGATTCAGCTGAATCTAAATCCAAATCAAATACTTCCCTATTCACACAGGCCTACTGCCTATGTCTCCTGCAGCAGGGGGACAAGCAACCCCTGAACTGTGGGGGCCCCCGGTCCTTACCTCTGCGATGGCAGTATGCCCTGGGGCTGCCCAAGAGGGCTGCTAGTGGGCTGGGTGCTGCCCCAGCTCGGAGGCAGCAACCGACCCAATCCAACTCTTCCCTGACCCAAAGCTGGGGCAGCACCTGGCCCAGTACCTGCCTGTCTTTTCTACATTGAGACGGATCCAGGCTGAGAACTGACTGCAGCTCTAGCATGATGTTCTGAGGAAAGTGAAATACTGCTCCTATACTGCTCTTATATGAATTTCTAACAACATCTAGCGTAGGATCCAACTGAACCCTAGACTGTGAATGAAGGTGACAAACCATTTAAAATCTCCTCACCCTTCAAGAGATTCAAATAGCCCCATAGCAGTAAAAGGTTAGAGTAATAGAAGTGTCCACCTCCCAGCACAATTTTGCAGGTGATGTATTTCACTGTTCCATTCTGAGCAATTAATACCATATCTACCTGAATATTAATACCATATCTACCATATCTACCTGAATAATTAATACCACATCTACCTGAATACAAGATTACTTCAAATTTAAGATGACCCCTCAATAATCAGATTCTATACATGGAAAATTATAAATTGGTTATAATTTTCTGTGTATAGAATCTAATTAGTGGAAGGTCCTTGAAAATCATCAACCCCCATTGCTCTGGCAGAAAAAGCAGCAGGGGCTGAGAAGCCAGACCCTTGCCCCTTGTCCCCCCCCATGCCTGCCCCACGCTGCCGCCTTCCCTTTTGTGCCTGTGCTTGCCCCCACTGTCTGCCCCCTGCCCCTATGCCCCTTGCCCCCATGCTTGTGCCTGCCCCCTTCTCCTT
>NW_017728992.1:164960734-164962665 GCF_001723915.1 Gavialis gangeticus | reverse complement strand
CTACAACCTGTTCCCCCACTCCTTGCATCCTGTGTCTGTCCTCCATTCCTTTCCCACCCCTACTCTTACCTTCTGCTACTGCTCCTCTGGGGCAGTAAGCAGCAGTATGGGCCCAGCCCAGCCTAGCCCCTGCCTCCTCTACCCCCTGCTCCCTTCTGCAACCTGACCCTCCACCACTTTCCCTCCATGCCGTACCTATGCCTGCCCCACTCACTCCCTGTTCCCCACCCATTTCTTCTACTGCGCATCTACTCCGGCTCAGGCTCTGGGGTACTCAGCAGCAGCTTGACCCAAGTGCAGCCCAGCTAGGAATATGTGGCAGTAGCTCCTAAACAGGCAGAGTCATGGCTGTAGGGCCCAGAGATGGAGCTGAAGGTAAGGGGGTGAAGAAGCAGGTGAGGGGGTGGAAGCAGGGGATGGAGGGGGCAGGCACAGACATGGAGGGTAGCAGGCTGCAGGTTGTTTCCTCCCCAACCAAACAAGCTATTGCAGCCCAGAGCTGGTGGCGGCTCAACTCCAGCTTCAGCCTGCCCAGGGCCTGGGGCCCAAGCTGAAGCTGAGCTACTACCTGCCCCAGGCTGGTACTCCAATCCAAAATGAGGTATTCCCTGCCACCTCATCTTGGAATTCAAGGAAATATGGCACTGTGACAACTTTATAAGTGCATGCACCTCAGGGGGTTGTGACTAGGCTCTGAAAACTGCTGGAATGTTGAGAAAAATTTTTGTGGTTTTCAGCTGTTTTTTAAAAATCAATTTAAAACAAAACTTGGAATTCACTCACAAATAGAATCACAAGCAAAAATAAATAGTTTTCATGCTGAAGGTATTTTCTTTTCTTCTCACCAATGACTGCTAAGCACATTGACATTTCAACTATCATTTTTATCTAACTGGTTAACAGCTTTTGCTCCTGTAATTTTAGGGGATTTAACAGGCAGGATATTTTGGTTTCCATAGATGCTGATGTACATATGCTTTTTGTTCTATTTATACTGCCAACTTAAAACTATACAGGAGGCGGTGCTTCCCTTCAGTTATAGACATCAGACAGCCTGCCACATAATCCCTCAGGACTGACAGCAGTGTTGAAAAGGGAACTGCAGCCTCCCAATCTTGCAGACTTGACATCTGCAGAAAATGAGAATGAAGGTCCCATATATCAAATGCAGTGAGCAAGTCACAATGCCACACACTGAAAAGGTAGAAGAAATAAGAGTGAATAGTTGCTCATTAAATAAGAACTGTCTGTGCAGTGTGCTCAGTGAAATGATAGCTCTCTAGAAAAAAATAGAACATTGTCACACAATCAAGACTGCATCAGAATGCTTATATACAAGAAGGACAAATTCATGTTGCACAGTCTTAATTCTGCCATTTCCAATTTTACAGTAATTGACTATGCAACTTTAATGATGTAGTTTTCACCAAGGGTGTTGTGTTTGCACATGCATTCTTTATTTCCAGGATTTTTTAAAAAGAAAAATGAAAGAAACACAAACTTCATCATGTGGCATCATATTGAGTGCATTGACACAAGACGTTTACAGAGGAGCTGACTAATTAGCTCTGCAGTAAATGTCTCAGCATCTACACATGTGCTCTATTATTATTATGCAGGTGTCGCGGTGGATGTAGCCTTTCTGGACTTCAGCAAGGCCTTTGACACCGTCTCTCACCCCATCCTAGTTAAAAAACTAGGCGACTGTGGCATAGATGCCTACACAGTCAGATGGATTGCAGATTGGCTGAGGGGTCACACTCAGAGGGTGGTGGTGGATGGGTCATACTCAACCTGGGAGGAGGTGGGTAGCGGAGTCCCCCAGGGCTCAGTCCTGGGGCCTGCGCTGTTCAATTTCTTCATCAGCAATCTGGATGATGGGGTGGAAAGTAACCTGTTTAAATTCGCTGATGACACCAAAATTTGGGGGG
>NW_017728992.1:164959590-164960387 GCF_001723915.1 Gavialis gangeticus | reverse complement strand
GGGGGGTCGGGCTAAAAGATCTACTAGGTCCCTTCCAACCCTAAATCTATGAAACTATGAAACTATTAGGGTGCAGAAGCTAATAAATGCAGAGTTTTTTTGTGCACAGCAGTGCATGTGTAGACGCTGACCTAGCTGGCTGGGGCACAAGGGTGCTTCAGTGCAGGGGCTGCCTACCAGCTAGTACCATGCTGAAGCACGCTTGTACCCAAGCCAGCCCCTCTGCGGCACACTGAGCCCAGTTGGAGAAGCCTGGGGCTGGCAGGCTGACCCCGGGAGCCCCCTACCAGCCAGGGGTGCTCTAACTGAGCTCCACATGATGCACTTGAATAAACTCCAGAGCAGATTGCTCTGTACTTAATTGCTTTTGGGCACACCTTCAAATGGCATGCCCAGGAGCAAAAAACTCCAGAGCTCATGCTCACTAATTGCATGTGTAGACACTCCCATTGACACCCACATGGATGGAACATTTAGATCCACCATACTGATCTCTGCTACCTACGTTCATAGAGTTAAGTGGAGCAGAATTAAGTTGTTCTCCTTTGTATGGTCAAGCACTAGAGGAACTTTTCTGGCATTGGAATCTTGGCTTCCGTTCCAAACTCTAAAAGGAAATGTACCCTAGTGAACTCTCTCCAGTCAAATGGCCTCTCATTCACATCCAGCCTTCTCACTTAGTCAACTCAAGTCTCTACTCCTCAGGCTTTTTATCTCAGACTCAATCTCTTTGTTCCCCCTGCAAGACATCCTGTCTAGTTCCAGTCTCCCAGTGTGCTTTTGCTCTTTCAGTTTCC
>NW_017728992.1:164930557-164954590 GCF_001723915.1 Gavialis gangeticus | reverse complement strand
TAAGAGGAAATGTACCCTAGTGAACTCTCTCCAGTCAAATGGCCTCTCATTCACATCCAGCCTTCTCACTTAGTCAACTCAAGTCTCTACTCCTCAGGCTTTTTATCTCAGACTCAATCTCTTTGTTCCCCCTGCAAGACATCCTGTCTAGTTCCAGTCTCCCAGTGTGCTTTTGCTCTTTCAGTTTCCTTTGTGCAGCCATTCCCAGTGTCTTAAACCTGGCTCTTGTTCCCCTATAGCTGAATCAAAAAAAATCCTCCTCTATCACCAGAATAGTCACTGTGATCGCAGAACAGACATTATGAACTATGTACTCACTATGCAGCCCAGTTTACATCATATGCACCCCTGTCTACAGCAGTTAGAAGTAAACTTCAGAGAGAAAATTCAGCTTTGCTACTATTTCTCCAGGTTAGAAGATGCATGCTCACTTAATGTGCAGTCCAGATACTCACAGGAACTAAGGGGTAGAGAGTTGTAACGACCCCCTTACATAAGGCTCCAATACATAAGAAGGGGAGAAAAGGAGACAATTTCTTTAAGAGTCGGTGCAAACTAGGCCCTGACCCTTTTTGGCTAGCTATATAGACCCACAGTCAGATAAGCTAGGCAGCTGCCTGCAGGATGGTAAAGGAGAAGGAACCCAGACAGAGTAGGAGCCTAGACCTAGCCGGAATCAGGGAAGCCAGGGAGATGGAGGGCAAATCCAGGAGCTAGATAGTGAGCGCATCAGACAGGGCAAACTGGAAACTATTGTTTGTGAACCAGGGGGAGAGCACTAGCTTGGGACTATTGCTTGTGAAATAGAGTGAGGCTTGCAAGTCTGAAATTGAGTATTTTCCAGACCAGAGGGCATTGGTGAGAGCTATTAGTAGGCAACAAGACTAAAAAGACCTGCTGGATGCCCGGGCTGGCTCTTGGTAATTTAAGTTATTGCAACTTGCCCTTTAACTTCTGTGGGCTGGTTAAAGACCTCAGAGGATCTGACAAAAACTAGAGGAAGAAGACCCACTGAAAAGGAATCTGGTTGGGAGCAGCAACCCTGGGGAACCAAACCTAGTTGGATGCTGAAGGGCACCCAGTGATGAAAGACTAGATATAAGGCACCAGACTGCTTGCTTCCCTACCTGGGACTGAGGGACAATACTTTTCCATCATCAAGTGCCCAGTCAGTGGGAGATAGCAAGCTAGGCATGCAAGTGAGCAGTTGAGACCCCAGGGTCACCCAAAGATTGAGGAGTCTTGCCCCAAAGCCATTAGAGGGTATAGTATGCACAGTCTCTGTGTAGGGATGGTACATGTACAGTTTGGTTAGCACTAGGAGCTAGGAGAGGCTTGACGATGCTTGCTGAGAATGGAACATTGAAAAATTTTAGCTGTTAAACTCTAGCAAGTATCTACTGCTGTGTAAACTGTGATTTTTTTCCCAAATTTTTATGATTCAGCCATGATTTGGTAGGTTTTCACAGAGATATAAACACTCCCATGATCTATGGCCTTTATCAATTTACTTCTATTTTCTGTCCCAGTATGTAAGACCCTTAGCTAAAGAGATCTTAAATCTACCCTGAGGAGATAACTAACTCTGGTTTTGTTAGGGGAGACAAGACACTCAAAATAACTATTTGCTCTTTGTAAAATATTTCAATAGATACTGCTACTGATGGTTACTGTATATTCTGGGATTTTATTGGCAGTGCTAGTTTTACAGAAAAATCTCTACAACAACTTCAACCTGAGTGCAGGTTACTTTAAGTCAAAAGATACTGCTTGCTGTTCATGAAAATGAAACACATTATTTAAGCTGTATGCTATAAAATAGGAAACGCTGGGTACATCTACATGAGATGCTACGTTGCCATAGCAATAAACTACAGCGACATACCTCATCACTGTAGTGATGTAGTGTCGGCAAGCACTAACCATGACCCCACCAGTATGTTGCCATAGCAATGAGCTACTTTGCAGTAGATCATCACTATGGTGATGTAGGGTTGGAAATGACTCATGCACTACTAATACTAAAAGCTAAAGCAAGTACTAATTGACTGCTCAGTACCAACTGGCAGACAAAGTTCTTTGTGTAAATCTGATATCTTTTATTAGACCAACTCAAATAGTTGGAAAAAATCTTCTTAGCAAGCTTTTGGGCACAAACACCCTTCATCAGACTGAGGAAGCATTTGCAGATGGTCTGTGCTCTTCCTGGATGGAGTGGTAAAGCAGCCAGAGGCCAGTATGTATGCAAGAAAGCCAGTCAGTTAAAATGTAAATTGAGGTGGTCAGTAGGTGCAAGAGAGGTGGGGGTTATGGGAATGAATGTAGTTGTAGTTAAAGGATGAGAGACAGGAGGAGAGGGGAGGGAAGAGGATGAGAATAGTTGGTAAAAAGTGGAGGGTTTACCTGGGGAGTCAGATGTTAGGCAGGTTATAATGTGTCATAAATCCAATGTCTGTATTTAGTCCATGATTTTTTGTATCCAGTAGACTGATGAGGTGAAGTTCATAGGCTCGTCTATGAAAGGTATTTTGTAAATTCCCTTTGAGGATTAGAACTGAGAGATTGGAAAGAGAGTGGTTTTCTCGTGAGAAATGTGCACCTACAGATAATTGGGTATTCTTGTTTTGACAAAGGGTGTTTGTGCCTGAAAGCTTGCTAAGAAGATTTTTTCCAACTATTTGAGTTGGTCTAATAAAAGATTTCAGATTTACCCCAAAAAACCTTGCCTGCTTATGTCCTTAGACCAACATGCCTACAACCTACACCCCAGTACCAACTGCACAGTCAGGGCCAAGTGTAGATGAGCTCTGTATGTGTTAACGCAAACAGGTCATCAACACATAAAAGATTATTTTTCTTACTCCATTTTTCATACATTTTTCACAAACATTAAAAACACACTCAGTTTAATTTCAATGATGAGCTGCCCCAGTTTTCAGCCTAAACCAGCAACTGTTACTACTATTACTACTAGTAAAATAACAACAACAATTATTATTATTATTATTGCTACATTTCCTGGATGATCAATACTTAAGAACGGTCCAGATTCCTCAGAGTATTGTAACGTTATTTTATATCACATTACCTACATTAAGTTATATTTATACGTATTCTTCATTGAAATTTTCATTCATCCTAGCCATGGGCCTTTTTCCTATTTAAGTCATAAAAACTAGCCATGAAACCATGACCCCATAAAATCAAAAGCAGAACTCTCATTGATTTCACTGGGGCCAGCATTTCATCCTAGGAATCTGAATTAATCTGTACCCAACTAACTCTGGTTCAGATTTTACTTGCAGTTACACATATGTGTAAGCTCCAGAACTAGACCTAGAGGGATGGAATGCTGGTTTCCATTTCTGAAATGGCCATGAGTGCCACTTCTGACAGCTGGCTGTATAAATCCAAATATTTCCAGTGATACCAATATATAATTCAGATCTTTACATCTTTACTTAGCCACTGGACAAGAGAAAGCAGATAATAGTTAGAAGAAAGCCAGCCTGTGGCAAATACGGTTGGTGTTTTCCTGTAGTCTCCAGGAAGTGTATAAGAGGCAAGGATCTTTTTATGATATCTTTTATTGGACCAACTGTATAATTGGGAGAGATGTTGGAAAAGCTTTTGGGCACTCCACTTTACGATGGTGTAAAGGCAGAATGTACTGGTATAAATTTGTTGCCTGTCCAGAATCTTTGATTCCCAGTCCAGTTCTGGGAATTAACTTGGTTTCTGCATCAACAAATTCAAATAATTCTAGTCTGTAATGTTTTCCTGTTACAGGAAATATTAGCTTTTAACAGATTTAAGATTGCATCCAATTATTTTGACCTAGGGAATCCTACGTGACAGCACAGCCCAAATACTTCAAAGAGTTAATGACAAGTTTTCAGCAGGCACAGTTTTCCCTTCCAAAATGATCAGCATTTTCAAAAGCACTTACAGTCTCCAGTACTCTTCTCCATGTGATTCTTAGTGCAATATGCCATTAAGAATATTACAATATATAAAACAAAGGACCATCCCCCCTAAAATTCAGTATGTGAAACTAAAACTTGCATGGGAACAACTGTAAAACCTATCATCTTAATCAAGTATATTAAATAAGATTAAAATAGAATGGAATAAAAATTAAATTATATCTATTTCAATCACATAAAATGAGAACTCTTACCTTTTTCACTAACACTTTCACTTTCAATCTCTACATCATCACAGCTCGTATATTCTGGAGTAGAAGCCAACTCTTCTTCTGAGCTGCTCAATGAAACCTGACGCATTTTACCTCCCTTTTTTGTTTTATGGGGCTTTGGTGGTGGAGGCCTAACAGATTCAGATTGGTCTGAGCTGAGTGAATCATTCCTTAACATAGTTTCCATTTTTTCACGTTTTGTTTTCCGTACAGCAGAATTAGGATCCAAATGGTGTTGCTTCCTTAATGAATCAGTGCGTCTCATATCAGGCCTATCCAGAGGAATTGGACTCCTCCTAGGAGTAGGAGGACTATGATTTGTGGTCCTCTGACGATTGGGACTTGGTCCCTGAGCCTCTCGAGTTCTTTCCATAGAATATGAACGCTGATTTTCCATGGCAGCCCTGCGCTCAGATATAGATCTTTGTCTTGATGGTCGTTCCATCCTCAGCATAGATATCCGGGAATCTTCCAATTCAGTGTTTGCCAATGAGACATCACTATGTCTTCGTTCATGGCGTGCTCGGGACACTTCAGCATGGATACGCATTTGTTCCTCATATGGTTGTGGTTTGACTGGATAACGAGCCAAATTAGGATCACTTCGGTATCGTGCCTGATATTCCTCTTCCCGCCTCTGCCTTTCATATTCCTCCCTGTTATGCACATCATCATCTTCTACAGGGTACTCTTTGGAACGTCTGCGAATTCTTCTGTTGGGATCTCTGTAGTCACCATGTTCCGGTTCTTCATATAGCTGAGGCCCACGTTGTGATCGCCTATCTGTATAATCTGATGGTGACCTTGGCATTGCACTGTCTGATGTTGCATGCTGTGAATATTCGTCCCTCTCGTCCCTTTGGTCGTATCTTCTGTTCTGATCTCTTGATATCGACGGGCTTCTTTTCCTAAGAAATCAAGACAAAAAGAAATAAAACAGTTCTGTCAGCAAAGCATAAACACATCTGCTACCAGAAGTTTATTAAGAAAGTACAGTGTTCAGCTGATTAAAAGAGAATAATTTTGTTGGCTCTTTCTAATATTGAGTGTGCTTGCACATTTATTTGTACTAAAGGGAATATGCTATGCTGCATATCAATTAATGGCTAATAATCACTTCAGCAAACAATAACTTTATGGAAGAAAACATTTTAATATTGCAGTAAAAATATATTTTTTTAATTTACAATAAATACTAACACCACCGTTACTGTTTTTGCACACATCCCATAACAATATACATATTTTATAACTCCTGGAAAAATATTCAAGCTAATCTAAACTGACCTTATGCTGTTATTTCATAAACTTCATGGAAATGAAGGCCAGAAGAGATCATTTAGTCTGACTACCTATTTGTAATGGACCATTAAGTATCACTCAAATACCCAATAACAAGCCCAAAATTACTTATTGCTATGAAAAAAATGTCAATCCTCCTAGACTCCAGTGTATACCACAGAAGACCAAGTTACAGCCAGCATGCAAGTCCCTTGAACTGGCAGAGAATTGGTTAGGTGGGATATACCCAAATGGTCCCAGCAGGCATGCAGAGGAAGGCAATAAAAATCCACAGACCCTGGCAATCTGACCAGAGGGAAAATTCTTACATCCTTACACCTGATGCTCATTATCACTTTTGAGTATTTAAGCACAACAAAGAAGTTGGGATCTTTTTGCCAAAAAACCCTGTTTTCTTTGAGGCCGATCTCTCTTCACCACCCCTCATGTGGTCTCTCTTACCACCCTTTTGTGGGGCCTCACTCATACCACCTGTCCTTTCCCCGGGGCCACACTCACCCTGCCCTCACACAAGAGGGTCCTCGGGCTTGCTTCTCTGCACTCCCCAGCCAACAAGCGCTTGGCCTCTTGGGCATCTCCTGCTGCCCTCATCTGAGTGAGCACTGGGCAGTTTGCAAACCACTGCTTTGGCTCTGGTCTCTCACTGGGTCCTTCACCCAGATGCTCTCAATCAGGGGTTCTTGACTCACCCTGTTGTTTGTCTGTGGCACTTCCTCAGCCACCCCACTCCACTGGCCTCCAGTCCACCTGTGGCCTCTGGCACCCAAAGGCTTACCTGGACCTAACTTGGCCCCCATGTTAGCAGGACCTACTCTCAAGCCCCCTGCTCACTGGGGCCCACTTCATGCCCCTTCCTCACATGGCTTCATCTCAGGCCCCCCTGTTTGCAGGGCCTCATTACTCCCACTCTCTACTCGCCCCTCTCTCCAGGGCCTCCCAACCGCCATTCTGATGCAGGCCACTAGGTGCCCCTCTGCACCCCTACCTCCACTGAAGCACCTACTCTGCCCCCTACACTGGGGCCTGGGGTTGTATACCCCCTGCAGGCTCAGGTGCCATTCATCAGCATGCCTGGCCCACCCTTCTCACTCTCCAGGGTCCTGTACCCCCCTATCCACTCTCTTGAGTCTTGCACCCCACACAGGCTCAGGTGCCACACCAGGACATGTCTGACCCTCTACTACCAACAATGATAAATAGCCCACCCAAAGTTGGGGGCTGGGGTTAAGGCCCTCCTTGTCTTTCACCAGGGAGGTAACTGGCCTGGCATTTCCTGGGGGCTTCCAAGCCACTAGGACCCCAGCAAGCCACCCTTCCCTGGCAGGTGCAGTTTCAAATCATGACCAGGACCAAGAGCCTCCAAACCTTCCCCATAAGCTCCTTCCCTCACCGCCAAGTTGTTGCAAGAGCAGCAAGTCCACCAGGTGATGTTACTTTGATGGTGTCAGGCAGCAAACTGCTGCCTCCAGCTCTGCTGGCCTGGATATAAAATGGCCACTCAGAGCTGGAGCAACACCTACCCCCAGATCTAAAAGTGGCAGACACCCAATGTGTTCTGCCACCCACCTTCCCCCTTAAACTGGTTCCTGGGGGAGGCTTTTCCCTGATGCTCTGCAAGCAAGCTCCCACGGAGCTTGTAATAGCCCCATAATGGTGAGCACTCCACTGGTGCTCCACCACATACCTTCCCCCTTAAAAAAAATGACCCTTGGGGTATTTTCTGGCTGTCTTCACTGCTAGCTATAGATATAGTTTGTTGTGAGTACTGACAATATCTACTATATATTGAATTTGCTAAATATGGTATCCATGTTTTAAACGCCCAGAACAACTGAAACATTTTAGCATCTATAGTACCTATCACATTTGTAGCCAAGTCATTTTTATTACAAAGCTGCTGTTATTTTTAGATCCTAGAATAATTCCCACTGACCATCATGAGCCTCTGCCTAATCCATTCCTTACTGTTAACTACCTCTTAAGGTGTCTCATAAAATCCTTTCATCACACTCCATGAACTAGATGCACCAAGGAAAATCATTACTCATGCCCTTGAAGAAGTTTACTGGCACATTCAAAACTGAAAAACTTGGAGGATGTGCCAACAATGTTGATGTACAACATGCAACTTTCAGCTCAACAATGCAATATATGTTAGTTTTCAGAACACCTGCTGAACTTCTTGTAAAGGTCACTTTTAATTTTAGGGTTAGCAAAGCTGCTTTGATTTCTGCTCCTTTGAATTAGTGATAAAAATAAATATCTAATATTTATACAGCACTTTTCAACTTCCAATTACTACAAAGATATCTTTATGCATGTGAATGATAATTTATATTATAAAATATATAAAAACTATAAATAAGAAAGCAGTTTTACAGATGTGGAAACTGAAACAAAGAATAAACATGAGCAGCAAAGAAACCTAATCCCTTATGATCTTCAAATATTGTGCTCACATATTTTAAAATTTTTAATTCTTTGTTTTTATTTCTATATGCACATGTATTTTTTTGGCTCACCTTTTACCTTTGTTTTGGGAAAAACCTTGTTTACAGTGCAGTAATGACAACACTAGTATTATAGAAATGCAAGCAGTCCACTGTAATGTGCATGTTATCTGTTCAGATAGTCAATTCATGAAACTCTCCAGCCTCACTTCATGTTAAAGGATAAATTAAGAACTTAAAGCAAGGTAGAGAAGACAGGAATAACTTTTCCTGCCTTTGTGGACAATAATTTCAGATGATAGAGCCTTAGCCTGCTGAGATTCTCCAACTTCACTTGGATTCCAGAAAATAAAATCTAAAGTTCTATTTCCATATTAAAAAAACCAGTGCAGGAGTTTATGGAGAAACAAAATATGTTGAGAGTAATTTTCATCAAATTGGAAAAATACCTTGCAGTTTATTAAACCTTTAACACAAATGGTATCCATGTCACAGTCAAACTTGGTTTTCAGTTCTTTCTGGATCCCAGTTCTGTACTCAAACCAGTAGAATGCAAATCAATACAACTGCTGTCATATTTGTTTGCACTGCATACACAAAAGTAAATGTTCAAGAAGTTGTGCTACATGTGTAATCAGTAGAGATATCCAATTTTATCTGTATATACTTTCAGTTTTGATACACTTGAGCTGTTAATTTATGGCTAAATAATTTAGTAAATAAATAAATACTTGCGTTGGCCTAATCAAGTATTTGCAAGTACAGTAATAACTCACCTAATGGATGGCGTAGGACTTAGAAAAAAGCATTCTAATGCTTTGATTTCCATTTCCTATTAAACGTATTTGAAAATTAAATTTAAATATTCCTATCACATGAAATGTAAGAGAATTTGAAAAGTGATGGGTTCACCCTGTTAGGGATTTTAGCTGTGTACTTGTTTTTGTGAAAAACTATTTTTCTTTTGATTTTTAATGATGGTAAGTGTTTCAGAATTATAAGCATGACAAACTCTCTTTAATATTTATGAAGCATAAAAAGGAATTTATTGAGAAAGCTCTTCATGTTGACAGTTGTCTCAGCATTAGTAAAACTAATCTCACTTTTTAGTTGTAGAGATCATTATTTTGTATAAAGGGAAAAAACTTATTCGGAGCCACGTAACCAAAGCATCATAAATGAGAACACGACAAGTAAGACATTGCATACAAGTCATAGCTCATTATAAAATTATGTACAAAAAAAGCTTTTAACTATTTGCAAAATGTGATATTTTCTGTACACAAATGAGTCATTCTGAAGTGGTATGAAAATTATACTTGCTAAATATTTTCCACTGGCAATCTATTGTGCAAGCTGTAGGAGACAAAGCTTATTATGCAACCCAGTATAAGGGACCACCCAGGGAAACCCTGAATACAATGAGCACAATTCTTCTTTTGCCTTATTAGAAAATTTCTTGTTAGAATATCTATGTCAGTTGGTACTTTGACAGATCATTTTAGAATGCTTCATTTCATTCAAAGATATCCAGATAACTGAAGATGGAGACAAGTCACTTATTGGATTTTTAGAAGCACTATACATAAAACTTTAAATCAATGGGATTGAGAGGAAGGATAAGACAATCACAAAACACATCTAAAAAGGGCCAAATCCTGTGAGAAGTGGGGCTAGAGAACTCCAAGAAGTTGTAGTTCAGGATCCTAAAATGAGAAAACATTTGGTCATAAGCAATGAAAGGCTAATTACACAACTGTAAGGTGCTGCATCCCCAGAAGCCAATGACAGGCATGGGATTTGAGAGGGCTCAAAGTCCTACAGAACTAGACCTCAGATTTGCAGGACTCTGCCTAATACAGAAGATCAGGCTGAATGATCAGTCTGTTCTATTCTTCGATAACAGGATTCTTTCATTTAAAAAATTCTTTAGGTTTTCCTCTCACCAGGGCAAATCAGCAAAAGTTGGCAGTTCCTTACTGTTCAGTAGGCTGGGTCTCTACTCTTTTACTCTTTTCCTTCTATTCTGCAGACAGTGTTGTGGAATGCTGAGTCACACCCCACGTAAGCAACCATTTTGTACACGTTTCTAAAAACAGACACTGTTTCTGTGTATTCAGAAAAATAAGCTTTTTTTTTTGCTTTAATTCCTTTCATTTATTCTGCAGAACACCTTTTACAGTTCTCACACATCATGCAGTACTCCAAGGTATACAATGTTTCTTGGTGTCTTTGGTTTCTTACTCCAGAGAAAAAAGAAACCGGCAGCTAGTTGACCCTGTGCTTTCCATGCTAAATCACTTCAGCAGCCTACTCTGTATTACACAAGAGAATGTATCGGCGGGTGTTGATTGTAGCCGTGTTCTTATAAGGACATAGGCAGATGAGATTTTTTGGGTAGATCTGATAGCTTTTATTAGTATTGCGTTTCTCAGGCTATTTTAACCAGTATTTCCTCGAAAGCACTACTTAAAGTATGTCTAGAATTCAATTGTGTAAGCAATTCATTAAGTGAACTATCTGAAATATTGCTTGATTTCTCCGTAGAAGTATAACAGGGGGAGAAAAGGGGGATATAAGGGTCAGTTTGGAGCAGGCACAGCCCATAGCCCAGCAACTGCAGACAAGCAGGTTGCACAGAACCAACTCCCACCCTGGTCCAGCAAAGCAATGATCCAGGCAGCCCCCGAGGATCACTAGTTATGCCTCTGTTTCTCAGTACAGCAATCTTTGTACACATTACAATACTATGCATCCTTTAACACTTTCCACCTAAGTATTACTGAGCAATAATTAAGGAAGACTACAATGCTTATAAAATATACTGAAGCATCAAGAATCAGACTGCAGATGTTAGCTTCAAATGGTATGTAGAACAATACTGACTGTGGATTTAGTCTGATTTCAGTGGAGGGAATCTGTGGTAGCAAAATCATTATCATAACAAAATTTACCACCGATAAAAACTTTCTTTTGAACCTGGTGTGATTGCACAGATATAAAATAATATCATATGCTTGGAATCACACAGATCCTAAACAATCAATGCAGTCCAACACAAGCATAACACCACCTATTTTGTAACTGTAATTAAGGATGTATGGGAGGGCTGGCTAAATCACTGAACAACAGAAACCACTGCCTAGTAACTAAAATAATGAAATCTTTAGTTAAAGAACTCAAATTATTTGAAATAGTCCTTGGTTAGTCTACAAATCTTCTAATACAGATATATGATTCCTTTTTGTTTAAAATCATTTTTCAAGTAAACAATTTATTTTATTTTCTGCTTGAAGAGCATTGCATGTGCAAAGTAATTTCTGATAACAAAAGACACTTTAGCCCTTGTCATGGGAGTTTTTTAAACCAAATGTTGTTAAATGTTTAATTGTTTAATACACAGGATTTTGAACACATTTGGTCATAGCAAAAATGATCGGAAATTCATAATTATGAAAGGCAAAGTTAAGAAACTGTCCTCTTTAAAAATGTTACGGCAACTTTGAATTGTAGGCCAGTAACTGGAAATACACACACATTTCTCAGAGTTTGTGGAGCAAAAAATTTCAAAAATATTAACAGATATAAAATACAAGTTAAACTATTTTAATCTGAAAGCTATTCAGTCAGCTTAACAGATGAATGGTTACCATTCTTAAGAAAAAACTTTCTAAAACTTATCTTTTTTGGATTATTTTATTATATTTTCAAAACTACTGCCTTTTTTAAAACATTCTACATTTAAAAGCTATGTGGAGTGCAGTCAGCTGACCTACTTTTCCAGTAAAGCCTTTTATTCAATGTATTGAACAGAAACAATTGTAAATTACTAAAATTCTTTCACTCAATTAACTAGATAGTATGCATATTAACAACACTTGTTTTAATCCTGATCCCAGTGGAATCAATAAAAATAGAGGGGTCTCTATCAGCCATTGTACCATAGTATGCAAAATGCCTAAGCTAAAAAATGAAGAATGTGCTAAATAATAAATAAATGGGAATAGTAAAAGAGAACAGGTGAATAAAATGGAAATATACCCAATATATAATACAATGAACTTCAGGAAATAGAGTTCTAGCCATAAAATCACCATGGTGTTGTTAGTAGAATTACAAAAGTCTGCAACTACTACTATTAAAAGAAATCCTGTATTTGAAACAAAGTCTAAGTTGCAAATAGTATTATTCAAGTTAAAATACTGAATGGCTTTGCTAAAGGTACAACAACTACAGTCCTGTACCTAATGCTTAGTAAATTATTTTCCAATCCCTTCAACAAACCGTTTGCTTAAAATAAAAAAAAAAATCTTCCTAATCATCCAAAAGAATAACAAATGCTAAGCATAAAACACTGTTTTTACAAAACATATGCAGTACACATCTTCCTTGCTTTACCTTTTGATCAGCCATTGCACATCTGGGAAGAAGGAAGCATCATGTTCATGAGAATACATCAATTTCTGTTCTGCCTAGCACTGTCATTTAATCCTTCTAGCTTCAGTGAATAGTCTCTTAATTAGGAGAGACAAATTCCTAAATGTTTCTTTGTGATCCCTTCCACTCTCCAAACTACAATTACAGAATATAGGGCATCTAGAAAAGGGTACAGTACATAGAACAACACTAATATAAATATTCAAGCCAGACAGCTGACCCAATGGAGAAGCTACTGAGAATATGGGAGGAGGGTTACAGTTTAATGCTGTTACCATGTGCTGTATATAGCTGGAGGTCAAGTAAGAATTTACCCTATAAGGAGGATTATGGTACTTAGCTGATTAGTGCCTTGCTACAGTAGTATTGACTGTAAAATGTACACTCTGGCCCCAGGGTTTTTTTTAAAAAATGATTCTTAAAATTGCCTAATTCTAGTATTTGTACTTTACAAACTGGTAGGCATGTTCAGTCTTCTACACTGTGTTATGATAGGTCTCAAATATAACTATTCAAGATTTATTGTTTTAAAATATTCACTGGGCAAACTTTGACATCACTTTCAACAGTTTAGGTTAAAGCCAGCTACAGAACCTACTTCAGTTTGTACTGAACATATTTCAGAATTGAAAAGTGTCATACTGTCTCTTTCTTCAAAATATAAATATAGGGAAAGTATTAGTGAAAATCAATGTACTAATATTTATTCTAGTGACAGGTAAGCACCAGAACTCACATTCAGAAAACAATGTGAATGCGGTAGTAATATAAAGCAAATATATGATAACCTCATTTATATTCTAAAAGATACCCACAGACCATTATTTACTTATTTCATAAGTACAGCTCCATTTGTCTGATAAAAATAGATTGCTTCAATTTTTGTATGTTTCTCAGTTTAGATCTGATTTAAGAAAATATACTACCCATGTCAATGTGGTATTTCATGGGAAAGCTCAAATTCAAAAACAATTCTTTACTTCGGACTGCTGAGTGGTATAGACAAAAAGATGCTTGTAGAAATTAAATTTACATATCTCAATTCTCTTTGCAGACATAAATGGGAGCATATTGTCATAGGCAGTGTACACACATTCAAATAATCTAGGAGAATTCTCCTAGGTTTGTTCTCCTGGGAGGGCCCTGTGCACACGTCACTATGATCTGCAGGCTTCCTTAATCTGCCTGGTGACAGACAGCAGTAATGCACAGGGCAACCCTGATTGGCCTGCCTCAGGCTGCCCATGGTCAGCCTGTGTTTCCCTGCATCACAACATGGAGATTGTGAAGGGGGTGTATTTTGATCCCTGCTCGAGGAGCAGAGTCCAGCAAGTAATACACTTTCTCATGAGGGCAGAAGGGGATGCTGGAGGACTGTGACATTCAAAGAATCTGGAAGACTTCTCTCAGGTTTGTTCTCGTGGTAGAGAAACTCACGCAGAGCTGTGTGTACAGATATTCGAAGCTGAGGCACTAAAGAGTGGAGAGCTTGCAGTGCTGATGACACTGTACAGCTATTTGGGCGGGAGGAGCAGGAAAGGAGCTGTGCACACATCTGAACATCTCTGTAGACTCCTTTAGTCTTCTTGTGACAGATGGCAGTAGTGCTTAGGGCATCCCTGACTGGCTGTCCCAGACTGCCTATGGTCAGCCTGTTTCGCTGAATGTGGGGATTGTGAAGAGGTGTGTTCTGCTCCCTGCTGGAGCAGCAGAATCCAGCAATTGACATACTGTCCGCTGGGGGGATGCTGAAGGGCTATGTTCTAGGGTTACCATATTTCCAACTCAAAAGAGAAGACATCTGTGGGAAGGCGGGGGGGGAGAGGGGTATATGATTGGAGGGGGGTAGGGGGGTGATATGCACCATGCCCTGTCCCTACCCCTCACGCCCAAGCCACAGCCCCCCAGCCCTTCTGCTGCCCTTCACTCTCAACCCACAATACACTACCCTCCAGACCATGCTGGTGCCCCACACTCCTAACTTGCAGACCCCCTATCCCTGCTGATACCCCTTCACTCCCAACCTAAAGTCCCCTGCCCCTCCAGCCCTGCTGTCCATGCAGCTCCCTGCTGCCCCTGAAGAACCCTCCCACCCCTTTCCTCTGCCTCCCCATCCTGCTGAAGCTGCAGTACCAGTAGGCACACACATGCCTACATAGACTTACCTTCCTCCAGCTGCCAGGGCCCATGCACAGACCACACGATGGCCCAGCCTCCAATCACCTTCCTCCACTGCCCCCAGCCCAAGCAGCTTATTGCTGGGGCAAGCTTGGAAGTGCCAGGAAAGCAGAGGCACAGCAATATCCCAGACATTTGCTAATAATTTTAAAAAATGACCCAGACAGAGATGGGAGGACCCAAAAAGAGGACATGTCCAGGAAAACCCAGATGTATGGTAACCCTACTTTGTTCCTTTCTGAGAAAAGCCACAGCATATACAGATGTTTGCTTTCCCAAGATAAACTCTCCTTGAAGTGATTTAACTTTGGTTGTTTCCAGGTTGTTGGAGTTTTTTTACACCTGAAGTTGCCATGTTTAGCCTGGGAGAAAAAGTCTAAACAACTGTACACTAACGGTTTCTTTTGGGAGAGCAATGATTCTGTATGGCCATGTCTACATGAGCAGGAGTGTGCGCTTGCAGCAGCACAAATAGTAGCAGCATAAATTTGCATTGCTACTTTGTACTGTAGTGCACATCCCTGCTTGTGTGCTTTACAGTGGAGCACATTGTCTCGCTGTTCCATGTGCTGCAGGGCAGGGCTGGCTGGGACACGGGGTTCCTCAGAGTGGGGCTAGCCAGCAGACACCCCCATGCTGAAGCACGCTGTGCCCCAGCCGGCCAGGCAGCAGCTTGTGGAGATGGGAAAGCAGCCAGCCCAGGGCTGTCTGGTCCCCTGTCTCCACATGCTGTAGAGCCCGCACACTGAGGCACCCTGCACCCCAGCAAGCCATTCCCTGGGCTGCCTGCTCCCCTGTCTCAAGGCACACTGTGCCCCAGCCAGCCATGAAGCTGCTGGCTAGGGTGCACGCTGGCTCAGCACAGGGGCTTTCAGCATGCAGAGATGGGGTTTGTCCCACGTTTGACCCATTTCTGCATTTGTCCCAACTACTTTGGCATGCTTTGCACCACTTTTTTCTTCCATTTTTCTTTTTCTACTGGGAAATCCCAGTAGCAATTTTTCTAGCCCCAGCACTGCAAATTAGCAGTTGCCATGCATCGTTTAATGTGCAGCAAGTGCGGTCTGTAACACTGCAAAGAGGTCTGCAGAACCACAAACCACACGAGTCTGGATCCAGCCTGTGAGGCCATATATATTTACAGGCTATTTTCAGTCTGTGAGGTCAAAAGCCTTGAGATGTTTTACAAGCAGAACCTCTGTAGATTTTCTCAACCTTTTTAAAACACATTGTTTGTGAAGGCTTCAGAGAAATCCTTATTGTCTGGTGAAGAGGCTAATTGCCCTTCTAAAGAAATAATCCATTTGATGCAAAATTATTTCACAATCAAAAAAATGAAAGAGAAACATTGTTTCAGTGGGCAAACCTGAGAGGCAGCTGGTTTGCCTCGAAGTATTTCTATAGCCTGATTGCGGCCACTTACTTCATGAACTTTTAAAATTACTAAAAGACCTGACTACATGCAAGGAACAGTATTTATCATGACAGCAGACATGCTCTTCATGCAATGTGTCTGGCTATTTAATTCCCATGGTACCCACATTTTGAGAAAGGGAGGAGAGAACGTAAGTGATGGGAAATCAAAGAAGAAACAACACATGTGATCTGGAGCCTGCAAATGTGCTCAATGGTTATAGGATTTGATACTGCAAGGAAATAAAAGTGTAAGTCTCAGACTTGAATGCTATTTTGAGCACCCTAGCAAGGAGGAGGTTAAATTCCAAGCAGGTGGAGAGAGGCTGCTAGCTATGTTCAACATGCCAGCAGACAGCCAATACCTGGGAAAAGTAGCTTAAATACCCTTATGCAGCTATATTGTAGCACAGCATATGACACTTACTGCTAGAGCATGGTTCCACAGCATTTTCAGGCTGATTAGGTTAAGAAGCTCTATCAGCATTTCCCATATGGGCCGCACCCAGATGAGCACAGACATGCAGTATGTGGCACCCATCTATGGTGCCACAGACTGCACATGAAGGAGTTCCCTGCACTGCTATCCTGTAGTGCGGAGGGATGGTTTGACGCCAGGAGATCCCAGGCTGGTTTTCCTCTTTGGAAAGGAAGCATGTGCTCCCTCATTATAACATGCCACTACAGTGACGTAGAACCTAAAAATACCTGTGCATGGCCACCATGGCGCAGTACAGGGTGTACACTGTGCCATCATTTATTACTTCCAAAAGGCAGTACTAAATGACGGCGCAGTAACATCAACGCTATACAGCCATGTGTGGACACACTTAGTTGTTAGGAATGTATCTAATCAGTTCTTAGAGCAAGGAAATTTAGTCGAAGTGGAATTGGTGTCCCAAGGAGAAATACTTAGTGCAACCAAATACCAAATAATATGCTTTAAAAAAAAAGATTGCATGTAATGTAACTAAAGTATATATGATTTGACATCCCTGTGGAGATGAACTCTTACATTTTGGGAGTTTCTTTTGCAAAGAGAAAGGCTCAGCTTGCCTCACTGCTAACTAAAAACAAAACAGACTTGACTTTTCTTACACCCTGGAAGCATGCCTATTCTGTACATCTATTTTTACATCTCAGTCATTAAAACAGTATAAAAATACATCAGAAATAATTCCAGCTTCACAACTCCTGTCACTAAAACACCTTTTATTTCCTGACAAGCTGGATATTTCATAATCATCTGGTCTACAAAGGATGTTAAAGATCTGAGATCTAATTTCTATTCTCAATCATTATTTTTTCCTATAAGCTAGCTCTTTCTGGAAGTCTTCCAAGAGCAATAAAAAGACCAACCAAAGAGGCCCAATCATCTGCTAGAGAAATATAGGCAGGCAGCTTGTTCAAGTGGCATGGTTGGTAGCTTGTTTTATGCTTATCATATAGTCAACAAATGAAATGAACAGAATATTGTACTGTGGTTTGGCCTCCCAGTAGAATACGAGCCATCAGTTAACAGAAAATGATAATTTCCCTGAGAAGCAATGAGATGAGTTAAATCAGTTTGTGAAAATGCTGATGACAGCTTTTAAAAGACTAGTGGTAAGTTTCAAACTTACCTGCTACACGTGAACAAACACCAGTACAGTTCTGGAAGGTGTAATCATCTATAAAAAGTTAGCCAGTACATTCATTGTTAAGCTGCCAACACAAAGTCCTTTTCAGCATGAGATTTTCTGCATGTTTGATTAGAAAATGAAGACAGATCAACTTAGGATAGAGCCTATAAAAGACCATCTGACCTCTGGGACATTTGAGTTGACAGATGAAGCAAAAAGTGGGAAGCAGGCTTCAGATGAGGCATCTGCTTTACAGTAAAGGAAGCCTACAGGGATTCTGAATAATTTAAATGCTTTCTGACTGGTAAAAACAATCAAAAGATTTGATGGTTACAGTCTGCAAAGAATGCTTCACAATAAATATAGATTTTTTTAAATGCACATTTAAGTGAACCAATAAAAGGCAGGTATAAGATTCAGAGGTTCTAAGACTAGAAGGGATAACCATAATCATCTAGTCTGACCTCCTGGAGAAACAAGACAGAATTTTTTTCCAAAACCTATATTAAACAACACTATGCTGGAGAAGGAAAATGTACTGAATTAAATCCATAATACTTGGTCTATCAGTGGCACCAAAGTACCATCAAGGTGATTTTCCCCTAAGCAATAGTATTAGATTACTCATTTTTAGATGGTGCACTACTAATGGCACAGCCTCAAGATCTGTTATCTTTCCATTGCAAATTAGTAGGCTATTTCCTTATTAGCACAGTTTGACTAGGGTGGGGTGACTGGGAGCAGCCACCCCAGGTGCTGACTTGGGGAGAGAAATATCAGTTGCCACTGCAGACACCCAATCATATTAGCAGCAGCCAGGAGTCACCACTGTCTCCATGCATCCTACTGCCCTAGGTGCCCAGCCGCTTCATCATGCCTCTACTTATTAGGACTAGTGGTTAATCAAAAAAAAAAGCTTTGCTACTTTGAGCTTTGAATTTTGGGGATTGTCAATGTCATTTACTTATCTGTATAATTCCCAGGGAGATACTGGAAATAATTACAGCTATGTCAAAATCATAACAATGATATAAACTCTTAAGGCGTGTTAGGTAAGCATGTGGGAAAACAGCCATCATCACTACCTATCAGGTAACAATTTTTATAAGCAGGGCTGCAAGCATGTCTATGTTAGGAAAAGAAAAAGGAGAAAAAATGGCATGACAAAATTAGAGTTTTAGGAAAGGGTAGGAAAAATCTACTGAAGTCACAAATCTATTGGAGGTCAAAAACGATGCTCCTTTAAGCTAGAGACAGACATTACACATAAACTGGTTTACATGATCAGAAACTTGTTTAAACCTGTAACAGAACAGATGTTCAGGGCAAATAAACCAGTTTGAGATAAACCTGGTTAAAGAAAGTATCAGACTTAACTGATTTGGCTCCAATCGGTTTATGCAATGTCTATCCCAGACCCCTTGCTGGTTTAAGTTTAACCACACTCCCCAGCATGATTTTGGCATGCTCTCTGGGCTGGCTCCTCCCCTCTGCTCCCTGGCTGGAGCTCAGCAGAGACTGCAGGAATCTGCCTGGGTTCTGTCTGCTCCCCCCACTCCCCTCCCCGCTAAGCAGGGATTCCCCTGTCCCCTCTGCCTTACACAGACACCTCTCAGCATTAGTTAGCAGACCACATGCTGCCTATGGTCCTTGCTGTGGCAGACAAAACAAAGGCAAAATCAACAAGTAGTTGGTAATGTCCCTCTCTTGTTTTTTTATGGGGTGATAAACACAATTATCAATTCCCTGATAAGCTGTTCAGGAATCAGAGTGTCCTGCTGGGGCCTGGCCACACCCCCCTCAGCTTAGCACTGTCAGAGGGAAGGGAGGGCTGCTCTAGCACCCCCCAGCTTAGAATCTAGCCTGAGCCACTGCAGACATGTGCCTACATTTCTGGGATGTCTATGCAGCTACAGACTGATTCAGCCTAGCCAGGTTAGATATTCTGGGCTGTTACTTTCCCCACTCATAATTTTGGAGACAGTTTTTCCAATGCAGCATTAGAGAACCTCTCTAACAAATGCCTTAGATAAGGTTACTGGTCAACAGTGAAGGGGAAACAAAGCACAAGCTAACCAGCATTACCAATTTGGAAGCCTCTACCAGCTTCTAAAATTATACCATTAATTCATGCACTGATTTTGAAAGCTAATTAATACAGCAAAAGCTGTGTTAACTGGCACTTTATTAGCCTGAAAACTCTACTACCCGGTATCCGAGGAACACAGCAAAAGCAAAACCAGAAGTATCACTTCCAGAGACTTCTGGTTTCACTGCTGTGGGTCAAGTTTTTCTTTGTCATTTCTTTGGCCCACGGCCCAGGGCAAAGCAGCCTGCATGGGGCCCCCCTCTCTGTCCCCCGGCACACTGATGCCAGGGAGTGCACCAGACAGTGCACATTTGATTAACCAGCATATTTGATTAACCAGCATCCCCCATTCCCAGGAGATGCCAGATAACAAAGCTTTTACTGTAGTAGGGTTTGGACCATTTCTGAACAAGAAAGAAAAAAATTAAAAAACTGGCCGGCATGATTAAGAAATCTGTTCTTTCAAATATCCAAAGAGTACTGAGCAAGAATTGGTATTTTTCAACTCTGTATGTCCAAGGAGAAATAATGTAGTGGGAAACACTTTATTAAGAAGCACCAATGATATGAACAAACACACAGATCTAAATGGATAATTTTCAAACAACAGTGGAAATATGGGAGGAAAAGGAAATGAATCTGTTTCCCAGCAAAGAGAACTGTTAACTGTCATTTGCAATAAGATTTCCATGTCAGAAATAAAAGAATAAGGCACATCCTATGTGCTGGAAAACACATTGAATGTGATGCCTTCCCTCCTTTCTAAATTGTTTTGACCAGTACTGTCCCAGTCATTTGGGGTGACAGCTGGATCCAGGCCACAGGGCTTCTTAAAGACCATACATCCTCTCTCCAGTGACGGGGCAAATGGTAGTGGTGTTAAATCGCACATGTTGACCATATTGCCACTGCTTGCTTTCCTGCCAAAAGGTTTTCCCAATAAGGATCCCAACACGAATATTTGGCAGTAAGACATCCAACAACAAAGGGGTTAATGCCACCACTGCTCATGACACTGCAGCCAGAGGTGTCCTCAGTGGGAATCTCAACCTGGAAATTCTGCAGTGGTGCAAGCTGTGATGGTGTTAACTCACCAGATGCTGGCCCCACTGACACAGTGGTTCAGGCTAGGGTTAATGCTGCCGCCAGTCACCCCAATGCAGAATTCTGAGCCATGAAGGCCATGATTTAACCAGTTCTGCACTGCATATGACCCATGGGCTGCTATTTGGACAGCACTGATTTAGACTTTAAAAGTCAAAGAGCCCTCTGCTTTATTTTATGCCTTCATGTTACAACAAGGTTCATATGCCCTATAAGGATGCATCTGCACTGACAGTAACTATCTGTAACCAACTGACAGATTAGAGACACTGTACTTTTGCTATTTTCTTGTTATATCCACATGCATTACTTTTGTCAGGTATTACAGCTGTACTGGTCTCTATGTACTCATCCCACAACTTCAGGAACACCTCCTTAAAACAGTAATTCACAGGGAATATTTTAAGCATGGAAAATATAAGAAGAATATATTTGAGCATGGAAAATATAAGAACAAAGTTGAAACACCCCTAACTCACTAGGAAATGTCACACTTCAGCAACACATTCCCCAAACACTAATTTACCTAAACAATCAGACCTTCCTCAAAAGTCAGAAAGCCAATATTTTACTACAAATCATGAACATTCTTTGTCAACAGCTATCAGAGGTTCAAGATCACAGGTAGAGGCTGCTTCAGGAACACATTCAGAGACTTGGAAGCAAAGACCAATGGAAAAAGGAATTCATACTGTAACTCAATGAAAAAGCTCTTATATTAATTTTATTGTCTCCATAAGTGAATGGAAGAAGGGATTTACTGAGGTGCCATGCTCCTCTTGGATTGGGTCTTCAATGCCATCCTGGTGGGACCATGTTGATCTTAAGGTCTGGGAGAAACAGCAATTTGGGTGCAGAAAGTCTGAAGGAGGAAGGAGGCCTTTATCTATGTGGGGAGGTTGACCTGACCTTTCAGTGCTAGACTATCAGGAAGATGAGCTCTGGCCACCATGGAAAAAGGCAACAAGAACATTATTAAAACATGAAAATATATCCAATGACTGTGCAATCCACATGAAGTATATATATATCTCCTGTTATATTCTACACAGCATTCATGAAAGCAAAGATGATATATTTAAAAGACTGTGGAAGCCACAGAAGTTAAAGCAATTTATTCACAGCTAGGGAAACAAACAGACAAGACTGACATGGTAAATGCTGCAAGGATCAGGAATACGTACTTGATCAGTAATACTGTGTTATTTTGTAAATTCATAGAACTCTAAGCTCACAAATTCAAACACAAATAAAGCAGCCAGTAAAGTTTTGATTGATTATTGTTATTTCAGATCGTTTTCTTCATAGGTGTGACCTTAGACAGTAATAATTTGATTATACAACATTTTGGCTAAGGAAGATTATGGAATAGTAAAGAGTGAAATAGCCATGCACAAAACAGAATGAATGAGATGGTACTTGGAAGGTTAATAATTTTTTTCCTACTGACATCCTGACAGAGGTAAAAGCTGAAAAACAACTTTATTTAGCACAAAGTGCAGACCAGCTGCAATAAATTATAAAACCAAGAAAAAGGAGAATCAAATACAATGCAAGAAAACTATACATGGAACAAAATATGGTCCTATGCAAGTGTTCCAGAACTGGGCACTGCTGAATGGAAATGCTGAAAGTTTGGATTGCTGTTCTCCAACCTCTGTGAGTTTTGAGTGAAATGCTCTTGAGGGACAAGTCAATGTAGAATACTTCATGGCACTGAATTCAGGAGCTGGCACATGCTGCGTGCTGAAGTACTTATGTGGAAATAAGCTGTGTTACTGTAGTTTGTCTTGTTATCTATACGTATTCCCTGATGAACTCCTATTCCCACATCTTTTCTGTCTTGACATGTGTTCCATTATGGCATTGTTATCCTCAAACCTGGTGATTCAAAAAAGACTTCTGTCTCCTTGTTGTCCTCAAACTTTTAGCTCTTGCACTTGATAGGCTGCCTCCATCTGCTCTCCATGGTCTTAAACCCAAGAATGATTGTCCTGTATTCTCCTCTTCTTGGCACTGATACCGTGGGTATTCAGTCTCTTGATCTGTGATGGCAGAGCACAAGTGCAGCTATGGGCTGTAAACTAAGAAAGAAGGAGAAGGTCAGCTGAGGAACAAATGCATTAACCATTCTTATAATAAACAATATGATAACATTGGTTTAAATTCACATTTTAGTTCTAACATTCAAAGGAAGGCAGTATGATGGACAATTCAAGATGGCATGAATGTTATCACCTATGTTCTCCTATAATGTATTTGTTATTAATTAACCTGATTAAGTTTGAAAAGGAGAAGAGGTACTGGAGTCTGAAAAGGCAAAGCTTCCGTATTTACTTACTTCTGAATGAAAGGTGCCTTAAGAACTTCTCTCAAATAAGTACATCATAAAAGGAAGGAAAGATCCTGTTACAGTGATGGTGGGTCAAGGCCAATGACCTTAGACAGACTCAGGAAGACAAGACCCATAAGTTTATTTTGATAGGGGACAAGAGAAAACTAGGCTTAACACCTGATTTAACTGCCAAACTCAAATGCTGACTTACTAGTGATGGGTTTTTTTTCAGAGCACTTCCAAAAACTGAGGCAAAATTAGTCCATTAGCTTGGTCTGCTAGATGTACTGGCTAGTGGCTACCAGAAGACAACTTCAGCAGATGCCTTGTTTCCCCTCCTGTCATGCTTTCTTCTGCCTTTTGCTAAGCAGATGGTTATCTAACAATAATTATGCAACTGTTTCCCAAGGTTAACAGGAAAGCAGAATGAAATGTGATCCCACTGGACAGTTGTCCCAGGCTAGCTGCATGACAGCAACAAACAACCCGGTTCAGACAATGTTATCTACAAACTGAGTTTATTAAATGCTTGGCTATACACATGACTTTAGACATAAACATTTTCCTCACTAGGCTGCAGTACTGACTCTGGTCACATGGTATGGAATATCTCATCCAACTGAGATTTGCAGTCTGCTTTGTGAAAAAACAGAACAGGGAGAATGCTGCCACTTACACTGCAATAGTAGAGTCAGGAAAGGGAATGGATGAAGTCTCCACCTTCTTGCAACAATGCACCTACCCATTTAACCACAAATGCATTGACAATACAGCCCAAAAAAACCACCCTCAACACCCATACATGCAAAATGTAATTTAAAAGCAACATACCTTATGAAGAAGAATATCTAATCTCCTTTACTCCTCTGTCTCAACTTGTTTGTGTTTCCTTTTCTTGACATTAG
>NW_017728992.1:164920530-164925557 GCF_001723915.1 Gavialis gangeticus | reverse complement strand
TGCACCTATCCATTTAACCACAAATGCATTGACAATACAGCCCAAAAAAACCACCCTCAACACCCATACATGCAAAATGTAATTTAAAAGCAACATACCTTATGAAGAAGAATATCTAATCTCCTTTACTCCTCTGTCTCAACTTGTTTGTGTTTCCTTTTCTTGACATTAGCTGAGACAATGTCTTGCGATCATAGCACATTCTCAGCCACATCCTCAGTTTTACTTTAAGTACCCTGCAGTGATATCTTTCGCTCTCCTTCTTGCTTTCTGGACAACACAGTATGGTGTGCCGCACTGTTGTCCACAATTAAACCCAGCTCCCATGTCAAGCAAATCATCTCTAAATCCTTGAAAAAGGGAAAGGCTCTCTCTTCATTAACACAGCATTTTGTGTTTGATGTTTTACAGTAAAAAATACATATTGAAACATTTCTGGGAATGTGTCAAGTGGCCACAAGGCCTTGGAGAATCAGTTGTAAAGATCCCCAGTTCTGAAGTGGGTTGTTTCAAAAACTAGAAATTCAGATGGGATTGTTTCTTCTCATCTGAGCCAGGTGTATGGAGATCTCTTCTGAGTCATAGTCCAAAAACAGCTTGGGAAATCGACACTGAAACAAGCTGATTTCACAGAAGTGGCTGCAATATACACAGTGAAATCTACAAAATATAATTCATACAATGAGCAGTTTCCAGAGTATTTGATCCTGGGTGATGAGCAGAATACAAAAAATCAGCCAATGAGACCACTGAAGGAGGAACTAATACAAGGAGAGGTGACGAGACGAAGAATGTTCCTATGCTAAATTAATACCAATGATTTGGTAGGCAAGGTTTTCATGTGATATCTTTTATTAGCCTTTCAAGGAAGGGCACGTGATGCACATTTGGAATATCTACATCCTTTTCCTGAGCATATACTTGCACACTTATTCTGATGCACAGTACACACTTACATTGATTCACTAGTATAATTTCTAAGCACATAATCTCTGAATTTGTCCCTTAGCTGTTGGAATGGAAGAAAAAAAGGAACTGGCTCCATAAAGAAGAATAATGCTAAATTTTGGAATTAACTGCATAATGAAAAGCAGGAAAACAAAACACCCCAAATAAGTCAAGTCAAGTTGGCTGGGGTGGCGCAGGTACTAAGGTGTCCAGTTAACGACTCAGTGATCACAAATTCAAGGCTGTTGCAGAAGTGTATGTAGTGTATCCTAACAGATTCCAATAAAATCTGTGAATTCTGGTAAATACTTTGTCACACAAGGCCACGAGGAAGGAAGGAAGTAAATTCAACAATAACTTTGGTATCTCTAGGTATCTCTTAAAGGACAGGATATAGTTAATAAAAGCAGCAATTTTGCTTGAGTAGTGCTGTTTAAGAACACAAACAGACACATGACTATGGCCTACTGGTTTCCAAGCCCGGTGCCAAGCTGTCGCAAGTTGGCTGCCAGAACATGGCTTCCACCACTGGCAGTCACATGCAGGCAGTGAACCAGCCCCAGGAGGGAGACAGCCAGCTCTACGCACCCTGTACCTCTCCCACTGCCATGGCCATGCCTGGTGAAGCACTGCCGCCGAACCAGGAACCAGGGCCTGCACCAGGCTAGGCAAAACCCCTCAACCCCACCCACAGCTGGTTGCAGGGGGATGCAGGGAGGGAATGCCTGGGGCAGAGGGTGGGGAGGTGGCTCTGCTGCTTGCTCCTAGGAAAAGCATCAGAGCCCCTTCTTCCCAGGCCGCCCCATCTAGGTCCCACCGGACAACCACCTGCACAGTCATATCCCCTCCAGAGTTCCCCAGTGCCCCAACCTAAGCCAATCCTCACAACCCCGCCTCCCTCCATGTAAAAATTAAATTTAAATATGCAAATTAAATGAAAATATGAAAATTAGATGGTTTGCCAGTCTGCAGAATAAAAAGGTTGGGAACCGCTGGACTGTGCCATGGCAACAATAAACCAGTTATAGTAACATGATTAAAGCAAAGGCAATTAATTCATTTACAAGTATTATCTAACTGGAGTAACCATCCCAAAACACCTAGGTAGACTGCTCTGATATGATTTTCAGTGGACATAAATTGACTTAGAGTCAGGTGAAAGTGAAGGCATACCTCCTCCATACCACCAAGCCTGGCTAGAGGCTGCGACATGGAGCTGGAGCCCCAATCTCCTCTCCTCCTCTAGATAAAGTTATATATTAGTATAACCCTTACCACATAATGATTGCTCAGGAACAGTGCCCAGGCAGCCCACTTGGTTACAGAGAGCACAAGTGGGCACTTTACAGATTACCAGCTGCACTATCAAAGGCCCTTAGCCATAAAGGAAGGTAAAGCCAGAGGCATGGATGAAATATTCACAGAATTCTTAAAATTCTGTGACACAAAAATTATTCAGTGGCTAGCTAAGTTTTTTACCAATATTTTGGAAACTGGAAAATTACCAGCTTTATATAAGTGGACACAAATAATAACAATAGTAAAACCTGGCAAGGATTCCAATAAAGCTAAGAACTACTGCCCAATGGCTTTATTAAGTGTAACTTACAAATTATTAGAAAGACTGATATATAATAGAATTTTTCAGACCATAAATGAACATATTCCCCCTAAGTAAAGCAGGGCTTAGACCAAACAGAGGATGCTGCAATCAAATTATGGCCCTAACTACCAATACAGAAAATGGCTTTGAAATGTCACTAAAAAATGTAGCTGTGTTCCTTAATCTCCTGGCTGCATATGATACAGTCTGGAGGCAAGGACTCATCTCAAAGTTTTTGGAAGTCATAACTTGCTTTAAAACTGCTCATTTGTTACACAACATGCTTAGCGATAGATGGTTCCAGACTTTTTCTGATAACATTAAGAGTAAACCACATCAATTGAACAATGAACTCCCACACAGATCAGGCCTTGAATCTATGCTGTTTAATCTTTACATTCATGATCTCCCAGGCACCGCCTCAAGAAAATTCATATACAGTGACGACATAGCCCTGGTTACACAACAACCTTTTTTCTGCAAAGCAGAAATAATACTCATATCTGATCTGAATACTTTAGATACCTACTTTAAACAATGGCATCTGCACTAAAACCTTGGGAAAACGGAAGTGTCTACATTTCACTTGAATAATAAACAAGCTAATTATCAAACCATTATGGTTTTTAGAAACCAGCTTCTACGTTATAACAGTACTCCTAAATATTTAGGAATCAATCTAGATAGAACACTGCCCTATAAAAATCACTTAACTATGACAGTAGCTAAATTAAAAACCCATAATAATCTGTTCCAGAAACTCACTGAGACTTCTTGGGGAGGCAATACCAGGGCACTGAGAACAACAGTTTTAGTACAGGTCTACCCTTCAGCAGAATACTGTTCCCCAATCTGCTTAAAAGTGCTCGTACTAGCAACCGTGACATACAACTCAACCAAGCAACGTGAATCATTGCAGCAAGAATCTGATCCACCCCTCTGCAATGGCTCCCTAGTCTTAGTAACATACATCCTCTCCCATTAAGAAGAAAAAATGCCTTAACTAAATTACAGACTAAAATAAAAAATAACCCACAGCTGCCTATACATAAAGATTTCTTAGACCCACTACATCCAGAATTAAAATCTAGACATCCTGCTTGAAGAACAACAATTCAACTTGAGCAAGACTGCTCAACTCACTCCTTAATACAGAATTTATTATTACAAATCTCACCATTAGACCAGCTGGCTTTGATCTCCCTCAACATCTTTGGTCTTCTTTAAAATGAATCAGGACAGAACACGGAAGATGTGGATTTCTGTTACATCAGTGGGGTTGGACTAGATCACTGAGCTGTGACTGTGGCACCCCTTTTCAAACTCTGAACCACATAATCTCTAAATGCCCTCTCCATGAATTTAATGGAACTCTATTGGATTTGTACAATACTACACCTGAGGCAATCAGCTGGCTTCAAAAACTGAACATAAAATTGTGAATTGTGAATTCCTTGCTTTGTGATCAAATGCCTAAGAAAAAAGAAAAAAAAACCCACTGCACTGGACTCTGGCATATTTTCAATTATCGCATTTATCTGCCAAAAATTAAACCTTCCTAAGCCCGCAACTCGCCCAAGCATTACCAACAATACAGCAAAAATATTCAGGGTAGGAAAAATGAATTGAAGAACAGAGTGCACAGTGGCCATTGGCTTAAGTGTACCAAAGTACTTAATCTCTCCATGAAACAGGAACTAATCACCTGGTTCTGGAATGGGTGGGATAGGTCCCAGAGCCTTAATGTATACATGGGGACTCACCAATCCCAGCAAGGCCCATCAGAGAGGAGAGCTATCCTTGCAATGTGGAAGATACGTCTTTGAACATGTTACTAAAAGAACACACCCAACAGAAACTGAATTCTTTGGAAGCTACCTTATGAAGAGGATTCAGGCTCAGAGGCTGTGTCTACACATGCAATTAATGTGAAGCCATATTCTCTGGAGTTTATTGCCCCAGAGTTTATTGCTGTTAGAACATGTGCTTGGGAACACAGCATGCTGAGCCGGGTCAGCCCCAGCTGGCAGAGTAAGTTAGTTTAGTCCAGCCCCAGCCCCAGCTGGCAGAGTAAGTTAGTTTAGTCCAGCCTAATAGGGGCGCACATACAGACACCAAGATGTTTACTGCACTGCACAGATAATTAGTGTACTGCATAGTAAACATCTTCTGTAGATGTGCCCACAGTGTGCTTTTAATGTTTCCCTCAACTCCTCAAATTACATTGCCACCAATATGGCCATAATAGGACTTTAACTATATTTTTCTGCTGTGAAATCTTAGCCAAAACTAGGGAAGGCAGCATGGAAAAATAGGTAAGACATACAAAAGAAATGACCTGAACTCATTCTTCCTATCACCCCCAATACGTTTGGTTGGGTTTCTATTTGACTTAGATCCAATATTTGTTTATACCCCCCCACGTGTGTTAATGCCCATGTACATTTTGGACTGATATACAATATTTGTGATATTT
>NW_017728992.1:164909612-164915530 GCF_001723915.1 Gavialis gangeticus | reverse complement strand
TATTTTTCTGCTGTGAAATCTTAGCCAAAACTAGGATAGGTTTTATTTGATTGGTATTTCTTCTTCCAATCTTTGTGAATATTTTTAAGCTTCATTTTTTGCAAATGTTGATAATTACTAGCCATGTGAATTCTTGAAAATCTAATTAGAAAGAATTTCAGGGTGAAGTTACACTTAAGGTCATACTAAATCTGTGAAATGTTAAGTGATGTTAAAGTTAAAATGTGCTGTGAGCATTCCCATGTTAAGGGTTAATACCATTTCTTGCCTGCACAGCTTGCAAGGAGAAGGCTGGTGAGCAGAGGATGTGCTAGAAGCCAGGACACCTGGCCTCTCTCTCTGCTTTGGTGGCGGGAGGGAGCAGTTCTGGAAGCTGAGATGCTGGAGAACAGCAAATTGCTCATTTTATCTCTGTGAAGCAGACTGAAGTTACTTTAAAATGAGCTAGGTGGCACAGCCCAGAGATAACCTAACCTTAACTGACACAACTTTGAGATGCTCAGGGGACACTTAGTATGGTTTAACTAGTTTTCACATGCAGACTTTTGCATCTTAAATGCCCTGGTCTAAGTGAATGTGTCTGGTCTAAGTATAACATTCAACTTCACCTTGAGAAAGCCATTATAGTATAATTCAATAAAATTCAAAAGAAAAAACAGAAAAACGGTGCCAAATATTCCAAAATAGAAAACTGTATATTTAAAAAATAATCTCACTACCAGTTTGGGAAAGCCATTCTTTTTTAAACAACTACCACCGGCAGGTAAAGATAGTGATTTTTGGGATTTTTTAATTAATTTAGACGCATCCTAGCAAACCAATGTAAATAGTAATCAGCCATTCAGAAATCTAAGTGAAAATTTGCTTTGAGCAAAATATCTTTTTAAAATAAGACAGTCTCTAGTAAAATAAATAATCTACTGATGTAGTTCTCATATGGTCAAATACTATTAAGACTACCTGACTTATCCTTGTTTTGAAACATTGAATATGGAGTATATGAAAATTAGGAAAGCAAAAAGAAAATGTTGTACAGTCGGTCTACACAGCTAAGCAAATGGTTATACGATTAATGTCATTATATACTTTTTAAGATTTTATTTTATCCCATATGATCAAGGGACTGATCATATGGGATAACATGTTTTGGCCTAACAAGTACATCACGCCAGGAGATGAGGCATTTGTACCCGTGACAAAGTAGCTGGCACAATATCACACAGGCTCCCTTAGGCTGCTACAAAGTTCCCATACTTTCCAACCCTCCTTTTATACAATGATCCAATACTTACTGCATTCCATGTGTATCTTGAATGTCTCAAATCATTCTGTACCATGGGCTTGTTTCGCATCCTACCTGGGTGATCCTGTTCTAATCTTATCATGCTAGCACTGGACTATCCTACACCTTGTACAGCAATCTCCCCCACTCATCTTCTGGCAGGAGTGCCCACATGCCAATTTTTTCTTATGTAAGGAGTTCATCAGTCAGGTTTGCTGGTCAGGCCTACTCTGGCCAAAGTTTTAGCAAAACCTTTGGTGAGCAGCATATATTGATCAATGTTACAGCAAAGCCTACAGGACTGAACTGGAAATAATTATTCCATTCTTCACTGGACCTTTTACACTCCAGACTAGAACTTCCAATTTACTTGATTTTGTTGCTGGAAGTAAAAGCAGGCTGGGAAAAAAAGATACTGGGAAAATTGTGGTATAATTCCATTCAAAACAGTGGCTGAACACCTTTTACTAGGACCCCTGCCAAAAGAGTTTTGACAACTCTTAAAGATATTCTAATTCCTATATACTTAACGCTTTTCTACACAGTTATCATTACACCTGCAGAAAATTACACAGCAAAGAAAACTATCCCTACCTTTTCCTTGTCTCCTTCTTTGATAAGACTAAACTTGGCTTATGCAGAGATCCTGATAGTTTGAAATGTTTTGAAATATTTAGTATCCAAACATGCAAACCCCTGATTGTGATTCCAGGGATAGACAAAGATTCAACTAGATTTTCTGTATACAGAAAGATATATGCCTATGAGATGAAAACTGGCTGAGACAAATGAATAATTATGTCCATAAAGTACTGTAATGTGAACGTAATGTGTGTAACAGCAAAAGGAACCAGGAGGCAGTCTGCAGAGCTGTGCTGACCAGGGCTATGCAAAACTTCGGCAGCCATTTGGTTTTGGAGGTGTTTTGGCCTCTTTCAGCACTCAAAACACCGAATCCAAAATGAAATGGAAGGCTCTAAAAAATATCCAAAACTAAACAAAACCATCCAAAACATTTCGGAAAATTTTGGAGCCGGGCTTGCAGGGAAACAGAAACTAAGAAGTGAGAAGGGTAAGATGGGGGAAGGACTGCTCTGATATTGACACCCATAGCTGGCCAGTGTCTGTGATCTGTCCCTGAGGTACCTTCCAACCCCAGTGCTCTGGGGGAGGGACGGCAGCCTGCTGTCATCCCGCGTGCAGATCCGGGGTCCTGCACCCCCCTGGGAGGAGTCCGGCACAGCCCCGCAGTCCTCCCACAGGGCACGGTCCACAGATCTGCATGCAGGATGACAGCATGTTGCCGCTGCTGGCAAATGATATGAGTTTTGCTTTGAACAGTTTGAGGTGCAGTTTTAAAGAAACCCCTGGACTTATCTCCTTGAAACTGGGCAGGCTTTGTGCCCTCTGAAGGGTCTACCATCCCTGCAATTTGCATCCAAATCAGGCAAGAAATGACAAAGTTATAGACATTTTAGTGTTTCCCCATTATAGCCTATGGCCTAATCACCGAAACAGCGTCGAAACTCTGAAACAGATTCAGCCGAATCGAAATGGAACAGTGACCCAAAATGAATCACTGTCCCCCCAAAACAGCTAAATCCGAAACCAAACTGAAACATAACTGTTTCATACAGCCCTAGTGCTGACTGTTAATTTAGACTGCAACTCCCAGAAACCCCCAGGGACTGAGGGCCATGGGAAAAGGAAGAAGCAGCTTGAGGCTGGAGTAAGAAAGAGCAGCATGAACTGACCAATGGATCCTGGACAGCCCTACGCAGAGGAGTGCGCAGTGGACCTGGAGATCTCACTGGCTTGGTCAGCCAGGACTCTGGACTGAAGGAGCTGGACTCAGACTTGGGAGCTGCTGCAGGCTGCTGTTTGAGTGCTGCAGGGGCAAAAGGCTTACTTGGGCATAACTTCAGAGGCGTGGGGGAGAAATTATGGTGCTGAGCATGTTACCACAGTGTTGATGTTTCTTTACCTTTACCTGTTCCTTCCCTCTGGCCCATTGACTTGTGACCCTAACTCCTATGATTTTCTGTATAAAAGTGGGAACTTCCCCTTGCTTCCTGTGCCAGTTTCTGGGGCTGCAGGGTTGTCACAGTATCTTTTACCTGGAGGACTGCTGACAGTCCTGCTAGATACTTCCATCCTACTCTAATTTCCAGTTGTGAAATATCTAAGATCATAAATCTACAATGAATTATCAGTGGGTGAACCTTTATGCCCTTGCAAACTTCCATATTAATAAGTGGAAATCCATGTGAATGTATAGATCTGTCTCTGTACATCCAAATGTGAGATTAAGAGCTACATTTCTATCACTTCCTTCTCTGCAAGACAAAGGTGCCCATTCATGTGCTTAAAGATAAGTATGTAAGGAAGGTATATGAAATTAAATAACCTTTAGAGTATAAATTCCTCCCTTGCATACCAGAATAAAATGTTTTTAATGTAACAAATTACCTTATTTTTTTGAAAACCATATACCTGGGTAATATGAAGCTATCTTCTGTACAATAGTAAATACAAGATAGCACTGCTTCAGCAGCAGTCTTAACAGTATCCGTATGAACATCTGAATTCCTATAATTCGATGTACAGTGAAAGTTCTGTTAACTGGCACCTTACAAGCCGGCATGCTCTACTAACCAGCATGCCAGCTTGTAAGAGAAAGTGAAACTAGAAGTGTCCACCATGGCACTTCCAGCTTCTCAGAGCCCCCAAAGCCCGGGGCAAAGCAGCCTGCACTGCCAAGCCCCCACAACTTGGGGACATAACAGGCTGTGCGGGTCTGCCTCCTCAGGCCCCACGGGAGGGGCGGTGATGTGGTGAGAGGGGTGGCAATGCCACGGAGGGGAGGAGGGACGCCCCGGATAACAGAGCTTTTACTGTATTTAGAACACCTCAAAAAATATATATATAATATCTTGTGCTATTTTGTGTTCACTATTGTACAGAAGATAACTTCCTATTGCTCAGGTTTATAGTTTTCAAGAAAAGAAAAGGTGATTTTTTACATAAGAAACATTTTATTCGCTGATCCATGTCTTCAAGGCAAATGAGATAAGGAAACCTTTCCCTTAGTATTGGGCCAGGAAAACAAAATGCTCCATGTGAAAAGACTAAATGTTTGTAATATTTAGATATAAATTGTTGGAGATTCTGTTGGTTAAAATAGCTCTAGCAATATTATCATGATTTCAGTATTTCTGGCATCTACTATTGAATTCCATTTTTACCCAGCTTTCATAGGATTATCATCAGGGGCAGGAAATTATTTTGGGTGGAGAGCCACTTACCAAGTTCTGGCAAGCCCTCAAGGTCCACACGGGTAACTCTGCCCCTTGACAGGTGCCCCACCCATTGGTCACCATCTTGGGACCAAAAATCCTATCCCCTAACCACTGACCTTTACCAATAGAAATCCCTTCCCTTGCCCCCCGGATGTACTCCTCTCAGCAAAGGGGTTTGCTATCTTGGAACCAGAAAAATACCAATTACATTTTAAAAATCAAACGTACTAAAACATTCATTAATTTAATTTCAAAAAATATTTTGGCTCTGATTTACATGTGTTTTAGGGCTGGGTGAACCTTCAGTCCCTGATTCAATTCAGTGGAGATTCAACCTGATTCAGTGGCCAAATCTCCAAATCTGAATTGGATCAGAGGACCCTTTAATCTCTCTGAATCTAATTGGAACCCTCTAAATCGATTCAGAGAGATTCAGAAAGATTCAGAGATTCAGACATAGATACAGCTTTAAATGTTTTTTTTTTTTTTTTACATACCTCAAGGTACCAGGCAGCTCATTAACGCTATGATGCTGGGGCAGATGAAGTGTCCCACAGGACCGAAGGGGGCTCCTCATCACGCTTGGCAACAGACCCAAAAGTGGACCAGAAGACCCAGAACTAGACCCCCGAGCTGGGGGGACGTGGGCCCACCCGCGTCCTCCCAGCTTGGTGACTGGTGCTCCTGGGTCTGGGAGGGCACCTGGGGTCCCCCCACAGCTAATTGCCGAGCTGGGCAGGTGCAAGGAGGGACCTCCAGCGTGCTCCCCAGGGGACCCAGAAATGGACCCGAATCAAATAGGGCCCGCTTCGCACACCCCTAATGTGTTTGTGTAGTATACATAGCAGTGATAGTATAATAGCTTAAAATGAAGTCTTACTCTTGTATATTATGGGGGCATGTATGGTTAGGTGGGTATAGGTTTGTGGGTGTGCGGGTATATGGAGTGTGGGGGAAGGTGTGGGTGTGTGTTTGGTATTTGTGGGGGGGTTGATAGGTGTGGGGGTGTGGGTGGGTATGGGGTTTCTAGAGGGATGCAGAGCCCCCACCAGCAGTCCTCCAAGCCCAGGCTCTGCACTCCTGCTGCTTCTGGCCCCAGGATACCAGCACAGGCCTCGTGCTCCCACTCGCCACCACCTCCCCCTCCTGTCTGCTACTACTGCCTCTCTTATGCTGCTTCCCTGACACCCCCCGCTCACCACTCTGGCCCAGCCAACACCACACACAGCCAGCCAAGAATCATGGGGGCCAGGCTGGCTCCTGCTGAGTCCTGCAGCACAACCAGGAACCACATGTTGCCAGAGCGGCAGGTTGAGGGTGGGGTGTGGAGGAGAACA
>NW_017728992.1:164895756-164904612 GCF_001723915.1 Gavialis gangeticus | reverse complement strand
TGGGGGGTGGAGGAGAACAGCAGCAGCAGCAGTCAGGAAAATGAGGAAATGGCTGCGGCAGGTGACTGCGGAGTGGCAGCAAGTGGGTACATAGAGCCCAACAACAGCTGGGCAGGAGCATAGAGCCCGTGTCAGTGCACTGAGGCCAGCACCAGCAGTGTCCCAGGGTGGGGCAGCAGGAGCATGGATCCAGGATGGCAGGGGATCTATGGAGCCAGTCTGGACTGCATCAGCAGAGAGAGTGCGGAGCTGGCATGGCTCCATAGAGCCCCTGCCGGCCCATCCCCACACTCCTGCTGCCCTGTTCTGGGCCCTTACCAGTACTGGCCCCGGGGCACTGGTATGGGCCCCACACTCCCGCCCAGATGTCACTGCAGTCCCATGCACCCACTCACTGCCATTCCCCTGCCGCCTGCCACAACGATTTTCCCGCTCCTCTGCCCCCCTGCCAACCATTCCAGCACCACATGGTTCCCTGCTGCAGTGTGGGGACCACAGGAGCTGGCCCTCACAAGATCATCTACTCCAGCCCCCTGCACAAAGCAGGATCATACCTGACTAATTCATCCCAACCAAATGTCCATCAAACCTATTTTTGAAAACTCCCAAAGACAAAGATTCCACAGTTTCTCTAGGTGTCCTGTTCCAATGCATGACAACCCTCATAGTCAGAAAGTTCTTCCAAAACTCCAACCTAAATTTCCACTACTGAAGCTTGAAGCCATTAATCCTAGTTTTGTCCCCTACAGCCACAAAGAACAGCCCATCTCCATCTTCTCTACAATCACCTTTCAGGTATTTGAAGACTGTTATAAAAATCCTACTCTACATTTGCTTCTCCAGACTAAATGACTCCAATTCTTTCAGCCTTTCCTTGTAATCTTGCTTCCCAGGCCTCTAATTGTTTCTTCACTCTGTGCTGGACTCTCTCCAAAGTGTCCACATCCTTCTTGAAGTGTGGCACCCAAGACTGGACACAGTACTCCAGGTGGGACAAACAGAATGAAAGAATCACATCCCTTGATTAGCAAGTGACACTCCTGTTAATGCAGCTAAGTATGCAGTTGGCTTTTTTTTGGAATAAAAGCATACCATGGGCTCATATACAGATTCTTGTCTACCGTAACCACCAGATCTTTCTCTGCAGTATTGCAGCCTAGCCAGTCACTCCCCAGTCTATATTTCTACATGCAATTTTTCCAGCCCAAGTGCAGGACTTTGCATTTGTCCTTCTTGAATCTCATTGGATTGGTTGTGGGCCATTTCTCTAGCCTATTCAGGTCACTTTGGATCCTGGCTCCTACTCTGCAGAGTATCTGTAATTTTACCTAACTTCATGTTATCCACAAATTCAGTTAGCACGCGCGGGATCCTCCCATCACCACATCATCAATGAAGATATTAAACAATATCAGACCCAAGGCAAACTGCTGGAGAACCCCACTTAATACCATCTAAAAATTGAGCCACTGGTGACTATGAAAAGTTTAGAAAAATGGTGGAAGATAAAGTGAAATCATATTGATTTCTATGTGAGAACAAAGCCTAATAATCACTAGTTGCTTTTTTTTACATGTGCAAATGCCACAGCAGCAAGCACTTTGAAAAGTGTCCGGCACTGTGACACACGCAGTTGTACAAGCGTCAGCATGAAGAAAATAGCGGTGGTGTGCTTTTGAACTAAAACACCTCAGAGGTGCTTTAATTCAAAAGTGCGCTGCCACCATTCTACATGCTGACACACATGGCATGCTTATACAACTACACATGGCACAGCGCAGTGTACGTCAGCTCGCATGCAGAGCAGACTCAATTAACCAAGTCTGCTCTGAAGTGGCGGATCTCCAGTGCATCACAGGACAAAAAGGCAAGTGTATACATGTCCTAGCAGATCAGGTACAGGAGGTATTTCTTGGAGTACACAGTATTTTTTCCCATTCAAAATGGAATAAGAAATGAAATCTCCTGTTAGAACCCCCAAAATAAATTGAGAACAGCGTATAATTATTTTATTCTGGTCTACTTCTGGGCAAATGTATGAATTATTCAAATGTTTTTGACCAAGATGGGAAGCATTCTTAAGCATCAGTACACCATGAACAATGACCATATATGGTAGGTTCAGTACTGGAATATTTTTAAATTCTATTAATGTACGTATTTTTGGAAAAGTTCAAAAAAAATTTTATTGAGGAAAAGGATAAGGTTTTTAAAATAATAACAGCAGTTAGTCAGCTCGCTCTACCTCTACATGCTTTTCATGACATTACCAGAACACAGAGTACATGCTGAGACTGAATGATACTCAAACAATTGAAGGAATAGGAAAACTGCACATTTACTCTGATTTTCACTAAAAAAAAACTTTAAAAATTCAAAAAACAACCAGCTTTTTTTAAAAAGGTTCACTCTCAGAGATAAAATAAAAATGTAGACATAAGATCCTTTCAGCAAATAACAGCTCCTGTATTTAGTTTTTCTTGACTCTCTTACTGCATATATAAGATGTCAGAAAATACTAGGTCAGTTAATATACAAAATGTAATTGCATGCTTCATATTACAAAGGCATGCTCTTTTAGAGAATCTTTTAATAGGACGTACCCTGCCAAAACAAAATATGCATTTCATTCTACTGCATATGCCATTTCAATCCCAGAATATAAATGATGCAACTCAATCTATATTTCTATAGCTTTAAAAATGTAATCAATTCTCCAAGAGAAATTATTATTGGGGGGTACTCAGTGTACTGCAGACTAAAACAATGTTTTAGCAGAGACCTCACAGTGACCCAATGGAAATAAAAGCACCAGAGGAAAAAATATTGTAGCATCAAAGCAGTCTGTTTTAGACTTCTTTTCCAAACTGCAAATACTCAGAAGCAATAGCTCCAGAAATCAGTGTACATTTTCTTGAAGTGTTTTTTTTCTACAAGGAAAGAACTGCATTAGTTACACAGGAGCATTACATTCCAAAAATGATTCGCATGACACTGGATAGAAAGCCTTCCAAGGAAGATTCTGAACACTTACAAAAATTGATATTTTACTACTTAAATCCTCTAAATAATTTTGCAGTAGTACCAGGTATAACATCTGATACTCTGACTAATAGTAATTAAGATTTAATTTACCTAATGCAAGGGGGCTGCATACAGACATTGCAACCAGAAGTTTAGGGTGTGGGGTTTAGATCAGATTAAAACAACCCCCTCCGTCTCCCAATCTAACATATTATTAGACAGGTGCTGGGAACTTGAGCTAAGGTAAGCCAGAGTGGGAGGAGAGGAAGGCAGGATGGGGGTAATAGTCGGAGGGCCTGGGGGGAGTGAAGGGGATTGGGGGGGCTAGTTAGGTCTGTGGAGAGGTTTGGGGGGGATCAGGGGGCTAGTGGTGTCTATGGGGAGGAAGTTTGGGGGAGCTTAGTGGAATTGGTGAGGCTCTCTGATCATGCCAAATGCCTTAGGACCCCCCAGCCATTCCCCCCGATGGCACCAAACCACTCCCAACCCCGGAAATTGCTCCCAGGGTCAGTTTTACCAGCATTCACTGGTCCCAGAAGCCCAAATGAAATAAGTTGGGGTGGGGGGAGGGAAAGGAGAATATGGGGTTGGCAGCTTCATGGGTGGGTTTCATGGAATCAGGGGGGCTGGTGGCTCTGTGGGGTGTGCTGGCAGAATCAGAGGGTCTCTCTCCCCCTACATCCAGTGGCCATTTTTAGCCTTCCCAAACTCCCTTTCCCCAAAAGAACAACAGCCCCCAGTGAACCAACTCCCCCAGTGCCGCCTGCCCCTGATTTACTTTGATCAGCTCCTGGCACCAGCAAATGCTGCTAAAACCAGCACCTGGAGTGGCTTATAGAATCAGGATTTGACAGACTTTAGTGGGGAGGGGGATCTGGCTGGTCTGCAGGGGGAGGTTCTCTATCTGGGGATAAGTGGAGAGGCCAGGGAGCTAAAAATAGCCCAGTAACAGGTTGGGGTAAGAAAAGTGCAACCCTGGGGCTAGGGCCAGCAGCTGGACTTTCCAAGCTGTAGGGCTGCACTCCAAACTTGTACAGAAGTTCAATTAGATCTAACCTAGTGCACTTCCAAGGTACAGTTAAATTGGGTCAGCAATCTTTTGACTGATCTAACCTTCCTGGAACTTCTGTATAGTTTGCACTTACATGAACCTAACTAGGGAGGTAAGCATAAGATCTGTATGTGGATAAACTAGGTTAGATCAGGTAACCATTTTTAATACAATCTAACTTCTCTCTAACCTCCCCAAATGTTTGTATGTACCCCAAGAGAGACAGAAAATATAAGTGGACAAGCAAAAAGATTTTTTTTTTTACAAAAAGAAAAATACTCTTTAATGAGAAAAAATGGTGTTCATTTTCACCAGGAGATTCTGTTTTTAGCTACAACTTAAAAGATTTTTTGAGAACAATATGCTCTTTGCTGCACACAATGCTGGTGAACTTACAATGACTATGAGGAGAGGCTAGACATCTGAACATCTGATATCTTCTGGGCATTTAATATGTGCTGAATTATGTAATTCAGTACGTATCAGATGACGAGAAGATCAGTCCATCACAAACTGTGTCTGTTTATGTATTTTAATGAATGCAACTGTACTTATTAACTGGATGATTAATGTCAGTAAACTCCATGGAAGACTATCAATGTATAGCAGAAAACTAAGTTAAAGCTTAAAAGAGACACTGTCAACCTAATTACACTTCCATTTGGCATGTTGACTTATTACTGTTACCTGGAATACCTAACATTATTAAATATGAAAGGGACTATAAAACTAGAGAGAATATTAGCTTGCAGTAACACCGGTTCTTTAAAGTGTATTGTTCGTATATATTCAACTATGGGTGCACATGCACCCCATGCATTCAAGAACATAATTTTATAGCCAGCAGTGTCTGTGTGTTTTTACCCTCCCCAAGACACAAAAGGCATAAAGGAGTGGGGAGAAAGGCCAACTATCCCTCAGGTCTTTTACCAATACAGAATCCATGTGGACAATACATCTCAAAGAACCACAGTAGCTCCTGTTTTCTGAGTGATTGTCTATAGCATTTGAGTCTTGATGACTCACAAGCAGTAACACAAAGTTTAGGAAGTGGGTGTTTTTAGTCTACCCTAAGTATTAACTGTAAGACAGCTCTGCCAAACTGGCGTGTCACCTATATGTCTTTACAAAGGAACAGTACCTGACAAATGTATGTACTGACTATAGTAGCTGCTCTACAGATATCATAGATGAGAATGTATCTGAAAAAAATCACAGATGGTGTCTTGAGACAAAAGAGTAACAAGTCCTCCAAAGCAGGTTAACTTCCAGCGGTGTTATGCTGGCTTCTAGGGCTGTGCAAAGCTTCAGTCACTGATTCATTTCAGCGGAGATTTGGCCCAATTTGGCAGCCAAATCTCCAGATCCAAATCGAATCAGAACACCCTTTAATCTCTCCAAATCAAATCGGAACCCTCCAAATCAATTTGGAGAGATTCGGACAGATTCAGTGATTTGGCCATAGACACAGCTTTAAATGTTTTTTCTACATACCTCAAGGTACCAGGTGGCTCATGAATGCTGAGATGCTGGGGTGGATGGAGCATCCCACAGGAGTGTGGCGGGGTCCCCAGTGTGCTTAGTGGTAGACCCAGAAGTGGACCAGAAGTGCTTCCAGTCCACTTCCAGGTCCACCATGAAGCACACAGGGGACCCTCCCCCCACCCTCTGCTTGGCGACTGGTTCCTCCTGGGCATGGGAGGGCACCCAGAGGACCCCCCATGGCTGATTGCCAATCCAGGGAGGTGTGGGGGGGTGGTCCTCTGTACAGCAGTGGACCCAGCACTGGACTAGAAGTACTTCCAGTCCATTTCCAGGTCCATCACCAAGCACATGACCCACCACCCACCCTGCACTCCTGTGGGATGCTCCATCCACCCCACCATCACAGCATAGATGAGCCACACCTGGTACCTCAAGTTATACAGAAAAAACATTTAAAGCTGTGTCTATAACTGAATTGCTGATTCTCCAAATCAGCATCAAATCTTCAGATCGGATTCAGCTGAATTGAATCAGGACAGTGATCTGAAACAACGAATCAAATCACTGTCCCCCAATTCAGGCCGAATCCAAATTGAATACGGCCCATTTCGCATACCCCTACTGGCTTCATTATTTGGCATATCTCAGGTCTCTGGCAGACAGGAGTAGGGAGTTCCCAAAAGTGACTTGTACAACCTCAACATAATTTGAAAACCCTGAAAAGGTTTCTTTAACTGCAGGATGAAACAGAGTGTCAGGAATTCTGGCTTCCTCAGATGATAAAATGATGGCATCTGGTATAGCTCTGTTGTTTGTGCTTGCCTGTTAGAAATCAACAGCAACAGAGTGGAAGCTGCTAGTTAGTACCAAAGATGTTAGTATCAAAAGCATTGGGGTTGACACTGGGAGTCCCAGAGTCAGTACTGAGAGTTCTAGTGATAGCACCACAGTTCCAGAAATGGATCACCTTTAAGCTGCTACTTATCTGGTGTCATAGCTTAGTGACCAAAGTCCTCAGGGTGCCAGCAGGACTTTTCTGAGGATGTTTGCTACCTCTGATTATTGTGAAATTTGATTATTTATTTGTACATAGTTCTGCCAGAAATGACTTATACCTGTGCTGTTTTGTAGAACAATGGCCTGTCCCATGCCTCCTGGTGGTCAAGAGGGAAGGCTTTCAGGGAGGAAAAGCAGCACAGATCTTTTTAAAATAAATGTTCACACACTAACAGAGAAGTCAGTGCTCACCAAAGCACTCTTCAAAGATTATTTTGCTTCATGAGGGTCATACTTGCATACACCCACTGTCAGTCTCATTGATCTGTCTAATTTTAAAAGGTTGTAGGCGAATTTCTTTTGCCTTCTGCATTTGTGCTGAAAACACTATGTACCTCACACTTTTCAGTGACCTACTCTTCTCCCTAACAAAATAAATATCTACTCTGCCCATTATTGTGGGTCACAGCCATATCACAAGAGGATAAAAATTTAGAATGGAGAGATATGAAGTCAGACATATAGAAAGGAATGGCGGAAGGATTTTTGCCATCCTAGGCACATGAAATTTCCCACTTTCCCTTCTAACATGCCTGCAACCTGACAGAAATACAGGCAGTCCTTGACTTAAACTGTTTCGAGTTACAACGTTTTGCACTTACATTTATAAATTGACACCCTATTTCAACTTTTATGTCAATTTTGACTCTACAATGCTTGATCCAACACCACGCCAGCAAATAAGTTTGCTGCATCACCCATCTCCCTGGAGAACATCTGTCCAAACTTCCTTGGACACTTTCTTTAAGAAAGCAGACAAGACTCCAGAAAAACCTGCAGCCAAGACTCCTGAGAAGACTCCAGCCAAGAGCCCTTCAAAAAGTCCAACCAAAAGCCCTTCAAAAAGTCCAGCAAAGTCCCCTCGAAGTCCTTCCAAATCAATATGATTGCTATTAACAATATAAATACATTAACGAAGCTATATTATTCATCTATAATTGAGTGAGTACAAAATTCTGGGTTATTTTTGGTGAAAATAGGGCATCGGGCCTTGGTTCAGGAACCAACCCCCATTTTTAACATTGTTTCCTACGGAAACTTGGTCCTGAGTTTGACTTTAGATGCAGTTTTCAGGAACCAATTGTGTCATAAGTCTGAGGACTGCCTGTACTCAAATAAAAACCTATGAAAACCACTTATACACTAACTACTATTACACAGCTAACGCAACTTATTTTCACAACCACAGGAAATAAAGGGGAAACTGAGGGGCATCTGGCCCTCCTCCAACCTTTATAACTTTGTTAGAAGCTGGAAGGGTGCAAAAAAGACCCTCAGAGTGAAAGTAGACTACAGCAGACAGAGCTGACCAAAATATTCTTCTCTCAAATCCATGGGGTGCGTACACACCAGTAAATTATATTAAGACATTGATTCAAAGAATAAAATGTTATTGTTAAGCCACAAAAACTGGCAGGGAAGCCTGCTGAAAGACAATTAAGACAGGATATAATGATGTTATTATTATCTGTAATTTAAAATAATTAACCTGAAAGCTACAAATTGTATACATCATCTGTGTAACTGTGATTACTGTCAACCTCGTATGCATGCTACCTTTTCTACAACCTCATTCTACTCTTAATTATGGACTTGACCCTGAAATTCAGCCAGGGAGCTTTGTGCCTGTACAGATCCTAGACACCAACAGTGCCTACAGAGGCACAGGGACGAACCTTCGTGGACGAGCGTAAAGGATTGGAATCTTCACTCATAAGATTTGCAGGGCAAAGGTCCCAGTAGGGCCCAAATTTACTTGAGTTTAGAATTGATTCATATGTATTCATAATACAGTAAAAGCTCTGTTAACTGGCACCTTACAAACCGGCATGTTTTATTAACTGGCATGCCGGCTTGTAAGGTAAAGTGAAACCAAAAGTGCCCACCATGGCACTTCAGCTTCTCCGAGACCCCACAGCCTGGTCAGCCTGGCCTGGGTCATGCCAGGCCCAGCCCAGCCTGGAAACAGCATTTGGAAGGTTGGGGTGGTTGGGCCCGGCCCCAAAATGGTGGCAGGGATGTGGGGACAGGGGTGGGCGAGGCCCACAATGGCAGCAGGGAGGTTGGGAGGCCCCAGGCCCAGCCCCGCAGAGGAGTGGGGGAAAGGAGGAGTGGGCCCAGCCCTGAAGTGGGGGGAGCCAGACACAGGCCTCTGTCCCCGCTCACACCCCTGCCCATCATTCTTGACGGGTAATTGGCTAGTTATCAATAAATACCTGACACTACTACTAACTCTGTTA
>NW_017728992.1:164879766-164890756 GCF_001723915.1 Gavialis gangeticus | reverse complement strand
CATTTGGAAGGTTGGGGTGGTTGGGCCCGGCCCCAAAATGGTGGCAGGGATGTGGGGACAGGGGTGGGCGAGGCCCACAATGGCAGCAGGGAGGTTGGGAGGCCCCAGGCCCAGCCCCGCAGAGGAGTGGGGGAAAGGAGGAGTGGGCCCAGCCCTGAAGTGGGGGGAGCCAGACACAGGCCTCTGTCCCCGCTCACACCCCTGCCCATCATTCTTGACGGGTAATTGGCTAGTTATCAATAAATACCTGACACTACTACTAACTCTGTTACTATTTCATACATGTCTGTAATAGTCTGTATGAAACCAGGACCTTCCCTTGATATTGTAACCATCATTTTGAAAAAGGTGACCTACATTGTGGATATGTAATTGTAACTGAAGAAGCCAAGCACAAGCCAAGGCATCTCATTATAATGTTTGACATCTTCCTGAAGCAATAAACACAACAATCATCAACAATAATTTTCTTAACAAGAGGTTTATTAGAGAATGGCTGTACTCTGGGAAAACAAAGAAAAAGTGACTGGGACTCCCCATCTAACCAACTGATTGAGGCTCTGAAGTTCATTAGTTTCTGATAGACAAATAGAAACCTAAAGGACATGATCTATTCAGGCTCTCCCCTTCTCTCATTAATTAACTATTGCTTAACAACAAGGCCTGCAGGAGGCCTATCCTCACAAGATGAACAGATTACGGGAACAGAGCATATGGGTTTGTCTAAAGATCTGTAACTCTTACATGCTTTGAAGATAAAGATTACTGAAGTTTTTACTGTTCAAATCAATGTTCTTTACTTTCCCTGTCATAAGGTTCCAAAGAATAAAATTAAAAATCAAAACATCTATGCAGCTGAAATTCTGGAATTCTTGGGGCGGTAGAGAAGGGGGTGGAAGCATGCACAGGAGACTAGACATCCTTATGAGAAAAATACACTGGTTTCAAGGCTTATGGTACTTGGTCTGTGCAGTACCATATTCCAGGGAAGACAGCCTGAACAAAAAGCCTGAACCCAAAAGGGTACCTTACGTCTCAAAAGAGAGAAACAGTTACTGGACTCTGCCCAGACACAGATGGCTTAGAAGTACATGGGATTCAATGTTTGGGTTCAAGTACAACAAACTGGTTGCTATCCATTAGGAGAATCAGGGTCTGTAAAAATCCCTCTTAAGAAACCTGAGTAGATTTCAAGTTGATAGAACCTCTATAATATGTAAATACATATCCATTTTATCTACCCTCACAGGCTTACAGAAAACATTTGTGTTTTCTTGTCTTATAGAAGAAATTCCACATATACTATACATAGGGCCCTGAGACAAATCACAGATTTCTTGGAGAAAATTCTATTAGAAAATAAACCTTGATGGATGTAATATCAGACTTAACTAATTTAGGTTAAATAAGTTTATTGAACTTCTGTCCCAGATCCCTCCCCCCGCACCCAATTCAAGTTAACTTACAGTCCCCCAGCATCCCAGGGTACTTTACACCTCCCCCACAAACCTTGCCTCACAGGGTGGGAAGACTAGCCTCAACCCAAGCTGTCTAATCCAGCCAAGCAGGGAAGTATGCTCTAGCACTCCTGGCTGCTGGTCTGGAACACTGCAGGCATGTGACTGCATTTCCATAATCAGAAGTGAATGTCTGTTCACTTGCTTAATCAGTTCAATCTACACAGTTCAGACTAACCTGCAAAGACTGAATCAATTCAGCCTTGGGCATTTTGACTGTCTGTTCTTAGCCTTTAAGTCCTGGGAGAAGCCCTTCAGTGGGATGAAGCCATTGCTGGGCTCCTTCCTGGAACCTCTTCTCTTTCATTCTACTGGGTTGCTTTGTCCCTTATAACCTCCCACGAAACCACCGTAGGGCCCACCCCACACCTGGAGATCCCTGGGAAGCCATATCCATCTGCAGAGATTCTGCAAATCAGTATTATCAGACCTGACATCTCACCTCTGTATTTCAGCTTGCAAGAGACAGTGGGCATATCTACACATGGTGCTACATTACTGTAGCAACATGCTATGGAAACCTATCATCAGAGGGCACAAACCATGACGCCACACCTATGTCGCTGTAACAATGCACTCCCTCGGTACAGTGCATTGCTACGGCAATGTAGTAGGTAAAAATAACTGCACCACCAGCACAGCACAATATGGGCTGTTACTGCACCATTATTTAGTACTTCTACAAGGAAGTACTAAATGACAGCTCAGTAACAACGGCAGCTTAGGGACACGTGGCCAGTATGTTTCTCCCAGCTTATAGATAGTCTCAGCACCTTCCTTCCAGGCCCTGAAGCCTGAAAGCACAGCATTAAGAACTATCCCTTAGTCTAGTCACCAAGGCCTCATTATAGGGAGGCCAGAGGGAGGCCTCAGGGACCACAATAGGGGTTGGGAAATGGTTCATCCCAGTTTCCAGGCAAGTTATATAAAACACACCTGCTGAGGGTTTCCCTGTAACAGGTGTGATCTTGGCCTGTAAGAGTGTTTAAACAGACAAAAATAAATAACTGGAAGAGCAGGACACTAACATACTGCTTTTAAACTGGCGGCAAAATTAAAAAGTGTACAATTTTGCCTTATTTCTCTTTACCCTAATACAACATAAATCCTAATGACCAGGAATTATGGGAAGAGTTCTTTTTTAGGATTACACCTCTTATTAAACCTTGTGCATGATAGATCATAGGAGATAAGATGTGATCTTTTGATAACCTAGAAAATAACTCAATGAACTCATGTCTATTAAAATGTGAATATAATCAGTTTTCTGGATCTAATATATTAGAAATAGAAACATATATGCTGCTAGTCTGGTTAATCAATCATTTAAAATTCCAATGACTCAATGTCTTGGATAAAGAATGAACCCATACTCAAAGAAACAATTACTATAAAGAAAAATATTAAAATTAATCTTCTAATCTGAGAATTTAGATCCTAGTAGATTTATCTTCAACTAATGCATTTCAGACTGAGATATATACTGGAATATTAAAATTGTAATCCAGCAGAAGATATAAAAGCTCCCAACATCTCTTAGTACTTTATCTTTGACAACATACTTCCTTCTACTTATGTCACTTAAAAAGAGAGAGAGAAAAAATGGTAAAATTAATTTTAATGATTACATGAGAGCATTTATAAAATAATTATAGGGAAGCATTTTTTTTCTTTTAGAGTTTGGCTCAAAAGCAAATTTTACATAGATTTTAAAGTTGTGAAGATGGCATTATAATTTTTCATCATTTTGTTAGCAACAAACATTTTCCATAGGACTTAATTGAGCATGTCTTCTCACGCACTAATTGGGAGCATCCAGATAAGCACACATGTGCCTCTTGCAGCATCTCAAAGCCCGTGTGGGAATAAAAAAAGTTCCCCTGCAAATTTGCAGCATGGGGGTAAAATTAGGCCCCTGGATATCCAGGGGTCAAAAAATATCCCAGGCAAAAAAAATGGGGCAGGGCACGGTTTAGGACCATGCCCTGAGGCAACTGGAGGCTCAGGTCCTCCACAGAGATGCTCTGGCAGCCAGCCAGAGTGTCTCTAAGGCTGACACTTGCCCCACTGCTGAAGCACGCTGCCTGCCCATGTGGGGCAAGTAGTGGTGCAGGCTGCAGGGAGCTGGACCCAGCTTTGTGCCAGGTAAGTAAGGGGTGGGGGGAACTAGAGGGGAGAAGGGACAATGTAGGGAGGGGCCCACCTGGCCCCAGGCCCTGCTCGCCCCCTTGCCTAGCCCTACGCGATCGCCCAGCTCCGCCCAGCCCCAGCAGTCCAGGACTCAAAAAAATCCCCTGCACTCACCAGCAGGAGCCGCATCCATCAGGGTCTCTGGGGTCTCCTGGCAGAGACCCCCTGCACAGCACGGGACAGTGGTGGGCAGCAGGGACAGGCCCCAGCTGCCTGGCACCCACACTGCTATTGCCCCATCATGCAGGTGCAGCCCAGGTTGGCAGGGTGCTGTGGGGCTCTGCAGACTGTCAGGCAACTGAGGCCACTCAGGCAAGGCAGTGCCAAGCCCTGAGGGACAGCCACAGCAGCCCCAACTGCCTGACAGCACACAGAGTCATGCAGTGCCCTGCCAACCCAGGGCCACACTCATGAATGGGGCAATGGCAGCGCTGGTGCCAGACAACCAGGTCCATTCCATGCTGCCCTGTGCTGTGCAGAGGGACTCTGCCAGAAGGCCCCAGTGACCCCAACATCTGCTACTACTGATGATGAATGTGGGGATTTGGGGGTTTTAGCTTTGTTTTTTGAGCCGAGGACTTCTGGGGAAGGACAGGAGGGCGATCAAGGGTGGGGCCAGGATCAGGAAGTAGGAGCTGGGCGGGGGGGGCTCTGCCAGGAGGCCCTAGAGGCCCTGACAGCTGCTACTACAGCCAGTGAATACAGGGCTTTTTTTGTTTTTGTTTTTTTTATAGTGCCAGGAGGCTGGGGAAGCCATTGGAGGGGCTGGGGGAGTGGGCAGGGGGCACACGGGCCCTGTGGGGGAGCAGTGGCACCTTATGGGGGACATGGCCCCTCTTGGGGGGGCTGTAGCCCCTGTGGGGAGGTAGCCCCTGTGGGGGGCATGTGGCCCCTGTTGGAGAGACTGCGGCCCTCTGGAGGGGCAGACTGTGAGCTTTGCAGGGGGGATGCACTCTGCAGAGGGCAGGGGACCCACCGCTCCTGAGCATCTCCCTGCCTCTACGACCCCCCACCATCCACCCACATCTGAAAATCAAATCAAAGAGGAATCAATCACATATACATGGAACTCTTTGAAAAGACCTTGAGAAATTTTAAATTTCTGTTTCTGACATCAAACTACCTACTCAAATAAATAAGTCAAAAAGACACTTTGATAATCATGAAAACAAAACAGTATGAAGACCACATCAATTTAGCTTCCACAGAAAGGCTGCATTTTTTTAAATTAATTGCGAAAAGGTTGTTAACAAACATACTTTACTTAATATACTTAATAAGACAAACTCCCAAATATATATTAAGAGGCCATAAACTAGAGGTGGAAACAAGGAAATGCTAAGAAATTCCATGAAGTATAGTTGTCACCAGGAAGACAGACGAGAGATAGAATTTAAGTATACTTTCTGTACCACTTCGTAAAATACAAAGGAGTAATAAAAATTTCACAAGAAAACATAATAAGAAAAACCTATAATTAACTCCTGGACTGAGAGGGCAGAAGTGGACTATGCACTGTATGGTAGCAAGGATGGATTGGCAGGGGGGTGTAAAGTGGTGCAGTTGTACCCCATTTTGATTCCTATTCCATCCAAATTTTAAAGACATTTGCCTGGGAGGGGCAATGACATTTCTATTCATGTAGCTCTGAAGGAGCTGATCTTAAACTGAATAATATAGTGCTAGACCCCTAGCATATTAGTAAAGCATCTAATTTCTCTTTAATTGGAAAAAAATATGTATTGTGTTGTATGTGATGATGCACCACATCATCTGATCCCTGGTTTTCAAAATCCTAGATCCAGCCATTTATGGTGGTTTGCTGGTGGGTCAGGAATGGATGGATATGGGACTGGACTTAAAGCACCATGTAACCCTAACAATGGTGGATCATAGTTAGAGATCTGTCTCATCTACACTTTGGCAGCACTTGTAACTGTTCAAGTCATAAAATTCTCAAAGAAATGAATTTACACTGAAGCAATCCATTAAAGGAGTCTATGACTCACAGCCCTAAAGTTGCTGTTTATAGAAGGAATGTCTCTGTTTTAGAAATCCCTCTCATTATACAAAAAAGTCAGTAACTGCAACTCAATCTAATACCACCACCAAGATCTTAATTGGCCTCACTGATTATTGACCCAATATCACTGATGTTGTTATTGTCAGTGAAAGGTTTCAGAGACTGTACTCGCCACTGAGAGAGGACATGTGGTTCCCTATGAGAGTTGAAGAGTCTCACCAGCTTCCAGGTAAGGACAAATAGTGTGGCACATAATAAATCCTAGGATATTTTCTTAACCTTACCAACCCCAACAGAGATGTTGTGGAAGCCATCTTTACTAGCTAGAAAAAAAAGAATGATAAGGTGTTGTATGGAAACACATCAAAGAACTGGAGTATGGAGTATTTTATTAAAACAACAAGCGGTTTTAAAGCCATATGAGCCCGGTGCATTTTATAATCTTAATCCCATTCCTAATAATTTTAATCAAAATAAAGTCCAGAAAAGATGATGTTTAAAACAATGATAGCCCTTGGTCTGGTGGACAAACAACTCTAGAATTGAGCATCCTGATAGGAAGAATTGGATAGGAAGAGCATCCTGATAGGAACAAATTTAGAATTGAACAATCTGATGGTTCGTAACAATGTCTGTAGTACTTCTTTCCACAGAACTTTTAGAAAAAGCCTAAAAATGGAAGGAAGCACTGCATCCAGTTCTGGACGCCACACTTCAAGAAGAATGTGGAGAAGCTTGAGAGAGTCCAGAGAAGAGCCACTTGTATGATTAGAGACCTGAAGAGCAAACCATACGAGAAAGGCTGATAGATATGGGACTGTTCAGAGTAGAAAAGAGAAGACTTCGGGGGGATTTGGTGGCAGTGTAACAGGGGACTTTCTCGGGGCCGGTCTGTCATTGGCCCACCCACATGTTCTGGGCCAACCGCCCACCTCCTTTCCTGGCACACCTTGTTGTTTCTTAATTGGTTTTAATAAGGCGGGAGGCTGCCCATTTTTGCCCCGACGCCAGGGGGCACTATCTGCAGCTCCATTCTTCCCCTCCACCTCAGCCCAGGACCCACAGATGGCATCCGGATGACACAATGCTCCTGGCCTAAAGCCTGACCAAGCTTACCCCATTGTTAGGCCTCAGAGACACACACATTCATACTGCCCTCCTCTCACTAGGGCCTCTCACAGCATCTCTTTTATGCAGAAACCCCTGCACTTATCTCTTTGAAATCTGGATCCATTTACCCTGCATTCATATCTATTTTGTTGTTCTACAGATGCTATTTACATCTATATTTCTTTTCTCCTTCATCTCACACTTCCTCCTCAGATGCCATCACCTGAAAAGAATGGACTCAACTGGCATGCAAGTTCTTTTGTCTCATCATGATGAGTAACGACTAAGATGATTTCAGTGCTTTCCAAATGTCCACATTGGATTTCCACAGATAAAGAGAACTGATTATAACTTGTGATTCTTGATGCAATGAAAAGTCTTCTTTTGGGGTCACTAACTACTTTTCTCAGCATGTGATACTTTACAAATTTCTTTTGTGATTCTAGAATCACTATCACCTGTACTCTGAAGCTACACCATCAACCTAATAAAAATTCTGTTTAGTACTGATAATTTTCAATTAACAGCTTTCAAAGATGCCAAATGGTTTCACAGTCCATATTAGACAGCCTTTAAGGCTTCGGTATACTCAAATAAATTTCCCCCCAACTTTTTTAGCCAGTATTCATGAAGTTTCAATTGAAAAAAAGTCTAAAGAAAAAGCATATTGAGTAAACTGAAATGAAAATGATGAGTGGTAATAATCCCTGTCTGTACATTTTCATTTAATAAAATGAAATGGGGTCACCTGACTCTTTGCTTGGGGTCACCTGACGCCCAGTTACCTTCTCTGCTTGGTGCAGGGGGCTGGACCTGATGATCTTCCCTTCCGGCCTTACAATCTAGGAATCTATGAAAATGCTGTGGCATAAATTAGCTTATTTTCTCTGTATCTTGTTTCATTATTCTTTAAATAGGGACACTCCTGGATAGTGATAAAAAATGTTAATTCCTTTTAAGTGGTTCCAAAATTTGGCTAAGAATCTTCCAATGTGTTACAGAGAGTTATCGTGATTATCACAAAATGGATGCTCAGGGAAATAGCTATTTTTAATAATAAGTTTCAGTGATATATGAAACATGAAGATAGATTATACTTACTAAATGGAGGCCATGTTTTCAAGGATTTAGGTGAAATTCCAAACTCTTTGGCAGATAAAGAACACATTGTGCTCTGTGTTGAAGTAGAAGGTTCTGGCAGTATTCCACAATTACATCAGAGGCTAACGATTGTCCCCTGATTTGATTTGCTGCAGCTATTCTTGTACCTATGGTATTTGTGGACAGACCATAGCAAAGACAGTGGCAGCGGTGCACTGGCACTGGGCACCCCCACACAGAGGTAGCCAAATCAAATGGAAGTAATGTTACTTAATAGCGAGTAGTGGGGAACTGTGAACATGACATGCGCAGACACCAAAGTGCTTGGCTATGGCTGTCTGTGGACCCCTTTCCTCACCTGTTTAATCTATTAGAATAAGGTAACCTAAATATCTCTACAGGAGAAAAAACCCAAGCCATTTACATACTACAGCTCCATATCACCACTCAGAAAACCTTTTTATTCTTTCATGTTGTTCTCTAGCAAGGACATGGATAAATGGGAAATTACGATGTTGTACTTGGCCTATTGTTAAAAAGTAGGGGAGACATTGCAAACTTCTAAGCTAAGGTAACTTCACTGAGGCTAGTAAGAGAATTAACTCTGAAAGAATTAAGGATGCTACAGGTATAAGTTACACTGGTTTAGGTTTTGCTTGTTCACACCCATCCCAACTAGCATTTGTTAAAGGAAAACAGACTACTATATGCTCCTCTGCTACTTAATGGTGGAAAGCTATAAGGGCCACTTACAATAGGAGCTACCCTGGAAGAGCTGCACATCTATCCATTCCCCAAGCCCAATGTAATTTATATAAGAATAAAAGGTCATTTTAACTCCACCAAAGCAGTTTTCTCTTTGTCTTTTCTCTGAATCAGCCCTCTTTTACATATGTACCATTCTTCTCTGTGCAGTTTGGCAATATGAACACAGACTTCTGAGGATGAGCCTGATGTGATCAGCAATGCTGTACACCATGTGTGTCATTTGTGGCCAATGCACCCCACATCTCTACTGTTCAAGGGAAAGATGAGAGGAGTGTAAGTAGTTGTTGGTTTACCATATGTGAAAGAGCAGACTGTAAACATAATTCAGCCTTGTTTATTCACTCTCAGTCCAAACATTCAAATTTGGAGATCTTTAAAAAAATGTAGAAACCAAATTTCAGCACACTTCTTCTCAACATTATTATAAGTAACCTTTATAATCAACACTGATTCATGAGACTGTGAATGTTCATGTGTTTCAATAATAATTTGATTTCAAAAGGATAAATTAATTTTTTGTGGTTGTAATGAACAGGTACATATAAACAGAGATGCTTCTGTTCAGAAAATACCAGCCTACTTAAACATAATGCAGCCAGATTCATTGGCCAAATCATTCAGCTAGCTCTTGTTAGATGTTTAACTGAAATATGTACAGATTTAAAATATTCTGAATTTTGATTATTCCTCATAACCAACAAATTTGTGCTTTTTCATCTTACTCTAATATGATTACCTACAGCACTCGTACTTTTAGGGTCCGATTTTCCATCCCCAAACACCATACTCTATTTTAGCTGACATTTAAAATAATCTACATAATTTCTGGTGTAATGTTTCTTACAGTAGCTTATAAATAGCTAATAAAGCACTTAAAACACAATACAAGTATAACATCATAATCCTTGTTCTGTAATTAGAAAAATTGCAGGTACTTGGCTCTTTAGCATAAGTAAATCGTATACCATATAAACATTTTGATTTAATATGTCTGCTACCATTCAGCTATTCAAAAATAGTGTCATGTAGCTATTTAAGGCTTACATTTTTAAGGGTTAAATGTCTTTATGCAATGCATTTAATCTTTTTGTCCTTCATCCTGTGAGTCATCACATGTATGATTTTGCCTTTGCAATAAAAATATAAATGCCAGAAGATAAAATTAAAATTATCCTTGACTTATTCATATCTCTATGTAAACAGTATTTCCATATGAAGAAATATTCCTGTTCAAACCAGAAGCTAAATGAATACCTTATCAAGCATAAAACATGATGAACTAATTAATGTACAGTGTGTTCTCATTTATAAAATCAGTTAATAAAAACACTGGCAGAGCAAACAGGGACTATTGATACTTACCCATATTTACTTAATAGCTATATGAACTGTGTGCTTTTGGGTAGTTTATACAAAAAAACAAGATAGAAGGGATGGAAGACATGATGTACATGCTAAGCCTGTGTATGATATCATATAAGTATGACAAGTTGCCAATTAGCCAAGTAAATGAAAAAAAACAGTCATAATGTGAATTTCTTTAAAAAATTAAACTATAGACCAAAGCTCATGATGCCTATGGGAGCCAATTATGTGGCCTTCAAAAACAGTTAATATACATGTTTAAGGACACCCTGAGTAAAACCAAGTATATACAAGTGTAAAACTTACTGTTTATCAACTAGTTGAGCTCTAATCAATTTAGAATTTTAAAGGCCAAAAATATTATCTACTTGCACTATGTGGGAACAAACAAATTGCCTTTTTTTTTAAGAAGCTGTAATGTTGAAAACTAAGGTTCAGCTTTCATGTAACTATAAAGCAGGTCATGTACATCAAAAGTAACAATATTAAGCCAGATTCTCTATTCTTTTTCACTACAGTGACTTTACTGGAGTCAACAGATTGGCAGTAATGTAAAACTAGAATAACATTGTAGAGAATCAGGCTCATTAACTTTTGAATTTTATTAGCTGTAATGTTGTTCTTCAATATTCAAGTACCAAATGTGACCCTGCCAAGAAATGCACATTTAACTGAAGAATGGACTACTGTATTCATTAAGCACAAGTGTGAGCAAAACTGTTTCATATACTGACTATTAGGGCTATGTGAAGCTTCAGTCCCTGATTCAATTCAGCAGTGGGTCAGCCCAATAGGGCTGTTAAGGTGGTGAGCTTGTTATGTTGCATATCAGCATTCATGATACTACTTCTTGTGAACCTCAAAATCGTAGATAACTTTAGAGAATTCAGAAAGGTGCTAAATGAAAAGAAGGTTC
>NW_017728992.1:164873289-164874766 GCF_001723915.1 Gavialis gangeticus | reverse complement strand
GTGGTTCAGCCCAATAGGGCTGTTAAGGTGGTGAGCTTGTTATGTTGCATATCAGCATTCATGATACTACTTCTTGTGAACCTCAAAATCGTAGATAACTTTAGAGAATTCAGAAAGGTGCTAAATGAAAAGAAGGTTCAAATGACCTTCTTGAAGATCTTTTCTGACCCTTGAGCAAAAAGAACTATTCTGGAAGTGAACTATTAGTGAGCTAAATGTTTTAAGGGATAGAATTCTGGTTTTGTGCAACATTGCTGCACCTTCTAAGGAGAGCAGGGGCTATCCAGAAAAGGAACTGACCTTTTATGGAATGGCTGTCTAGAATAGTCGGAAGGAATTTAATTTCCAATAAAAGACATTTTTAAAAAAGAGGGAACAAATTAATATTTGTATAGCACAATTATCACAATGTTGAAAACAATATTAGCCAAGACACCAGGGACATCAAGGAAAGAAATGCTTTATTAGCCTACACATCAATGCTAATATCCTGAGAGTGCTTATATGTGACCGGCAGTCAGAACTCTTGTGGTAGAGGCAATATCTTTTATTAGACCAACTAGATAGTTGCAAAGCTTTTGGGCTCAGGGGCACTTAAGGCAAAGGAGAATGGAAACACTGTAAAATTTCTCCTAGGTAGAAATGGAACTTCATATTACACAGGAGAACTGGAGGATGGTATAAGTTCTCCTGTGTAGAAAAGTTCATTTTATGCAAATTAGGCTCAGATAAAAGTTGGAGCAGTCTGTTTACCTCAAAGGTGTCTTATAGCAAGAAGGATGCTGAATTTTGTTTTTTTCTTGTTAAGTTGTTTCATTTTGCACCGGAGGATTGGTGATGGAATGTGTCTCCTGGGTAAGGAAGTTCCGTTCTGGTGAAGCTGCTCTGCAAGTATGCAAATTCAGCTCAAACAAATGGCGGGAGCAGAGGTGTTCGTTTCCAGGTCTCAGACTGCTGAATTTTGCTTCTTTCTTGTAAAATTATGAAGTTTTCATTTGAATATGTACAACCATGAATTTTACTTCGATTTAATATTAGGGAAACCAGGTAGAAACACTTGCACGTTAAAATCATTGTTTGGCAAGAAGTGAGTGCGCAAAAAGGGCAGCAAAAATGAAAAATAACCTTATCTGTTTCTGAGTCCCTGATGACACAGAAGCAAATAATCTTGAATATTTATGAAGCAATGTCCTAACATAACACACAGGGTAGCTGCTACAAGCCATCAAACAACAGTAAACAAAACAGCCAGCTTAAACAATTGTAGGTATTTACCTATACTATGTAAGAAGAAAAACTGTATTAGCATGGGAGACTCGATACTAAGTCATGTTTCAAGCTGCCAATCCTAAAATAGCCTCAGAATTTGTAAGCATTATAAATGCCAACTTTATACCTCAAAAAGTGTTATATTTAACACAAGGGAATTCTTTATTAGATCTTATCTTGACAGATAAATAGAGTTCATCATAGAACT
>NW_017728992.1:164861901-164868289 GCF_001723915.1 Gavialis gangeticus | reverse complement strand
CGCACAGGGTAGCTGCTACAAGCCATCAAACAACAGTAAACAAAACAGCCAGCTTAAACAATTGTAGGTATTTACCTATACTATGTAAGAAGAAAAACTGTATTAGCATGGGAGACTCGATACTAAGTCATGTTTCAAGCTGCCAATCCTAAAATAGCCTCAGAATTTGTAAGCATTATAAATGCCAACTTTATACCTCAAAAAGTGTTATATTTAACACAAGGGAATTCTTTATTAGATCTTATCTTGACAGATAAATAGAGTTCATCATAGAACTAAAAATTACTGGTTGTTTAGGTGCATGTGATCATGACTTAATTGTATTTGTTATATAAATGCAACTGATAATAGACGCATCTGGTGCTTTAAGAGAGCCAAGTTCACAAAGCTGAAAACAACTGAGCTAACACACCCAGGAGAAGGAATTTATACAGAAAAATTGGTTGGAAATGGTTACACAGCATTCTGCTAACTGTCCAAAAAGCAACATGCTCAAAACTGAAAGAGATGGCCAAATTGGTCCAAAACCAGCCTGGCTTAGAGAGGAAGTGAAATCAGATATAAAATGTAACCAACTGAAAAAGTGAAGTAGAAGCTAACAATTATAGAAAATTGTAAAGGAAGGAACAAAACAGAAAAGAAAAATCTTTGGCCAGCAGAAGTATGTATGTTAGGATTAGAAAAGGAATTCTAACAATGATACGATTCCATTTCTAAATGACTATGGTAGAATTGCCAATATTAATGCAGAAAAGGCAAAAAAAAAAAAAATCAATAAATATTTCTACTCTGTATTTTAGAGAAAAAGCCAGATAACCCTTCTCAGATTATGAGAATGATGAAATCTTTTCCATTTCAGCAGTAAACTAAGGAGAATGTTAACTAGCAGTTACTAAAGTGAGACGTTTTAAAGTTACTGGGACCTAATAACTAACAGGTCTTTTAAAACATCTGGTCAAGGAATGCTCAAAACTGATATTACTGGTTTTCAATGAATCTTGGAACACTAGGGAAATTTTAGAGGACTAGAAGAATGAAGGGCTAATTTGGGGCCAATATTTAAAGAATGTAATCTGATTGCCTGTGTAATTACATACCAGTTAGTCTTACGTAAATTACGCAAACAATTTACTTGGGCTATCAACTGAGGGATAGGCTCAAGGAAGCAACACATGTTTCTATACAGCCAAACGTAAGTTCCTAGTGAAAGAATAAAACAATTTAGGCCACACTTACAAGATAGAGGACTCTCCAGAATTACTTGGGCTACCAGTGACAGCCCAAAACACCTTTCACAGGACAAGATCTACCTTTATAATCCAACCAGGGGACTAGAAACATATACCACACACACAGTGATTGTTAAGACAGAACTGCCTGTCCTGTCAGATCATCCCTTCCATAAACTGAGCCACTACAACCTTGCAGAAAGGTAGTTAGCTGTGTTAGTTGGAGGTCAAGCAGAAGGTAGGGCAGAATGACACCATAGGGTGCCTGTAGTTGTGCAGGAATACTGCTCTGACGTGCTTACAGTGCATTGGAGCAGACTCAGTTAACAGATTCTGCTGGGGCATGCTAACTAGCATGCTACAGCAGCCTCTGTATCTCATTATTCAGCATCCCCGCACTTCAGAATGGTACAGGGGGCACTTTAACTAAAACTCATCAAATAAGCTTTAGTTAAAGGACCCTCACCGCCATTTTGAACTGTGGGACACTGAATACATGAGACACTGTGGGCCCTTTAATTAAAGCAGCTCTCTGAGCCACTCTAATTAAAGCACCCCGCCCCACCCCCAGACCATGTATAAAGGTCCCTATGGGAGTGGAGACAGAATCCCCCCTCCCAGCATGCCCCGGGACCCTGCCCAACGAGCCCCAATACTTACCGCAGGGGCCGGGATGAGCAGCAGCTGGGAGAAGATGCTGACGCAGGTTCAGCAGCTCCACAGCTGCCTGAGCCTACGGATCGGCAAACCCTGGAGGCAGAGCCTGAGAGCAATGCAGCCTGCTCAAAAGGCAGCTGTGGAGACACCCAACTGCCGAGAGGGGAGACGGAGGCTGCCAGCATGAGGCGGGCAGCGGTGCTGAGCAGGGAACAACATGATGCCAGCGAGCAGGATCAGGACACCAGCGAGGAGCCCTGGGTGGTGAAGCCAAGCAGAAAAAAGCAGAGTGCCAGCAGGGAAAAGCAAGACACCAGTGAGGAGCCACAGGTGGTGGAATCAGGTAGGAGTGGTGGAGCAGGGTGCAGGGTGAGAAGCCCCAGTGTCTGACAGGGCAGCCCAACAGAAAAACCCCCAGGGCTGAGCTCAAGGAGCCAGAGTTGGCCAGAGAGGCATGGCAGGGAGAGGAAGCTTGTCCCCACAGTCACAGGCAAAGATCAGGCTCCGTGGGAGTGGCCAGGTATCCCGGTGGAGAAGGGCAGTGAGTGACGCCACAACTTGGCGGGAAGTCAGGTGAAGAAAGAGAAGCAGGTTGCAACTGGCCCAGAGCATGGCGGGGAAGGGGTGACTCCCACCCAGTGGTGGGAACAGGATAATTAGCCCCTAACCTGAGGATCCCTGGGAAGAGTAAGCACAGGGAGCGACGTCAAGTCTCTCTCCCACCCCAGGGAGGCAGAAGGGTCCGGGGAGCCGGAGTCCCCTGTACTTCATCGGTAGATGCCTAATGCCTTCGGTGGGAGCGAAGGACCTTTTGAGTTTTCGTTAACCCAGGCTCAGGTGTGTTTAATTTGTTTGTGGGTTGGCCTGAAGATTAAGAATCAATCCAGTGGTGATTGATGGCCGGACACCCGACCCCGCTCGGGGCAGGCCTCGCGGGTGAGATCACCCCGGGGAAAGGTACAAGGAGGCTAAGCTCTCCCAGGCTGTGGATGTGGTAAGAGTGGGGTAAAGGGGAGGTTTGGAGCCCCACAAAGAAAACCCAGGGCTACAACATCTCTGGGACCACCGACAGGAAACTGCCTCCCCATCTATCAACATCAAAGTTGTGGCAGGCAAGTAGGGGCAGCGCTCAGAACCATCTAGGTGACCCTAGGGTGCGGTCTCACCCTGACGTCGCTAGAGAGGAAAGCGCCAACCAAAAAGGGGCCGAAGCCATACAACACCTACCAGTGACAATCCCCTTAGAAACTGACTGGTTCATAGGGACACCAGTTATCACATGCATCAACCAACTTTCAATTTGCTTACAAAAATGTTTTTGAAATAAAATTATAATGAATTAATATTTCCTAATTGAGACTTTACATTAATATCTTCATATAAAATCCTTTACACACATTTTACTGTGCTATGAGTTTTAAGATCTACGTTGTTTCAAAACAAAATAGGTTTTGTTCCAAAACAGAGTAGGTTATTAAGTCATGACCAAATTCTGAAGTGGAGCTTGATTTAAAAAACATGCTCTCAGGTAGGTTTGCTCAAATTTATTTTATACTAGGTTTAATTTAAAGCTGAAAACATTATTAAGCATTAACAGACATATTTTAACTATTTTTGATAAATAGTATAGAAGCAGTTTAAATTTAAATATTTCCCTGACATCTGTCTGCAATCCAAACATTACATTATGGAATTAGTACATGACAAACAGAAAGCCAAACTAAGATTGCCAGTCTACTTTTATTGTGAAAGTGGTACAAAAAGGAAAATGCCTCAGAAATCATTCAAAATATTATTTCTATTTCAGTTTTATTAATTTAGTATTTTAGCACTAACATTAAGTAAATATATTTTCTTCAAAACTTATGATTTTTTACCAGGCTACATCAATTTAAATGTATATCATTTGCTTTACTTTTTATTTTTAGTGTTGCAGACCACTCAATGAGCCTATTAAGTATTCTCTACCATGACTTTACACAGTTTACAATCTAAATAAAATTTACATTACTTAAAAGACATTTTATCACTTTGCTGGATGACTAAGCTCACAACAACTGTTCAGAAAAATCATTCCATTTCCAAAAAATGTGTAATATTATGCAAAAAAAGGTCAAAGAATCATATTGTCCAAAATATCTGTGCCTCAGATTCTGTTCCTGACCCTTACCTGTTTTATGTGTTTGGACAGGAAGATAGAGGTAGGAACTCTTAATTTGTGTGATCAGCTGATGTTTCTAAAAACTACCAGAACAGGGAATACCAGTATTTTCAGATTCCTTGTGTCATCCTCTATATCAGGAATTTCAAACACATGGCCCACTGGCTGGATCCAACCCAGGGAAGTGGGTCATTCAGCTCACAGATATTTTCACAGGCTGGAAACCAAACCCTGCAGGCCTCATCGCTGTGGCTATAGGAGCCCCCTGCAATGGCAGTATTAATCCCCACAGCTGCTGGAGCTGCTGTTTCAGGGAATTAACACCATTTGCCTCACTCCAACCCTTTTACCCACCACTGAAATTGGGGATTTTAGTCTCCCCTGGTAAATAAATTGGCCGCAAGGGAAAAGAGGGAGTCACCAGCAGTGACATGAGCTCCCTGGGTTCCAGAGCCACACTGATATAGTGAATCTTGCAGCCACAGGGATTAATACTGCACCTTGTGGGTCATCCAGCCTGCAAGAAGTCCCTCCATCTGGTTCTACCCCACAAGAAACCCCATGGTCTAGATTCAGCCCACAGGGCCAAACGACCTTTACACCACAGCTCTAAACTATGAAAAGTTTTCCAAAATATGTTATGCTGCTCTGAAAATTCTCTTTGTTTCTATTTCCATACTATTGAACAATCAGCCAGGTACATTTTGGAAGGGGACAGCTGTCTTGTGCTAAAGTACCATATACAGGCCAATGCTAGAAGAAGGATACTACTTTTCTGGACTTCAGAAAAGCAGACTTCGACTCACTTAGTGAACTCATGGGCAGGATCGCCTAGAAGGCCAGTCTGAGGGGGCAAGAAGTCCAGGAGAGTTCGCTCTACTTTAAAGAAACCTTACTGAGGGCTCAGGAACAAACCATCCCAATGTGCAGGAAGACTACCAAGTATTGCAGAAGACCAGCTTGGCTTAGCAGGGAACTCTCCAGTAAGCTAAAACACAAAAAGGAAGCTTATAAGAAGTGGAAACTTGGACAAACAATTAGGGAGGAGTATAAGTGCACAGGTTGGGCATGAAATCAGGAAAGCCAAAGCACAACTGGAGTTGCAGCTAGCAAAGGATGTGAAGGGAAACAATATGGATTTCTATAAGTATGCTAGTAACAAAAGGAAGGTCAGAGAAATGTGGGTCTCTTACTGAATGGGGGAAGCAACCTAACGACAGATGATGAGGAAAAGGCTGCAGTGCTCATGCCTTGGTCTTCACAGGCCAGGTCAGTTCCCAGACTACAGCACCTAGAAGCACAGTTTGGGGAGGCAGTGAGCAGCCAACAGTGGTGAAAGAACAGGTTACGGGCTATTTAGAAAAGCTGGATGTGTACAAGTCCATGGTGCCAGATGGGATGCACCTGAAGGTGCTGAGAACGTCAAGTGATGCGATTGTAGAGCCGCTGGCTGTCGGTTTTGAAAACTCATGGTGATCTGGCGAGGTCCCAGGTGTTTGGAAAAGGCCAACTAGAGCCCATCTTTAAGAAAGGGAAGAAGGAAGATTCAGGGAACTACAGACTTGTCAGCCTCACCTCAGTGCCTGGAAAAATCATAAAGAAGGTTCTTAAGGAATCCACTTCCAAGCACTAGGAGGAGAAGGTGGTGATCAGGAACAGTCAGCATGGATTCATCTAGGGCAATGACTAACCTGATTGCCCTCTATGATGAGACAACATCCACTCTGTGGATGTGGGGAGAGCAGTGCATGTGATATATCTTGACTTTAGCATAGCTTTTGGTACAGTTTCGCACAACATTCTTGCAAGCAAGATAAGGAAGTATGGGTTGGATGACTGGACTGTAAGGTGTATAGAAAACTGGCTGGATCATGGGGCTCAGAGGGCAGTAGTCAATGGCTCAATATCTAGTTGACAGCCAGGAGGGCTGTGCAAAGCTTCGGTCGCTGATTCGATTCAGCAGAGATTCAACCCAATTTGGTGGCTGAATTTCCGAACACAAATTGAATCAGGAGACCCTTTAATCTTTCCGAATTGAACTGGAACCCTCCAAATCGATTGAGAGAGATTCAGAAAGATTCAACAATTTGGACACAAACACAGCTTTAAATGTTTTTTCTACGTACCCTAAGGTACCAAGCGGCTCATCAGCACTAAGATGGTGGGGTGGATGAAGCATCCCACAGGAGTGCAGGGGTGTCCCCAGTGTGCTCAACAGCACACACAGAAGTGGACCAGAAGCATTTCTGGTCCACTTATAGGTTTGTGGGGGAGCACGCAGGGGTGTCTCGTCCCCCCCCCCCCGCATTCCCCCGGCTCGGCGTCTGGTGCCTCCTGGGTC
>NW_017728992.1:164849027-164861605 GCF_001723915.1 Gavialis gangeticus | reverse complement strand
GCTCGGCGACTGGTGCCTCCTGGGTCGGGGGGGGTACCTGGGGTCCACATGTGGCCGATCACCAAGCAGGGGGGCCCAGGAAGTACTTCCAGTCCACTTCCAGGTTCGCTGCCAAACTTGTTCCCCCCCAACCCCGCTATGCTCCTGTGTGATACTCCATCCACCCCACCATCGTAGCATTCACAAGCCACACCTGGTACCTACAGGTATGTAGAAAAAACAGTTAAAGCTGTGTCTATAGCCAAATTGCTGATTCTCTGAATCAGCATTGCGTCTTCAGATTTGGATTCAGTTGAATCAAATTGAGGACAGTGATCTTAAACAACTATTCGAATCACTGTCCCCAATTCAGGCCAAATCTGAATCTGAATCAAATATGGCCCACTTTGCACACCCCTAACAGCCAGTATCAAGTGGAGTGCACAAGGATTTGTTCCTGGGGCTAGTTTTGTTCAATATTTTCATCAGTGACTTGGAAGATGGGATGGATTGCACCCTCAGCCAGTCTGCAGATGACATCAAGCTGAGGGGAATAGTAGATATGCTGGAAAGTAGGGCTGAGCAGCCAACAGGGCTAGGATTCAGAGATACCTTGACAAATTGGAGGAGTGCACCAAAAGAAATCTCATGAGGTTCAAAAAGGACAGGTGCGAAGTCCTGCACTTAAGATGGAACAATCCCATGCACTGGCCCTGCCAGTGCCTGACCTCCAGTCCCCTGTCCCCCCTCCCCCAGGCCATGCTGGTGTTCCTCACTCCTGACTCCTAGCCCCCTTGGGGTCCAAGCAGAAGCTGTGCAGACAAAGACATGGGGGTTACAGTGGAAGTATGCTGAATATGAGGCAATAGTGTGTCCTTGTTGCGAAGAAGGCTAACAGCATACTGGGCTACCCTAGCAGAAGCGCTACCATCAGACTGAGGGAAGTGTTTCTTCCCCTCTATTTAACACTGGTAAAGTCACATCTGGAGTACTGCATCCAGTTTCGGACCCCCACTACAGAAAGAATGTGAACAAACTGGGAGGAGTCCAGTGGAAGGCAATGAAAATGGATGAGGGGTTGGGGCACATGACTTCTGAGGAGTTCTCGATAGAGGTTGTGGATTCTCCACTCTTGGAGGCTTTTAAGTCTCAGATAGACAAAGCTTTGGCTGGGATTATCCACTTGTGGCTGGTCCTGTTCTGAGCAGGAGGTTGAATTATGGCCTCCTAGGTCTCTTCTAACCTTAATTTTCTATGATTCTAAGATACTGTGTCTGAACCACCATTAGTCTTTCTGGTACAGAAAATCCTATGTCATACCACATATCCCAATCCTATGTCTGGTCCTATGCTACGTATTGAAAATGATAAATCTTCTGTCACACATTTGTGTTCCTAAATACGACAAATATTATTGCTATATTGTACGTTAGCTAACATCCAAGTAATTTTCTTTCTATCCACTCTTCCCCCTCTCACCTCATCCTTTATGTCTTCCCTTTGACTCCATTCCATCTTCCTATAAGCATAATCTTATCTTCACTCTAATATGTGTTTCTCTAGTTACAGTCCTGTCTCCTTTATACCTTTCCTCTCAATCCTTGGAAAATACCATTTCTTCTACCTCTATTGCTTTTTCTTTCCACAGTAGTGTCTGTCAACCCTATACATTCATAGATGTTAAAACCAAAAGAGGACATTTCTGGTTAAGCAGTCTTGCCTCCTGAATAACACTATCTGTAACACTTCTTTCATCAGCCTTACAATTCAAAGTTGAGCTGTAATATGTATTTCAGAAAAACATCCACTTGGATTTACAGACTTCAAGTGATGGAGAATCCTCTTATCCCCAGGCTAAACTTGCACCTTACTTCTAGTCTGAATATGTCTAGCTTCTGCATATAACCATTAGATTTTGTTAGATTTTCTAGCCCACTACCTTTCAGGGAGTATCTACTATCTTCTTCACATGTTGGTATTTAAGGATCATCACCTTTTAACCTTTTCTACATAATTTGACCCCTTCAATCTTTCACTGTAAGGCAGGTGTAACAGAGCCCCTACCCCATTACTAGACAGGGGAAAGGACTAGGGATGCCTGGTCCTTTCTTCCATGACAGTTCATCCCTTTTGTTGTTGTTTTCCTTTTTTGTTGTTTTTACCTCCCACCCCCTCTTTTCTTCCTTTTTACTCAGGCTTCCTTTGAACTAGCAGGCAGAGAAGCCTGAGACAAGATGGCCACCAAGCCTAGATACAGGCAGCCTCTGATGGCCCAGGAGCAGATGTGGAGGGTCAGGTGACCCAGAACATCCTTTATAAGCCCAAGTCTCAGGTCAAAGAGGCAATCTGGCTGTAGCAGCCACAGGGAGCAGAATTCCAGACAGAGGAGTCCAGTGCTGAAACTAGGCTGTGAAGGAAGGACTTGAAAGGAAGGACTGTGACATAGATTACATGGTCAGGTGGGTGGCAAATTGGCTTAAAGATTGTACCCAGAGCGTGGTGGTAGAGGGGCCAGTATCAACCTGGAAAGGTGTGGGCATTGGGGTCCCCCAAGGCTTGATCCTTGGACCTATGCTATTCAATGTCTTCATCAGCAACTTGGATGAGCACATGGAGAGCACTCCATCCAAATTCTCAGATTACACAAAATTATGGGGTACAATAAACACACTATTGGGAAAGAACTGAATCCAGGTGGACCTGGACACATTGGAAAAGTGGGCAGACAAGAATAGGATGCAGTTCAACAAAGACAAGTGCAAAGTGCTTCTTCTAGGGAAAAGGAATCACCAACCTGCTCATAGGCTAAGGGATGACCTTCTCAGCAGCTCAGTGGCAGAAAGGGATCTCAGAGTCATAGCTGACTCCAAAATGAATATGAGCCATGAGTGTGACAAAGTAATCAGTAAAGCTAACTGCACTCTATCATGCATTAGCAGGTCCATCACAAACAAGTCCAGAGAGGTGATACTTCCCCTCTATGCGGCATTGGTAAGGCCGCAGTTAGAGTACTTTATCCATTTCTGGACACCACATTTCAAGAGGGATGTGGATAACCTTGAGAGGGGCCAGAGGGCCACTTATATGGTTAAGGGCCCACAGGTAAGGCCCTATGAGAAAAGACTGAAGGACCTGGATCTCTTCAGCCTCCACAAGAGAAGGCTGAGAAGCAATCTTGTGGCTGTTTACTTATTCAATGGAGGAGGAGGGGGGGTGCAGTAAGAAATATGTGATGCTCTGTTTACCAGGGCACCCATTGGAATAACCAGGAACAACAGCCACAAACCAACATAAAGCAGATTTAGGTTGGACATCAGAAAGAACTTCTTTATGGTAAGGGTTGCCAGAGTCCGGAATGGGATTTCAAGGGAGGTGGAGCTCTTCTCTGCCCTAGGGGTCTTTAAGAGGAGATTGTACAAGCTAATGGCTGGGGTCATATGACCCCAGCACTTTCCTGCCCAGGGCAGGGGGTCAGACTCAATGATCTATTGAGGTCCCTTTTGACCCTAACAACTATGAAGCTATGAAAGGACAACCAGGGTAAAAGTAACCTAAGAACCCTTACTGGGAGTGAGATAAGTATTCTGAGTTGTTTCTGTTTTGCTTTGCAAGCACTGCTGCATGGTAACGCTAATCCATGTGGGGTAGTTGTTTGACCCAAAGCAGACACCTGTGTTTTGTGGGTTTTGTTTCATCCCGTGGATCAGTTGTGCCTGTAGGGGAGGTGAAGACCACTGAAAGAGGTACCTGGGGACACCCTGGATCTCAGAGTTGGTGTTAAGAGGACAAAAGTGGTGTCAGAAGTGGACTGGCCAAGTTTGCCGACAACACCAAACTCTGGGGTAAAGCATCCACACCTGAGGATAGGAAGGTGATCCAGGCGGATCTGGACAGACTTATGAAATGGGCAGATGAGAACCTGATAGTGTTCAACACCAAAAAATGCAAGGTTCTCCACCTTGGGAGGAAAAACCTGCACCATGCTTATAGGCTCAGTAGTGCTACACTGGTTAGCACTACAGACGAAAGGAACTTGGGGGTCATGGTTGACCACAAGCTGAACATGAGCCTTCAGTGTGATGCTGCTGCTAGTAAAGCGAGCAAAATGCTGGCTTGCATCCATAGATGCTTCTCAAGCAGATCCCGAGACGTCATTCTCCTGCTGTACTTGGCCTTGGTGAGGCTGCGGCTGGAATACTGCATCCAGTTTTGGGCTCCACAATTCAAAAAGGATGTGGAGAAGCTTGAGAGATTCCAGAGAAGAGCCATGAGCATGATCAAAGGTCAGGAAACTAGACCTTATGATGAGAGGCTGAGAGCAATAGGGCTATTCAGCCTGGAAAAGTGCAGGCTCAGGGGTGATCTGGTGGCCACCTATAAGTTTATCAGGGGTGCTCACCAGGATCTGGGGGAACGTCTGTTCACCAGAGTCCCCCATGGGATGACAAGATCAAATGGTCACAAACTCCACTGTGACCGATTCAGGCTGGACATAAGAAAGAACTTCTTCACTGTCCAAGCACCTAAGGTTTGGAATAGACTGCACCCACTTTGAACACCTTCAAGACACATTTGGATGCTTATCTTGCCGGGATCCTATGATCCCTGTTGACTTCCTGCCCCTGGGGCAGGGGGCTGGACTTGATAATCCTCCAGGGTCCCTTCCAGCCCAAATGTGTATGAAATCTATGAAAAGATAGAGTATGTGAGGAATAAAGCCTGCCAGAGACTGAAAGGCAGGGTTAGAACATGTGAAAGTGGGACCCATGGCCCTGGAGCCTGTGTAAGGGCCTCATGGGGCCTAGAAGTTGAAATCACAAGGGTGCGACTCAAAATGAGCCAGAAGCTTGTGGCCCTGAGCAGTGGACACTAAGCTAGAGGGCACAGCCAGAAAAAGCAAGACAAGGCAAAAGCAGGACAAGGCTAGAGGAGCCGTGGTCTAAAGGCCCGCTACTTAAAGCTCTCTTTGCCTTTAGGGCAGCCTCTCTGTCAATTTCTTACATGAAGGTTGGAAGGTGAGAATACAAAGGGACACCAAGGAGACAAGGGGTGCTTGTGAGTAGAGGTCTATAAAAGCAGTTGTACCGTACTGATACCAGCAGCAACTCTACAGCAGGTTTTTCAGACTGACTCATTCCTATAGATTTTTGAAGCCCTTCTGACTTGTCAACATTCTTTTGGAAGCATGGGCCCAGAATTGGATGATGTACTTTGTTACTGGTCTGACTAATTTTATGTATAAAGATAACAGTACCATCTTACCACATGAGTACATCAAGTTATATCCTGGTCACACTTTTCACCTGGGGTTCACAATTTTCAGTTTAGGTTTTTGTTTGTTTGTGAATGGAAGCTTAAATTACAGAACAAAAATCACAGTAATCACATACCCACACACAAGTACTTGTTTGACTTATCAAACTATTATGAATTTACTCATTTCAACTCTTGCTGCCACAAATAAAATAAAACAGGGTATAGAATCTATACCAAGTATTGATTGTGGTCTAATGTCATTTTTAAGACTATGTTGTGCCCTTAGGCTGACAAGACTGGACAACACTTGTCTCTGTACTATGCAATATTCATCTCCCTGTTTCGTCACTTCACCATTTAAAATCTGTGATATTTGAAAGTAAACTTACTCTTAAAAAAAAAAATACCTCCAAGCAGCACACTGGATCTTGCTTAACATGCTTAGTAGGGCTGTGTGAAGCTTTGGGTGCTGATTTGATTTGGAGGAGATTCAGCCCGATTCAGCGGCCAAATCTCCAAATCCAAATCAAATCAGGAGCCCAATCAAAAAGTCTGAATTGATTCAAAGCTCTCCAAATAGGGTGGTGGTTGATGGAAGTCAATCGTCATGGTGAGCTGTGACCAGTGGGGTCCCTCAAGGCTCTGTCCTTGGGCCTATACTATTCAACCTCTTCATTAATGACGTGGAAATTGGTATCAGAAGCAGAGTGGCCAAGTTCGCCGATGACACCAAACTCTGGAGTAAAGCGTCCACACCTGAGGACAGGACGGTGATCCAGGCAGACCTTGACAGGCTCAGAAAATGGGCGGATGAGAACCTGATGGTGTTTAACACTGAAAAATGCAAGGTTCTCCACCTTGGGAGGAAAAACCTGCACCATGCTTATAGGCTCGGCAGTACTACGTGGCTAGCACTACGTGCAAAAGGGACTTGGGGGTCACGATTGACCACAAGATGAACATGAGCCTTTAATGTGATGCTGTGGCTAGTGAAGTGAGCAAAACCCATCCATAGATGCTTCTCAAGCAAATCCCAGAATGTCATTTTCCCATTGTACTCAGCCTTGGTAAGGCCACAGCTGGAGTACTGCATCCAGTTTTCAGCTCCACAATTCAAAAAAGATGTGGAGAAGCTTGAGAGGGTGCAGAGGAGAGCCACACGCATGATCAGAGGTCAGGAAAACAGACCTTATGAAGAGAAGCTGAGAGCCATGGGACTCTTCAGCCTGGAAAAGCGCAGGCTCAGGGGTGATCTGGTGGCCACCTATAAGTTTATCAGGGGTGCTCACCAGGATCTGGGGAAATGTCTGTTTACCAGAGTGCCCCAAGGGATGACAAGGTTGAATGGTTACAAACTCCTCCGTGACCATTTCAGGCTGGACATAAGGAAAAACTTCTTTACTGTCCGAGCCCCCATGGTTTGGAATAAACTGCCACCAGAGGTGGTTCAAGCACCTACTTTGAACGCCTTCAGGAGACATGGATGTTTATCTTGCTGGTATCCTATGAATCCTGGTGACTTCCTGCCCCTGGGGCAGGGGGCTGGACTCGATGATCTTCCAAGGTCCCTTCCAACCCTAATGTCTATGAAATATATGAAATCAATTCAGAAAAGATTCGGACGGCTTTGGAGAGTTTTGGGCTGTCCCTGCTTGCCACCGCAAGGAGCTGGACCCAGACTCCATGATGGTAAGTAAGGGGGGAGGGGGGCTAGAGGAGTGGGGAGATGACCATAGGGGATACCCCACCAAGCCCCATCCCCTGCCTGCTCCCCCAGGTCCCCTGAGCACCCCTCGAGCCTCACCCACTCTCCCAGCCCCATCAATAGCTGCGCTGCCCAGTACCAGCATCCTGGCTCTTTAAAAAAAAAGAAAAAGCCCCGCACTCTCTGGCTGCTGCAGCAGCAGTCAGGGCTTCTTGGGGGCTCATGGCAGAGCCCCCACACACATGGGGCAGTGGGAGACAGTGGGGATCACCCCCCGCACCTGGCAGGAGCTGGTGAATGTGGGTTTTTTTGTTTGGATTCTTTTAAGAGCTGGAAGGCTGGGGCTGAGAGAGTGGGTGGGGGATGGGGACTCATGGCAGAGCCCCCCATGCAGCTCAGGGCAGTGGAGGGCAGCGGGGATTGTCTTCCTGCCTGGCAGGAGCCAGTGAGTGTGGGGCTTTTTTAAGAGCTGGGATGCTGGGGCTGGGCAGGGCAGCCATTGACAGGGCTGGGAGAGAGGGTGGGGGATGGGGCATGTTTGATTTGAAGATTCAGCCAATATGGCAGTGGCCAAATCGCCGAATCAGATTCGGCCAAATCAATTCAGGACAGAATCACTGTCCCGTGAATCAGCTGAATCCGAAGTGAATACTAGCCGCTTTGTACAGGCCTAGTGCCTAGCAACTATATTTTGTGCAGTGCAGAGCAGTTGTGGGTTAAACAGTTTACAACCTGCCTAACTACAGTTATTAAAATCTCAACAATTCATAACATGACCAGAGAATATAAAAAACTATGCATCCGTGTAAAACTGATTAGCTGATAAATTATTGAATATACAGTCTCTTTATACATCTACAATGTCTTCTTTTATATTGCTTCTAATTTTAGTAGTACCTTGCAACTACATAATGTTTTTAATCATTCTTTGTTTTTTGAAATTCTGGAAGTCTTCATCTGTTAATTTTTAAAGGAATGGAAAATAGTAGATGTAATACATACCTGCTTCTTATCTATTCTTGGGCATTTATGCATGTATGGAAACATATGTGCAAATAAATATTGCATGTAAGACCAAACAAGTAAAATTCCATGTTCCCGGCTTTTCTAATCATCTATCTCAGTTGAGAATCAAAAGACACATTGGCTGTGTCCAGACAAGCAAGCATATACCTGTTGCGGAATCTCAAAAAACAGTTTGAGACACTAGGAATGAAAAAATATTTCCTATGCTGCGTATTTACAGCATGAACTCTAAGTCTGATACTGGGAAATCCTGGTATGAAAAAACCCAACAAAACACACCAGAAAAAAGTGGTGCAGGGTGTGCTCCTAGAGCATGCTTTAAAGCAACCAGGGGGCTGGGTCCTCCAATGAGATGCTCTAGCACCTGGCCAAAGCATCTCTATGTCTGTCGCATGTCCCCACTGCTCCAGCAGGCTGATGCTGTGGGCTGAGGCCAGGGCTGCACCAGGCTCTTCCAACTCGGGGTGGGGTGTGCGCTGAGGTCCCGGGAGCTCCATTCCCTCTGGCCCGGCAGTGCAGCCGAGGCTGGCTCTGCTCTGCCTCCCAGCTCCGAGCCCCCTGAAGCAGTGTGGGGCTGGAGCTGAGGAAGGGGCAGCTGTACAGGTACAGCAGGCCCTGGCACCGATCCCAATCCTGGGCCTGGCTCAGCTCTGCTCTGCTCCCTCCCAAATCTCTGCCTGGTCCCAGCCCAAGCCCCATTCCATCCTCCCCACCTTCCTCCACAGACTTGCCCACCTGGGAGCAGGGGGCATGTGAATGCATGCACGCACACACTCAGCTTCCCCCCACAAAAAATGTCCCTCTCCACCTATGGGTGAGGGGGAATGTGTGTGGGTAGGGGCAGAATCACCGCTGCTGCAGCTCCAGGAGGCCCCCAGGATTCAAGGTAAGGCTGCTGGGGCCAGCCCAGTGCTAGCCCCAGGCTCCCCTACTCCATCCAGCGTAACTTGCCATGCACCAAAGGGTGCGTGGCATGGGTGTTCCCTGGGGACAAGTAGAAGTGGTGGTCCCCAGGGAACCAAAAATCTACACTATGTGTAGACATGGCAATTAAGTTTTCCAGGAAAAAAAATGGAAACTTTAAGAAGAAATAAATCTCCTTTTTCTACTTTCCCAGGTCTGGAATGCAAAAATTGGAGATCTGGGGGGCAAATAGGGAAGAAACGTTTAGAGAGGCCAGAATTTTTGTGGGTAATATCTTTGATTGAACCAACTGGTTTACTGGGATAGACTTAGACAAGCTTTTGGGTATCAAAGTACCTTTCTTCACAGATCCAATGACCATGCAATTGGTCTAATAAAATATATCACACACAAAAATTCTTGCCTGTCACAAATTTCCTGGACCAGCACAGGTACAACATCACTTCAGCATTACCAAAGAAATTTTACATATTCTTGTTCTTTCAGAATAAACAGTGAAAGAATGTTTGGAGAAATGCTTAAGTTGTTATTGTTACTACTGAAATAAGTATTTCAAATGAAGTATTTAAAAAAAATACTCACATTATTTGGCAATATAGGCAATCCTGTGTATTGTAGGCCTACATACAATGAAGATATGTATTACTTCATGCACATATTAATACAGCCCTCAGTCACCTTTACTTAGAGAACAGGAGTGAGTATAGGATCCCTTTCTGGCAGATTTCTTCTTTCCTGCATGAAGTGACTTCTGTCCTAGCAGTGGAGTGTGTTGTGGAGACCTAAGCTAGGTACAGACATTCAAAAAGCCCAATCTAAGTTAAAAGGTTTTCTGTAAGTGGAACAGTTTAGATCAGCAGAAACAAAACACACATTTGCCCTTTGGTAGGGGGGAGGGGAAGGGAATGACACATCTCAGACTGGATTCCACCATTTTTAAACCAGTCTACACATGTTGAACTTCTGTTATGGGTATAGACGGGTTTCCAGTCACTTATACAAGTAAAAGTGTAATGTCTGTACCTGACCCTAGTGGACAGAAGATGTCGCACTAAACTTGCTGTCTTCCAAACTGGCCTTACTGAAGCCTATTCATCCCAGATGCAGCACCTCTCCTCAGCAGACTCAGATGTTGATACCCTCTGTCCTTCTGCCCTGCAGGAACAAAGTCTGCTGTTTGCCAGCCTCTGAAGTCACTGAGGCAAACTATACAGGTAAGCAGGAGGTGTGGTTCTTCAAGACCCGGAAGAATCTTGAAAAACTGGAATGGCTCTTCAGTCCGAGTCTTAACCCTGAGATTCACAGGAGGGACCAACCAAGTGTGGCACAAAGCAGCTCTTACGATTTTTTTTCTTCTCCCTCACAAAAGCATGGTTCAACCAACCTCTAATGTGAATGCATTTCCATATTGCAAGTCATTCAGACAAAAAGAGAACCATATTTTGCAAATACTGTCAAATGCAATATACGTTTCCAAATGCCACTAGAATAAGCAAGCACATCCTCATGCATGAAGTCCTCCAGACTGTAAAAAAAAATAATCCATGAGTGAAAACGAAGGTCAAAAACCCTAGGCAGATAACACTAACAATGTTTTCACTTTCAACAAATGTTCTTGATCCAGAAATCTGTGTCATAACCATCTGGAAGAGCTAAACACTCAAGCTCAACTCTTCAGTCAGCAGGGACGAAAAAGAGAGAGCGACATCCCATCTATCTATACCCGAAAGACTCCCAAATATAGCTTTTTAAGGAGATGAAATCTGAATATCAACAGACAATTAACCCATCTCTTGGAAGAATAACGCACAGTTCTGTTGCTCGATTATCAGTCACTGGAAACAGTTATTGTCAGGCAGATTTAAACTACCATACTAGCTCCCTTGACATTCTTTGGGCAAGCCTCATGTACAGTCAGAATATGCAAACTGTGCAAGAAAAAAATCAATGAAGCACTTTGTCTGGCGGTACTTCAGATGTAGGAATATACAAGGGAAAGGACTCATGAACTTCATTTTAAAATTGTCTCAGATTTTTACAAGAATTTTGAAACAGCAAAGAACAGACATACTGCACAGCATCTTAGTAATGCTACATGTAAAGTTCTAGAAATTATTGGAAGCGAAAAAGATATTCACTCTGTTGACTAACAATGTCATTAATGGGGAAGCAGTTTTAGACATAACAGAGAAACAGCCATATATTACTGCAATATAAAGTGCTTCTCAAAGTCTAAATTTATTTCTTAATGGTTCTTCTGATCACCCTGTAAAAGAACAAAATAGATGACAAAATGCAGGAAAGCAACTCATATTGTAGCTACAGAAAGAAACAGTTGGTAAATCTAAAGTGGCAAGACTGATGTTTTCTAGCAAAACAAGATAGAGAAGCATATGGATGCAATTTAAATGTTTATTAAAACCTGAAGAAGTTCTTTGAGAAACAGTGATAACTTATGACCTTCAAGAAACAGACAATGGGCACGTCTACAAATGCAGGCACATACACTTGCAGCAGCTCAAAGAGTAGTGGCACAAATTTGTGCCAGAGATTTGTGTCTCAGCACACATGCATGAAAATGCACTTTGGTGTGGGACAAATTATGCCACTTGGGGCAAACTGACCCTGCCCAGTTCCTCCCAGATCTTTAGCCAAGGGGAACTGGCCCCAGCAGTATAAAAAGCTGCCCTTCCCTGAGCAGCTCAGAGCTACTTGTCCTCACGAGCTCCTCAGGCTTCGCTGGTTGGTATCTGCACTGGCCCCTTGTGCCAGCTGGACCTGCAACAGCATCCACCCCCTTGGACCTACGGCTCCATGGCTGCATGCCTGCCAGACCCAGATGGGGACTGTGTGACCACCTGAACTGTGGTGCAGGCACTGCAGCAGAGCCTCTTGCACCTCTGGGCCAGCTGCAAGTGAGCCATGGCTCACAGTTGGCCTTTGGGAAACACTGCTGTCATGTCTTCTAGTGTCTCTGCTCTGTCATCTGGGCAGGTATTGCCCAGAAGAAGTGCTCATTGAGGTGGCCCTCTTTGAACTGTTGAAGCATATCCTCCTGGCCCCAAATGCCCAGGTCAGCCACCTTGTCTGCCCTCCAGCTGGTTCCTCAGTGCAGGCACTAGGCAGGCTCCTCTACCTGGGTCCCACCACTTGCCTCACTAGCAGAGAACCTAGTGTTCCCTGTTTAAAAATTACAAATTCCCTGATAAAAAACCCAAATTATCTTATTAACATTCCCCAAATCCATGTTTTTCCTCAATTAAAATGAAATGCCACTATATGTAAAGAGATAAGTTGGGCAATGTTTTATTGATATATTTACAATTTTAAATCAGTTTGGAAGCCTACCAGTGCTTCTATCATCATAATAAAAGGAATTTAAATACCCATACACTTTGACATTTGCTTTTGGTTTTATCATAAAAAATCAGAGTTGCGTGTTTCACTCACCAGGATACAGGGTGCTGAGGAGCACTGATATGCCAGTGCTCTGCCCTTGCCCCTCACTCCCAACCCACAGCCCCACCACTGCCTCCCATGCCTGACCTACCGTCAGCCCAGTACACGTGCCCATGGGCAGAACCAGGCCAACTCCTGCTGTCACCCAGGACTTCTGGCACCACAGGCAGAAGCTACATGCCCTCAGGCCAGACCAGAGTGGGTCTCACCTGCATGGAGCTGGTCTGGC
>NW_017728992.1:164843455-164844027 GCF_001723915.1 Gavialis gangeticus | reverse complement strand
TACCAGTGCTTCTATCATCATAATAAAAGGAATTTAAATACCCATACACTTTGACATTTGCTTTTGGTTTTATCATAAAAAATCAGAGTTGCGTGTTTCACTCACCAGGATACAGGGTGCTGAGGAGCACTGATATGCCAGTGCTCTGCCCTTGCCCCTCACTCCCAACCCACAGCCCCACCACTGCCTCCCATGCCTGACCTACCGTCAGCCCAGTACACGTGCCCATGGGCAGAACCAGGCCAACTCCTGCTGTCACCCAGGACTTCTGGCACCACAGGCAGAAGCTACATGCCCTCAGGCCAGACCAGAGTGGGTCTCACCTGCATGGAGCTGGTCTGGCCTAATGGCATGTGGGGCACATGGAGGCAGGATCCAATCCAGCCTGAGGGTACACTGCCTGTGGTGCTGGAAGCCCCGAGTGACAGCAGGAGCTGGCCCAGTTCTGCCCATGGGCATGTGGGCCAAGCCAGGCTGGCACCATGTGCAGCCACTGATCTGAGATAGTGCCACACCACCAGGGGCCTCTGCCAGGAATGGGCATGAGTGCCCCAATGGCCACTGCTGCTGCT
>NW_017728992.1:164822263-164843444 GCF_001723915.1 Gavialis gangeticus | reverse complement strand
CACAGCCTCCCCCCCATCCCCACACAATCCCCCCCACGTCCTACTTCCCTGGGACAGCCTGAGTGAATCCACTGCTGTAGCCTTGCCCCACTCCTATTTGCCCAAGCACTCTGAGGCAGCATGCTGGCGCAGCAGGGGCATGGGGCAGCTATAGAGATGCTCTGGCCAGGTGCTACAGCATCTCTCTGGAACACCCAGCCTCCAGTTGCTTCCAGTTGTGCTGCTTTTTTCCAGAGTGTTATTTAGACTCCACACTGCAAATATGCACTGTGCAGAACATTTTTTCATTTCGAGAACACCTCTTGCAGTGTCTCAAACTGCTTTGAGGTGCCACAACATGCATGTGCTCGCTTGTCTGGATGCAGCCCTTGAGGACATATTCTGTGTTTACCTACAGAACTATCTAAAGCTCTCTAAAGCTTCTACAGTCTATTGTTTCTGCAGTTACCATATCTTAATCCAACAAAGCATTTTGTCAGAGATTCCTGAACTCATGGCCAAGATAAGGTCAACTGTTTTTGAACATCTAACTAAATCTCCACTCATGAGTATAAAAGTAGTAAAAGTGAAGAACATGATTTATTAAAGGGAGGAAGTTTGCTGCCAACCAGTATACATTGTAGCAAATTAAGTATATACAAGGTTTAAAGGTAACAGTACTAGTTATTGTTTCACTCCCAAACAAAGCAAAGTACTTTTGAATAGTTCAGAATACAGAAGCTCTTCAGGTACTTGGTTAGGAAGTGAAATCTGGGAATTTATGAAGCACATTGCTCCTACAACATGGTGACAAGGCCTTTGTACTTCCCTTGCTACTTGCCTACTTGGATTCCTCCATCTCTTGGAACATGTGAAAAAAATCTGGTTGATATGTGCAATTTGTACACAAAGTCAAGAAACAGATTAACATTTAAAAAGTTTAGAAGCTTATTTCAATATATGCAAATCTCCAGTTTCATGAAGTTCATGTAGAAAACAGAGAAAGTTCAGAATCAAAAGCTATGGATCTTTCACAAGAAATCATAAGAAAAACTTGAAATATATTAGTATTTCCAAGAATATAACAGTAACCAAACTGTTTAAATTATATTATATGTGTGTATGGGATGACTAGTTTTTACCTCCAAATGGCACTCTATATATTGGATGCTCATGCTTTGATCAATAAGTTTTTTGTTTACTACCAAGTTTAGATATATACCCAAACCTATTACTGGTCCTTCATCTTGTGCTATATTAACTACTTTAAAATAAATATATATAGACATATTCATTTTCCAAGCTTTCTTCTGTATCTGTATTATACATCAGGTTTCTAGTTCCATCCTATTTCTGAACTCTGCCTTTTAATAACTTTTCTTTTTATTTACAGGTCAACATTATTGATGCTTTTTGTTTTCAGCATTTTAATTTTTCTTTATTTTGGAGATACATCAACAGACAAAAAATGCACTTAAGTACCTTAGTATTCAGCTGCATCTCTAATACAGCACTATTCAAAAGTAAAGGATTTATGCCTTATACTATGTATCTTGCAATACTTTCTGTGTGCTAAATATTACATAAATGTCTTGTTCTTAAAGAAGTAAGTGATATTTAGTTTTGCAGATAGTTCATCATTTCTCAACACATCTGTTTTTTCCTGAAAAAATAAAGTGAAATATTTTTCTTATGCCTTCAAAATCTCCAGAAATGTTATATCTCCGAGCTTGGAAATATCAAGCATCAAGCCACCCAACTTCACCTAACTCCACCCAGCAAAGAAAGCTTATCAATGCATTTCAGAACCATGCTCCTTCCTGTTACTTTCTCTCTGGCCCTGTGGTCCCATATTCTTAGCTGTCCAGTGACACATCTTCATCAGGAGAGGTAGAGTGTGAATCCAGTCAGATTAATGTCATTAGAGCATTAGTGCTCTTTATTAGAGCATTTGTCTGGGAAGTGGGAGACATGGATTTCAATCTCCTCAGGCTGAGAACAGTCTACAACCCAGGTATTCTATTTCCTGACCATTAGGCTTCTCGATAAAAGATGGGCATCAACACTTCCACCTTCTCTGGCCACGTTTCTGAATGAGAGTAATTGTAGCTGCTGTGTTTTATGCTGTGCGTACATCTACACATTCATTAATCCACCATAATTATGCTGCATTAAGTTTAGTACCTGTAATTACAAGTACTAACTTCATGCGCTGTAATTAGCACTACTGAGCATTAGTGCTGTCACACACTTTTTTGTGATGCTAATGTGCAGTAGAGTAATTCTACTGCACATTAGCACACTCACAGGTTTTGCCTGCTACAATAATGCGCAGTAGAATTAGTCTACTAAGCTTGTAGCATCTCACGTAGATGCGCCCATGCTAGGTGAATTAGATGTGCTCTGAATAAACATACTGATTGGCACCTTCAGTGGATCTATTCTTAGTAAGAATTTGAAACTGACATAGCCTTATTTATGAGAGAGATGTTGAGATATTCATATCCTCCAAGACTGTAATGCCTCTGAACATTCACTGTAGCAGGATTTTAGTTACTTGATATGTGAAAGCTTAGGGTACATCTACATTGATAGTAGGCTCAACCTTGAAGTTGCCCTCAAACATCCTAAGTCATGTATGCTGCCCCTACATCCTACTTAAAACTTCAATTGTTTTGGAGGTGTTACTTCAATGATAAGTGTTTCCTGTGTTGGAAGTTGGTATGAAAGCAGCAGCAATTAAGAAAGCTGAGATCAGATGAATGATGACTAGAAAATGGTATTTAGAGGTCGGAAATTAGCTTATAAGTAAAGTAGATATCAATTAGAATAATGATCCAGGCAACAGCAAGGGTTAACTGATTTCTAAAAAGCCAGGCTGCGAGAAAGTTTCTCCACGGCCTGCTGTGTCTGATACCGGGAAGCAACGAGCAGACACTCACGCTGGGAAATTGAAGACATGTTCCACGCTGCTCCATAACATGAGATAAGGTGGAACCAGGTCACAGTGCCCAACTGAGAGCCCTTGAGCTTTTCAGTTTGGGTGTACACACCAAACTAGGAAGATACTGGGAAAGCCCAAATTAGGATGTGTGCATGTGATGCATTTGTGAAACAACGGATTATGCTGACAGGACAGAACATGGACATTATCATGACCACAGAAAGACCAACCAGCAATGTCCACAGATGAAGAGTCATCAGAATACAAACAAAGGGATTTCAGAGCAACAAAGGGTCCCCGAGAGGCATGATGGACAGAAGGCATACCACCAGTCTGTCTCATTCACCCCACTGGGGAGATGTGGGCCTTGTCCTTTGACCTCCAGGCTGCTGACATGTGACATTCAAGAGAGAACCTCATAGTGAAGCCTGCATCCTGGCCAGATGTACCTTGACTCTGATGACAGGCCTAGAACTGGTAGATATATGATTGCTTGTATTATTCTTACCTGCTGTCATTGTGTGCCAATAAAATTTGCCTATTATTGAATGGAAAGGTCATGGTCAGTCTGAGGGTTTGGGTCCGCCCAGAACAAGGTATCTGGGTCATAAATCTAATGCTAACAATGCAGAGAGAAAAAAAGGAGGTCTTCCTCTGGAGATGGAGAGTAACTATCAAAACACTTGGGTTAAAACTGTATAACTAAATTGGTAGAACAGATATAGGTGACATTTTATTGCACCAAAACTGTTGAGTTTAAGGTGTATAAAAGACAGTATCTGAGATTTTTCTCTAGATTGAAGGAGTCGTATTATCTCTGTCACAAAATAGGCATTTATATACTTTAACTGTATATAAACTTTTAGTGAAGTTCAGACAATGAAGCATCTAAAACCCAAACAAACAAGTGCTCTAACTGAGAGAAAGCCAATGGTTTATTTGGGTGTGGTTTATTCGAATCCTTCATTGATAATCCAAAACTCAGAAAAGTGAGAAGGGTTGAGGAAAGGGGCCATCTACGCTTCTTGAAACAAAACTCTTATAGAAACCCGAGTTCTCACTCAAGGAAGCAATATCTGGTCAGCTAGCTAGCGCTCCAAGTGCATCAGGCAAAAGCCCTGAAGGGGAAACCAGAGACAGGAACTATAAACAGGATACAAGTAGTATAAACCAAAACAGTAGGATATGATAATCAATATTAGAAAGACAGCAACTGACAGAGATGGGTGAAGGTACTTCTTTTTAAGTCCCACATACCATTCAGGACACTAAGCAAGCAAACTAGCAAGTGATTGGTTCCTACAAAGAGACCAATGTGGGCTCAAATCTGAGCTGTGGGGATCTTATTCAACAAAAACTTAGGATCAACTTATATACATGTTTCACTTTATTCTGCCAGGATGAAATCCTGGCCCTAATGAAAGCAATGAAAAACTTTCTGCTGTTTTCAGTGGCAGGAATTATAACTGTGAGTAGTTCCACTGCACTCAAATTTAAGCAGGTATCTGTTGGCTCAAATAGGGGCTAAGGATTTAAAAAAAGAGAAGGACATTTTCACACCTCTGCAACTTGTTCTAATAGTACTGGCTACAAACAAAATTTCAATCTCCACAAGCTGGAAGCTAAAACAAAATTGCAGTTTATTAACCTTTTATCACTAGCTCTAAAATGCTGCAAACTGAAAATGTTTTACTTGTGCTATTAAAATACAGAGTATAACCTTGTCATTCTACAGAGCCCCTTTGCTAAGAATAGGACTAGTTAAATGAAGAAGACATTTATCTCTGAGCAGAGACCACACTGCAACTATTAAAAGGAAAAGAAGGCTTGGGATTTCTTTATATCATTATTCACGTATGTTCCCTTAAAAATATTTCTATTTTTCTTCCAATCTAGGTAGCAAGAACAGAAAACATTTGGTCTGAGGCAAACAGATACAGAAAGAATCCTCGGGGGGGGGGGGAATTAATCTTAAGTAAAGCCTTTTTTAATCTTTCCTGTTCTCCTTAGAGGCTACACCATCACTGAAAGTTCGTATGTTTTGCATTAGCAACCTATATCATCATAATATAGGTATGCATACTGCCATCTTTCACTGATCTGAGCTAACGGTAAACTAAAACTTCATTTACGGTACTCAAACAACCTATTTAACAAGAATATGTATTAAATTAACATCTATTTGGCTCACATTTGTCTGAGACTTGCACTAAATTTTAGAGTACTTCAACTTATATGTGTTTAACTTTATAATTACCATTAACTGGTTAATATTTTTATTATGCTTTTATTACGCTTAAATATATACAATTCTATAAAAGTGCTTATTATTATTGTAAAATTTTGAGCCAATTTAGACACAAAATGGGGTGTCAGGGTGCAAGAACCTGCTCCGGGAATAGCAGCCCTTGCACTCAAGCTTCTTTGTAAGTACCAGTTACCCCTCAAAAAGTACAGCCATTTCTATTTCCATTGGCCAACATTAGAGAAGCAGTGGTGCAGGAATAGGCATATTTTCCTGGTACCAATGAAAGGGATGAGTGACAAAAATGTCTCGCAAATATGCTGAAGTGTATCTTTATGATGGTCCTAGAAAGTCCTCTTAAACCTAATTCTGGCATGTAATTCATCCCAACTAGGTTTTGTACTTAATATAAGAGATTAGATTTCACACCTTTATGGCTGTTACTGTTTGCTTTCAATAGCCCTGTACTAACTGGTGTCCCATGGGCTACATGCAGCCCACAAGGGGTTAAATTTTAACCCCTGGTTCCTCCCCACTACTGATCACCCCTAGTACCCCAACTGCCACAGCAGCCAAAGACTGTAGGCTCCCCCTCCCTTCCCCAGGTGCTGCTTCCTGCTCCTGTGCCAAGGGCAAGGCCATGGAGCAGCACAGGGAGCTGAGGGTGAGCCTGGGGTGCACAGTACAGTGGGTGCAGGGGCAGTTACGGGGACTGTCTGAAGAGGTGGGGGGCCCACATGGGCACATGGTGTAGCAGGAGGGATTGCAGATGCATGGTGCAGTGAGCAGGGAAGTGTTTGTGGGGCATGCGGCCTGAGACCTTAGCTAAACCCAGTGTGGCCTGCAGGGCATGCAGCCCCTGCTGGTGCTGCTCATGGGGTGTGCAGCACCCAACTGGTTCAAAGGTTAACAGTCCTGCTTCATGGCTTTAGGGCAAGATCAAGAGAAGCAATTTAGGTATAGAAATCAGAATTTTGGTGAAATTTAGGCACCTAAATCCACAAAAGTGCTCCAAAAAACCCTCTCCTGGACAGTCACAAAACTAGGGAGATACTTAAATTCATTTGGCACCTACATTTTGGACCATAAAATCTCATAAGTGCTTACAAAGATTTCTGCACATACACTGAAATGCTCCGGTCTGAGCAGCTACATACCTTACTCTGCCTAACCTCCATTTTGATCCAGGTGCAAAGCAGAAGAGCATGTAAACTCTGCTCAAAGCCTCAGTAGAGCCCAATCCAATAGCTGTTCTCTAAACACAGATCTCCTAGTAACAGCCCTGGAGTGAAATTCAGGTTCAGGAAGTGACCCACGCCCTCTAAACTCTATTGTTAAAATTTAACAATATGATGGAAAAATAGAAGCAAAAGCTGCCTCCAAGAATTATTACCCCATAAGTATTTTAAAATTAACTAATCACAAGTTTCAACAGAAGAAGCCAATGCTACCAAAAACTATTAGCTCAATCACATAAAAGTGATTTGCATAAGTTACCTTGAGCTAAGTCACAGCCCAAGAACAGTAAGAACATTACGTGCTAAGAATTACTATAATGAGGCACTGTAACTATTAAAGACTATTCGATCTTTTGTATGAAATTCATTTGCATGAGGACTTCTGAGTTAACCAAGGAATAAGCATTATGCAGAACAAATGGAGATGAAAGAGAAGGGGAAATAAGTCACACATCATCCCTTTTATTGTATGCTAGCTTTTCTCTTCCCATTCTACCAACACAGTCAGAAGAATCTTATAGCTGCATGTTATAGCTCCTACTACAAGGAAGGAGAAAAAATGTCAGTCAAGCCCAGACTCCTTGCAAACTTTCAATGTAATAAATTAAACAGCTGATAGGAAAAAGTAAAAAAAATGTCACTTTTACTAGCTGTCAGACAGAAGAAAGAGTGGTAGTCAGGATGGGAAAGTCCATAAGAATAAAAGGAATTACAAAATTATCAAATCATGGAAAAATAGGACTAGAAGGGACCTCAGGATGTCCTCTAATCCAACCCCCTGCTCAAGACAGAATCACCCCGTTTAAACTGTTCCAGGCAAATGTTCTTACCTGTTCATAAACATTTCCAAGAATGGGGATTCAAAATCTCTCTAGATAACCTATCCCAGTGTTTAACCACCGTCATAATGAGACATGTTTTCCTAATATCCAATTTAAATTTATCTCGTTGCAGTTTAAAACTTGTTTCTTGACCTGTCCCCTATGGTCAAAGAGAATAGTCTATTACCATCCTGTTTATAACCACACTTCATGTATCGGCAATTTTCCTGCTAAATCTGTTTTGGCCTTGTAGGCCAGATGAATGGCACAGGAGCAGTCCACAGGCCAAACCAGGCATCGTGTTGCTCCTGAGTGCTAGGATCAGGCCACAGGGCAGCATATCAGTTCTGCCCAGCCAGAACCTGATCCCAGCCAGACAGGGGCAGCACAGTTCCAATCTTACCATGCAGGGCAGAGGTGGCGTGAAGCTCTGTGTTGCCCTCATCAGGCTAGGATTGGGCTCCAGAGATTGCATGTTGCCACTATTTGGCCAGGATCAGGCTCTGGGGTCCTGCATTGCTGCTGATCAGCCCCTGTGGACCAGGATCATGCCCCATGCACCCAATCTAGCACTCAGGGTCATGGGCCATGGGGCTCCCTCAGAATCCAATCCCTCATGCCTTTTGTTAATTTCTATTGCTTTACTCTGAAATCCCTCCAATTCGTCTTTGTCTTTGAACTCCCTCCAATTTGTCCTCATGTCCAGAATTGAACACACCATTCCTAGGGTGATTATTTCAGAGTCCTATAGACACAGTCTAAACTAAAAGAAAAGATTTTGGGGGGGGGGGGGGGAGGGGGGTTGCATGTCAGCTAACATTGTAATTGAAACATTTCAAGATACCATTCAGCATCTCAAGGAGACAGCTTAATACCTTCATTATGCATTACCTGGTCATGGTCAACTAGGGGAAGCTTAGAACTGAAGTTACCATCTTTTCATAGGTGCTAAAATGTCTATACCAGTTGCTCACAGTGGTTTAAAACAGCTAAACTATTTTTTATTCTTTTTTTTTTTAATGTAAGAGGGCCAGATAGGGACCTCCTAATCCTGTGTTTCAAAACATTCTTTCAGATATAGATTTTGCCAATGCTACTCATACAGCCATAATCTCCATGCTGGATTATTGCATTGTTCTACATGGAATTGCATTTTGAAACATTAGCTACAGCAGAACACAGCTCCAGAAGTGTTTCTCCCATGGAACACATTTTACCTCTGTTCCAGAAGAGGCATTGATGTATAGCTCGTTCTAGCTGCAATTCATTGTGAAGGTATTAAATTGTAAAGGTCGTTATGATTTAGACACCAGTTTCTGTCCATATTGCAGTGATGATGCAGGCTTTATCTTCAAGTCCTGATAGTCCTCTAGTACCTTCCTCTAAACCCTCCCACATACTCAGCAATACAGATCTCCCTTTCCCCAGTCATTTACTGGAAAAGCAACTCCTCTTACTTAAGTATAAAGAACCAGAAAATATGCCCTGGATATTCTTGTGACATGCGGTCAGGGCAGCACCACTAAAGGCACACTAACTCAGGGTAAGTTTGTAATGTGACTGCTCACACCTACATGCCAATCACCTTAACTAATTCTGTTTGAAATTAGTCCTTGCTGGAAATACCCTGGTATCTTTAATTTCTTTATGGAGTGGATAAGAATTCTGCTTTTAAAGTATTATCTCCTGTGACTACTGTACTAGTTTCATACTGGCAATATTTGATTGCAGTCAGGGTAAACTGCTTAAGAAAAAGTAACAGGTTATTAATACAGGTGTGTGAAGCTTCGGTCACCAATTCTATTCAGAGAAGATTCGACCTGATTCGGGTCCCAAATCATCAAATCCAAATTGAATCGGGAGACCCATTAAAAGCTCTGAATTGATTCGAAGCATCTGAATCGATTCAGGAAAGATCTGGTGATTCAGAAGGCGGTCTTGTGGGGAAACAGAAACTGAGAAGAGGGGGTGTGGGGGAGGGGGAGAAAACTGCTCTGATATTGACATCTGTAGCTGGCCAGTGACTGTGATCTTTCCCTGAGTGCCCTTCCAATCACAGTGCTCTGGGGGAAGGACACAGAAACAGCATATAAGGCTCTGAATGAAGCCTTTCTCTTCCTTTTGTGAGCTGTCTGCCTGGAAGCAACAGCGTGTCAAAGGTAATGGCTTCCTAGCCAGTCTCTCATCCCTATCCAATCCATTCCTTTCAACTTATTCTTCCCCCAAAATCCTCTTATTTATTCTTATTTTTTCCCCCACACTTTTTTTTTTTTTAGAAAGCTGTGTTTTCCCTGACAGTGCATCATCCATCACTGTGCAGAAAAGCATATATATTACACACGCATATATATTAAATAGACCACCCTGGACTGGTGGGGGAAATCCACAGACAAAGGAAGGCATGTTGGAAGGGCGAATGAGGTTACCCAGAACATTGGGGAGATGCTTTCTCTGGATGGCCAGCCCTTCTCCTTTGTTGAGCATCCAAGGTTCAGGTAGATCATGGCACTCATGGCCCTATCCTACCGAGTGCCCGCATGCGTCACCTTTAGCAGGACGGTGGTGCCCTCCCAGTATGAGGCATGCAGGCAATACTTGAGGGAGAAGCTACGCAAGGCAGGTCCACAGGTAGCCTTGCACTTCACCTCAAACATCTGGAGTAGCCGGGGTGGAGATCATACGTACCTCTCCCTCACAGGGCACTGGTGCAGTCAGTCAGGTTGTCCGGGGGCTCTCCTTCAAGTGGAGGTGATGGATGAGTCCCACACGGCAAGGGAGATCATGGTGGCCATGAACCACATAGTGCAGAAGTGACTCACTGGGCAGGGCGAGCTCACCTGCAGGTTCATGGTCACCAACAATGGGGCCAACATGGTCAAGGTGGTCCGTGATGCCAATTTTGTTGGCAACCACTGTGTGGCACACAAGTTCTACCTCATAGTCAAGGACGCCTTGGAAGGGGACAGGGCGGCCGGTGACGGTGCCATCACTACCGCTACCGGCCAGCTCATTTCAAGAGGCAGGAAGGTGGCAGGCTACTTCCACCAGAGCATCAAGGGGGGCAAGATGCTGCAGGACAAACAGGCAGAGCTGAGAATCCCACAGCACAAAATTATGCATGATGTGGAGACTCGGTGGAACTCCACATACCTGATGCTGGAAAGGCTGGTGGAACAACAGAAGGCCATCCATGTGATGACCTTGGTTGGGGAGATTGGGCTCAGAAGCCCCCTTAACAAAACAGAGTGGGGATACCATCTCCCAGATCTTGGTGGTCCTCAAGCCATTCCTTGAGGCCACCAAGAACCACAGCACTGCTGATGCCCTCCTTAGCCACGTGATCCCCATAGTGAAGGAGCTTGAGAACCAAATGGAGAAGTTCCAGGGGATCAATGTTCCTGGCTGGAGCATGCTAGCTTCCACCAGATGTGCTGACACTGGTGAAGTGGCTGAAGGAGGGCATCAAAATACAGCTGGATCCGTTGTGGATCAGTCCATGAGCGGGTGAGCATGTGCTACCTGAGGGTGAAAGGGAGCATCTGCAGCAGCAAAACCCTTGATCACTGCATGGAGGTGCCGGTAAACAGAGTCAGAGGGGCAGAGGCAGGGGGACATGGAAGAGGGGGATCCACTGTTCCATGCAAGCACTCCAAGCACCAGCCAATCTCCTCCACCACAGCCGCTGCCAATGTGGGCCAAGGGCATGGCTTCAATGTTGGGGTCCAGAGGCACCAGACACCACTATCCAGAAGGTAGCACTGAGGCCTCAGTAGCTGCCTATCTTGCCAAGGATGTGAAGCCACTGCAATGTGACCCCTTGGCCTATTGGGCAACCCACAGCCAGATGTAACAGGATCTGGCCACGGTTGCCTGGGAACACCTGTCCTGTCCACCAACCAGTGTTCCAAGCGAGAGGGTGTTCAGCACTGCTGGGGTGTTGTGATACCCCACCGCACCTTGTTAGATCCTGGTTTGGTGGAGCAGTTAGTGTTCATGAAGGTGAACCTCCCACTGCTGGGGTTCCCCAAGCTCCACATGCAGATGGAGTGAGTACCAACCTCCTCACTCCACACCTATTTCCTTTCTTTAGTTGCTTTCACAATCATTTAATGCCCCACTCTCAAAGCTGGAGGCAGCAGTTTAGTTTCTCACCAGCCAGCAGGGGAAGAACAACTTCCTGCTGAGCTCCCATGCCAGGACAATCTTGGAGATATGGTCTGGGGCTATGGGGAAAGAGGCGGCCCCAGGTCCTGGGCATGACCTAAAACTGCAGCCTGCCAGGGAAGAGAGGCCTGGTGGGATTGCCGGTGGTGCAGCAGCCCCAGGACCCCAAACTCCCTGGTGAAAGGTGGGTAGGGGGCACCTGATAACCTCCAGCCACCACATGCATGCCCAGTCCTGGCTAGGGAAAGCCATCTGCGAGGCATGGGCTGCAGTGTAGGGAAGGTACGGAGCTGCGGAATGGATGTCATCCCCAGACATCAGGTGCCTAAATGGGCAGCCTCCCACACGAGTAACATCTGAATCAATTTTCTATCAAGGCATAGCAGGAGAAAGAGGGGTGCGTGGTTGGCCCAGAAACAGGTGGGCAGGCCAAGATCTAACCAGTATTGGGAAGGCCCCTTCTCACAGGATACCATCCTCGCTACATTCATCCCGCTCTGCCTTAACACACACAAAGCAGACAAGGTTCTTTGGGTCACTCTGATATCTTTTATTAAATCAACTGAATAGTTGGAGAAATATATCTTATTCATATCTTAGCAAGCTTTCAGGTTTAAAAACCCTTCAACAGGCTGAGGAAGCATCTGCAGTTGCTGTGTGTGATCTTTCTGGATGGAATGAATAGCAAAGCAGCCAGACGCTGGGCTCCAGGCAAGAAAGCCAGTCAGTGAAAATGTAAATTGAAGCATCAGGGGGTAAGAGACAGGCTGGGAGGGGAGGGGAAAAGGGGGATGTAGCAGCCAGGTAAAAGTGGAGGTACCTGAGGAATCAGATGTCAGTCAGGTTATAGCGTGTCATAAATCCAATGTCTATATTGAGTCCATAGGTTTTTATACCCCGTAGATTTATGAAGTGAAGTTTGTAGGCTTGTCTACAAAAGGTGTTTTGTAAATTCCCTTTGAGTATCAGGACTGAGAGATTGGAGAGCAAGTGGTTTTTTTGTAAGAAATGTGTCCCCACTGGTAATTGGGTGTTCTTGTCTTTAATAGATGTACAGTGTGCATTCATTCTGGTGTGCAGCTGTTGTTTGGTCTCTCCTATGTATTTTCCATCAGGGGATTTGGTGCACTGGATGAGATATATAACATTTCTGGAGGTGCAGCTCTAAGATCCAGGAATGGTGATGGTTCTGTTGTGGGGTGTAGTAATTGTGGGGTTACTAGAGATATGTTGGCAGGTTTTGCATTTCTTGTCATGGCATGGTCTGGATCCATTTGGTGTGTTTTAGGCTATAGGAAGTTTGCTTCTGGTGATGAGGTTAGTAAGGTTCGGTGCTTGTTTGAATTTACAAAACACCTTTTGTAGGCAAGCCTGCAAACTTCACTTCATAAATCTACTGGATATAAAAACTCATGGACTCAATATAGACATTGGATTTATGACACACTATAACCTGCCTGACATCTGACTCACTAGGTACCTCTCCACTTTTACCTGCTACATCCCCCTTCCCCCCCAGCCCCACCTCCCAGCCTGTCTCTCACCCCCTGACACCTCAATTTACATTTTCACTGGCTGGCTTTCCTGCCTAGAACCCAGCCTCTGGCTTCTTTACTATTCCATCCAGGAAGATCACACACATCAACTGCAGATGCTTCCTCAGCCTGATGAAGCTTAAACCCAAAAGCTTGCTAAGGTATATTTCTCCAACTATTCAGTTGGTCTAATAAAAGATATCAGATTGACCCAAAGAACCTTGTCTGCCTATGTCCTTAGACTAACACAGCTACAACCTATACCCCTTAACACATACAAGTGATACAAGTTTTGCTTTCAAGAGTTTGAGGGGCACTTTCATAGAAACCCCTGCACCTATCTCCCTGAGACTTGGCAGGCTTCATGCCCTCATCCAAATATGCGAAAATATGACGAAGTTATAGGTATTTTAGTGACTCACCATTATACTCTATGGCCAAATCTATAAAACAGAGCTGAATCTCTGAATCCAATTCAGCTGAATTGAATAGGGACAGTGACTCAAATCACTGGATCAAATCACTGTCCCTCTGAATCGGTTGAATATGAATAGAACACTTGCCGCTTCGCACAGACCTAGTTGTTAAGTACTGTTTTATATTTTTCACCAGTGTACGTACCCAGATCAACTTTCTGTATAAACATTCTGTATACAGATATGATAAACTAGGTTTGCTAGGGGATGGAGCCATGAGGTAAGCAGTAAAGCACGTAAGCTGGAGGAAACACAAGCAGGAGGGAGCAACAGAGGAGGCCTTCCCATTCTTCCCGATAAAGTAGGGCAGTTGTCTAATTACCTCAGGTGTCTGTACATGAATGCAAGGAGCCTGGGAAACAAGCAGGAAGACCTGGAAGTTCCTGCACAGTCACAAAACTGTGATGTGATTAGAATAACAGAGACTTTGTAAGATAGCTTGCATGGCTTGAGTACTGTTATGGATGACTACAAACTGTTCAGGAAGGACAGAAAGGGCAGAAAAGGAGGAAGCATTGCATTTTATGTAAAAGAGCTATTGATTGCTCAGAGCTCCAATATGAAACTGAAGATACGCATGTTGAAAGTCTCTGGGTTAGAGTCTGAGGGGAGAGCACAAGGTGGTTATATGCTATAGACCACCAGACCAGACGAATGAGGTGGATGAGGCTTTCTTCATATCTAGCTAGTAGAAGTTTCCTGATCACAGGCCCTTATTCTCATGGGGAACTTAAATCACTCTAACATCTGCTGGGAGGGCAATACACAGTGCACAGGCAATCTAGGAAATTTTTGAAGATTGTTGAAGACAACTTCCTGGTGCAAGTGTTGGAGAGGCCAACTACGGTCTGTGCTCTTTTTCACCTGCTGCTATCAAACAGGGAAGAATGGGTGGAGAATGTAGAAGTGAATGGCAACTTGGGCAGCAGTGACCACAAGATGAGTGAGTTCAAGATCTGGAGCAAAGGAAGGAAGGAGAGCAACAGAGAAAGGACTATGGAATTCAGAAAAGCAGACTCTGACTCACTCAGGGAATTGATGGGCAGGATCCCCTTGGAGGCCAGTCTGAGTGGGAGAGGAGTCCAGGAGAACTGGGTGTATTTTAAAGAAATCTTAACTGAGGATACAAGAATAAATTGTGCTAACATCCAGGAAAACTAGCAAGTATGGCAAACAACCAGCTTGGCTTCACAGGGAGCTAAAACACAAAAAAGCTTACAAAAGGAAACTTGGACAAACAACTAGGGAAGAGCATAAGAGTATTGCTTGGGCATGCAGGGAGGAAATCAGGAAGGCCAAAGCACAATTGCACTTGAAGGTAGCAAGGGACATAAAGGGTAACAAGAAGGGTTTCTACAAGTATGTCAGTAACAAGAGAAAGATCAGAGGAAGTGTGGGTCCCAAATAAATGGAGGAGGCAACCTAGTAACAGATGATGCATAAGACTGAAGTACTCAATGCTTTATTTACCTCACTTTCACAGGCAAGCTCAGCTTGCAGACTACAACATCTAGCAACACTATTTGGGGAGGAGATGAGCAGCCAACAGTGGTGAAAGAACAGGTTAGAGACTAATTTGAAAAGCTGGACATATACAAGTCCCTGGGGTTGGATGGGATGCACCTGAGGGTGCTGAGGGAGGTGGCCAATGTGATTGCAGAGCCATTGGCCATAGTCTTTGAAAACTCTTGGCAACTAGGGGAGGTCCCAGACATTTGGAAATGGGCAAAACTACTGCCCATCTTTAAGAAGGGTAAGAAGGAGAATTCAGGGAGCTACAGACCTGTCAGCCTCACCTCAATCTCTGGAAAAATCATGTAGCAGGTCCTCAAGGAATCCATTTCTAAGCACTTGGAGGAGAAGAAGGTGATTAGGAACAGTCAGCATGGATTCATCAAGGGCAAGTCATGCCTGACCACCCTGATTGCCTTCCATGACAAGATGACTTGGACATGATATATTTTGACTTTAGCAAGGCTCTTGATATGGTTTCCCACAACATTCTTGCAAGCAAGCTAAAGCAGTATGGGTTGGATGACTGGACTGTAAGGTGGATAGACAACTGGCTGAATCATGGGCTCAGAGGGTAGTAGTCAATGGCTTCATGTCTATTTGGGAGCCAGTATCAAGAGACTGAACTAGGCATTGCTCCTGGGGGTCTTTTTGTTCAATAGTTTCATCAATTATTTGGAAGATGGGATAGAGTACACCCTCAGAAAGTTTGCAGATGACACCAAGCTGGGGGGAGTGGTAGATATGCTGGTGAATAGGGCTAGGATTTATACAGACCTTGACAAATTGGAGGAATGGACCAAAAGAAATCTCATGAGGGTCAATAAGGACAGGTGAAAAGTCCTGCACTTAGGAAGGAACAATTTCAGGCACCGGTACAGGCTTGGGAGCAACTAGCTAAGCAGCAACTCTGCAGAAAAGGATCTGGGGGTGACAGTGGACAATAAGCTGAACATGAGCCAACAATGTGCCCCTGTTGCCAAGAAGACTTGCCAAGGTAAGTGATTATTTCCCTCTATTTGGCACTGGTGAGGCCACATCTGGAGCACTGTGTCTACTTTTGGGCCCCCCACCATGGAAAGGATGTGGAGAAATTGGAGAGAGTTAAGCAGAGGACAACAAAAATGGTTAGGGGGTTGGGGCACATGACTTCTGAGAAGAGGCTGGTGGAACTGGGCTTATTTAGTCTGGAGAAGGGAAGACTGAGGGGGAATTTAATAGCAGCCTTCAACTACCTGATGAGTGGTTCCAGAAAGCATGGAGCTAGACTCTTCTCAGTGGTGATAGATGATAGAACAAGGAACAATGGTTTTAAGTTGCAGCAAGGAGAGTTTAGGTTAGATATTAGGGAAGACTTTCACTAGGAGGGTAGTAAAACACTGGGATGTGTTACCCAGAAAGGTTGTGGAATTTCTATCCTGGAAGGCTTTTAAGACCCAGTTAGACAAAACTCTGGCTGTGAAGATCTAGTTGGGGATAGTTCTGCTTTGAGCAGGCAGTTGAACTAGGTGACCTCCTGAGGTCCTATCCAAACCTAATTTTCTATTATTCTAATCAGTTAATTAAAGAAACATGTCAAAAGTATACAAAACTACATTTTGATTCAGATCAGTACACAGAATAGTCTAGTAACACTGCTGATAAAAGTGTCGGTCAGTTCAGAAATCTGCAGTCTGTACTTTGTAATTGGTGTATATTAAGTTTTACTTTCATATGGTTAGAAGCAGTATAGTTTTTCCTGAAAAAGAAAAAAATCCACGCTGATCATTAATTCAGAATAATTTAGGACAACAGAACAAAGTTATTTGTTTCTAACAGACCACACAAGTCAGAAAAAAAAGAAGCCAGAGGCAACAGTGAAACTGGAGAAGAAAAAAATGTACAGAATAAAAGCGGGGGGGAGAAGAAGGTTGCAAATCAGCAGTAAGCACTATGTACGGCATTCCAATTTTTATTCTATCTCCTTCCTCATACTGTCTTTCTTCCTGAAGCTAAATGTGAGCTTTTTCATTCAAAAGATTTAGTGAAACAACAAACCTTTGCACATGAACTTCTAAAAATGAAAAGCAAATATATCATGTGGTAGACCTTCACTTTCAAATGTGAAAATTCTTAAGCTCAAACTACAAAACTTGAGTAGTGCATGTATTATATACCTATTTAAGTTTACATATGAGCACTTCATTTTTTCTTACTTCATTTTATTTCAGTTTAAGCTACAATAGCCACAGGACCATCCCTAGGGGGGGTCGAATTGGTGCAAATGCCCCAGGCCCCATGGAGCCAGGCAGAGCAGCTGCAGCCCCTCCTGCACAGCCCACCTAGTGCTGGTGACTCTATGCCGCTGCTGCTGGCAGCTTCTCTTCTGGCCACTCACCACACCTCCCCCACCATCCTGCCCCCACTGGCTTCTTCACACCCGGGCCCTACACAGGCTGATTTGCCCCAGGCCATGCACCCTGCTAGGATCATCTCTGAGCATCCACATTCATTTTCACTCTGACCCAAATCAGTTGATTCAACTCCTAAACACTGCTACTAGGATATATTCAGTGGAAGTTTTCTGTAAAATATAAGAACAGTTCCAAATACTTCCTATGTCAACAAACAGGTACATTTGTTGGCTATATGTTGCATGCCTCGGCAGTGAAGTGTTTAATTATTATGTCACTTAGATGCTTGTGATCACATGGATTCCAAATTAATATTCTGACTAAGAGGAAAAGAAGATGTTCAGATATCTTTAGCTCTGTCTAGCTGTGGGCAAAACAATATGGATATATTCATAATGGATGAAATCTACTTCACCTGCATAAAGCCAAAGTATTCTGGCTCTATGCAGTCAGAATGAGCAGCAATAGGAGAGACATCATTCATCACGCTCATGAATCAGAAGCAGAGAATAGGTTTGCTCTGCAGTATCCATGTAGTCACTACTTTAATTACTGGGCTAGAAGACAGGCCATGATCTATTTCCACCAATCTTATGGGAGTGTTGAAGTCATACAATCTATAAAATGCAGATTTAGTCCTTCCTTTAGTCTGCCTTTGTGAGACTTTCCACAGCTTATGCTAGGCTATGTGAGTGACTTTCCTGTGACACACCAAGAACAAAACAGACATTCCTGTGCAACAACTCAGCCAGCTGATTACCTTGGTAGTCTGCAGGCAGGATTGTAGTAGGCCTTGCAACAGACCTGGAAGTTTCATTCAGTATAATCTTCTGTACCCTCTTACTAAGAATCTTCTTGCAAACACAGAGCTTATATCTAACTTATCTTTGTTTTAGTTGAGTATAGTAAATGCAATAAAATCTAAATCAAAGAATAAAATAAAAGCATTTTATATAGAACTCTCAGTCTAAGGATCTCAAAGTATGTTTCAAATATTAATAAATAAGCCTTACAATTCCCCTATGAAGTATTCTCTCTGCATTATGTATGGTAAACTCAAACAAAGAAACATTAATTTTCTATGATTCCATGACTGAGGGCCAAATCCTAAATGACCACCAAGATGCCTTCAGCTACATACTACAATGTTTAAAATTCATTCACTGTTCCCCAGAGGACAATCCAAATCAGTATAATTAGTAGGGCTGTGCAAAATTTTGCCCGGTGTTTCATTACAAAGCTGTTTCAACGCATTTCGAGCTCAAAACAGCAAAATCGAAATGAAACAAAAGCCTTTGAAACAGCTTCGAAATTAAATAAGGGCACCTGAAATGCTTAGAAAGTTTTGAATTATTTCGAGTTTCAAAGCCAGGCTTACTTGGCTTCAGTGCCGGTCCCAGCTGGCAGCAGCAGCCTCCTGTCATACAGCAGGCAGATTGGGGCCTGCCCACAACCTCAGGAGGGCAGCGGAGCTGTACTGGACTCCTACCGGGGGTGTGAGCCCCTGATCTGCCTGCCAGATGACAGGAGGCTGCTGCTGCCGGCTGAGAGCAGCCCACACCCAGCACCGGAAAGATCAGTGCTGCCACTGGCCCCATCCGGTAGCACCAGCCTCCTGTCATCCAGCAGGCAGACTAGGCGACCTGCACCCCCCAAAGGAGTCCAGCACAGCTCCTGCAGCCCTCCTGGGGGTGCAGGATAGCCATCGATCTGCCTGCAGGATGACAGGAGGCTGGTGCTGCTGGCTGGGGTCAGCAGCAAGACTGATCCAGCACAGGATGAGGGTGGGGGTGGGTCCCCACATGAGCTGATTTGCCCCAGGCCCATCCGCCACTGGCCTCAGGTGGCAGCACCAGCCTCCTGTCATCTGGAAGGCAGATCAGGGGCCTGCACCCCCAGGAGCAGTTTGGCGCAGCCCCCACAGCCCTCCTGGGGGTGAGGGTGGGCCCCGATTTTCCTGCTGGATGACTGGAGGCTGGTGCTGCTGGCTGGGACTGGGCTGGGAAGATTGGTGCTGCTGCTAGCCCCTGCTCTGTCTGTCAAATCACAGGAGGCTGGCGCTGCTGGCTGGGGCCAGCAGCAGCACTGATCTTCCTGGCACTGGGTGAACGAAACATAGAAACAGCATCAAAACAGCAAAACAGTTGTGATGAAATGAAACAGAACAGTGCTTTCAAAATTAAACTAAACTCAAAATGAAACATTGTTCCATCGAAACAGAAGTCGAAGCAGAACGATGCTGTTTTGCACAGCCCTAATTATTAGGTGCCTGGGCTTCCAAAACAGCAAGCAGGAAGATCACTCTGAAAAGTGATCAAGATCATGTAGTTACTCAGCAAAGAAGCCCTAACTGTAGCCAATAAAACACAAAGCATAGGGATATGTCTGAACTCCTCTTCCTTCTTGGAGCATAGATTCACGAGAGGGATTTCCATCATGCTGACATCCAAATTGTTCAGATGCCTAATGAAGAGCAGCACTGAGCTCAGTATAAAGCATGGCACTATATGTTCATCCTTGAATGGGCCTCATAGTCATAGTAACTATGCTTTACAGTAAGAGCACATGCCCAGGAAATTGAAAACTTGGGTATGTGGTCTATCTCCTGAAGGGATTCAAATGCATATCATCTCCTCAGGCTGGGGAAGAAAGAGAACTGGTGTCTTGGACTTCCAGGGCCCTAAGCTATTAGGCAAAGGATGATCATCTGCACCAGTACTTTCTCTGGCTGAATTTTGAATTGATTAGTGTTTCAGCATCAAATAGTCATGAGTCCCCTGACCTCATCTAAGGACCCGGGGACTTAGGCAGAGTTTAGATGTCATTCACGAATCTGTCCACAAGGTACCTGCAGAGTTCCAAGTTTCTCCATCTCCACTGCTGTCCCAAGGAACAGACCAGGCTTTACCCTAAGATAACTCTTTACCTTTGCAAACCTCAGCTCTACTGCCCTTATATGAGATCTCACAGCTGCAGCAGGGGAATCTCTACAAGCTCCAGGTAGATTCCCCTTGGATTGTCAAATACTTTTAGGTCCCTTTAACAGGGAATCCTGGCCGTTCCTGAAGAGCAGCATGGTCCCTTTTAGGGCAGAGACTTTATAGCACAGGCAGCCAGCAGAATGGGGGTTAAGGGATAGCTCTGTAGTCAGGTCAGCTGACTGGGGTGTCACATGACTGGAAAAGGGCTCAGGCCTAGGCTATATAAGCCCAGTCCAAGGCTTGACCCAAGTCAAGGAGGCCAGACATGAGAATTGTGGACCAGGTCTAGAACAGTGGGCCTTGGCTATGGGACCAGCCGTCGTAGTGGGGCCGAAGCTGGGAAGGCTAAAACCCCAAGCAAAGGAAGGCCTGAAGTGGCCTGGAAATGTTGGGACAAGTGTCCCATCTGACTGGTGACTCAAAACATTCTTAGCATGAGACATGGTGTAAGGATGGAATGGAGCCATGCAATCAGTGCTTAAGGCACAGGCCCCTGAAAGCTTGGGGTCATTAGTGTAAGATCAGGGCAGCCTCCTGTACTTTAATAACAATTTACAACAAGGTGTGGTGGGCAAAAAAAGGATGGAGTGACCCAAGAGCGAGGTGCAAGGAATTTCATAGTTTCATAGTTTCTAGGGTCGGAAAGGACCTTAGCAGATCATCTAGTCCGACCCCCTGCCATGGCAGGAAAGAGTACTGGGGTCAAACAACCCCAGCAAGGTGTTCATCTAACCTCATCTTAAAAACCCCCAGGGTAGGAGCCTGCACTACCTCTCTTGGAAGTTGGTTCCAGACCCTCGCCACCCTGACCGTGAAATAGCGCCTCCTGATGTCTAACCTAAACCTACCCTCTGCCAGCTTGTGACCGTTATTCCTGGTCACTCCTGACTGTG
>NW_017728992.1:164808431-164817263 GCF_001723915.1 Gavialis gangeticus | reverse complement strand
CCCCATGTTCATCTTGGAGTCAATGATGACTCCAAGATCCTTTTCCGCCTCCGTGCTGACAAGAGGGGAGTTCCCCAACCTGTAGGTATGGTGCCGGCTGTTCCTCCCCAGGTGCATCACCTTGCACTTGTCTGTGTTGAAACCCATCCTATTCTCATCCGCCCACCCTTGTAACCTGTAATTTGCTAGGCCTCCAGGGGCTTCACGGCCACCCCTGGAGATGGCACCCTGTTACAGTCCCCCTTTCCACAGAATGGGTTAGCATGGAATACCACTGGCCCTAAATTCACTCTTCACCACAAGCAATCGTTAAGGAGACAAAATAACAAAAGCATGTATGTACAGGAAAAAAGAATTATACAAGAAAAAATTATCATATAGTTTAAAGACAGAACAAACTGGGCATATCTACATGAGACATTTACTGTGGAGCTGCCAAATTAGCTCTGCAGTAAAGTCTGAGCATCTACATGTTCAGCCCTATTAGTCTGCAGTAAACTAATAAACTCCACCATAGGATAGTACCAGTAAATACAAGTACTGTCCTGCAGCAAAGTTATTTACTGCACAGCAACATACGTGTAGACATCGACAGGGCTGGCTGGGGCACGAAGGTGCTTTAGTGCAGGGCTAACTGGCAGGGAGCCCCCTGTACTGAAGCACCCTCATGTCCCAGGCAGCCCCAGGCTGACCACCTGGGTCCCCTGCCAGCCTTCTGGCTGAACACACTGTGGTCCCAGGCCCACGTTCAAAAGTGGCACCTGGGAGCAATAAACTATGGTGGATATGCGTTAGAGTTTACTGCTTCAGATTAATTGCATGTATAGACACACCCACAAGCAAGCTAACAGCACCTTGCCCCTCAGAGTCCTGCCACTATTTCCAAAGATCAGCCTTCCTGCTGATCCTGCCAGTCCTGACCACTAGGGACCTAAACTTGCCCCCTACCCCAGTAAAGCTTGGGATAAATCCAGAGACCTACACCATCTCAGCAAGAGCCCCTAAAGCCACCCTCCCCACACACACCATCAGCATTGTCCTTAGTGCTTACAAGTCTCAGAATTCTCCAGAAATTTCTCTCTTCCTTGCGGCATCTGGAATTCCTCCAACTAATGCCTGAAGAAGGGTGACTGTACCTGAAAGCTTGCCAAGAACATTTTTCCAACTACTCAGTTGGTCTAATAAAAGATATCACATCTACTCAAAGAACCTTGTCCAACTAATGGCCCATTACTCTGAGATGCCTTCACTACTAAGGGGTTAAATTTCCCATTAGAAGCAGATAAAACCTTGGGAACCTATCCCAACAATAGCCCCTTCTGCCTGTGCTTTGGAGTTGCAAAAGTTTTTACCACTCAAAAAAAAATTTAAAAATATTAAAAAACCCAAGAGGCTAAGAGTGACAGATTGATGAGGAAATAACCATTGTTAAAGGTAACTGATGAGGCGCTACAGCATGATTATATATGGAATATACAAAAGAGGACTGTAAAAAATATAAAAGCGCAGGGAAAAACTTACATATGGAAAGCTATCACCAAGCAAGAGAAGACCATGCTGGTCAAAACTGTGACACCCAGTGCCATGAGGACACCTAACTAGCTGTCAGGGAGCTATGACATGGCTGGAATAACAGAGACTTGGTGGGATAGCTCACATCCCTGGAGCCCTGTCATGGATGGGTACAAGCTGTTCAGGAAGGACAGGCAGGGAGGAGGAGGAGGAGTATGTAAAAGCTCAACGTTCCAGTATGAACCTGGGGATAGGACTGTTGAAAGGCTCTAGGTTAAAATTAGAGGGGAGAGCAACAGGGATGGTGTCATGGTGGGTGTCTGCTATAGACCACCAGACCAAGAGGATAAGCTTTCTTCAGACAACTAACAGAAATTTCCAGATCACAGACCCTGGTTCTCATGAGTGACTTCAATCACCCTGACATCTGCTGGGAAGGCCATACAGCAGTGCGCAGGCCTAGGGACTGACTGGCTAAGCAGCAGCTCTGAAGAAAAGGACCTGGGGGTTACAATGGACAGTAAGCTAGATATCAGCCAGCAGTGTGTCCTTGTTGCTAAGAAGGCTAACAGCATATTGGGCTGCATTAGTAGGAGCGTTGCCAGCAGATTGAGAGAAGTAATTATTCCATTCTGTTCTGCATGGGTGAGGCCACATCTGGAGTACTGTGTCCATTTTTGGGCCCCCTGCTATTGAAAGGATGTGGACAAGTTGGAGAGAGACCAGCAGAAGATAACAAAAATGGTTCAGGGGCTGGGGCACATGGCTTATGAGAAGCTGAGGGAACTGGGTTTAGTCTGAAGAACTGAACACCGAGAGGGGATCTGACAGCAGCCTTTAACTACCTGAAGAGTGGTTCCAAAGAGGATGGACCCAGACTGTTCTCAGTAGTGACAGATGACAGAACGAGCAAAGTCGACAGAACAGCAAAGGCATGGCAAGCGAGACTGGGTGGGCTGACCCTTTAAGACTGGTGGGCGGGCCTGCTCAAGACCAGCCCTGAGCTTGCCCCCGTCGCACAGGGCCACACTCACTCTGCCCCTTATATGGGCCTCACTCATTCTGCCCCTTACTGGGTCATACTCATGCTGCCCCTCACTGGGCCTCACTCACTCCACCGTACTCTACATAGTCCTTCAGGCTCACCGAGGCCCTACTCTACACAGCCCTTTGGGTTACATCCTCCATGCACTCAGGCCTGAGCCTGCGCAGACCTTCAGACCACCCAGGCCCTAGTCTGCACTGGCCTCTAGGTTTACTGCCCTGCACTGGGCCCTCCTTGGCCTCTGGTCCTCAGATGCCTTAAGGCATGCCTTTGTCTAAGCCTGTCTCCTCTACAGGGTAACCCACCAGGTCATGGGGGCTGAGGCTTTCTGGTGCCCCACCCTTGCCTTTCACTGGAAAGGCACAGGTGTGGCATTTCCCAGGGGCTGCCACATCCTGCCTCCAGCCCCACCAGGGTGCAATTTCAGGTCTTACCCAGGACCAGAAGGAACCTCCTCCATCCCCATAGTTCTTACACTAACTTCCAGATGTTGCAGAAGCTGCTCTCCTCAGACTCTGCAATGTTACTCCACTGGCTCCCTCGATGTAACTGCTGGCTCTGCTTATACCCTGGCTGTCCAGTCCTCATCCAATCAGGTAGCCCCCTTGTGGTCATGTGACCACCTAACCGGGCCTGACAGCACCTGCCGGCTGCTCCACAGCCTGCTTAAACCTCTTATAGTGACAGGCACAATTTGTGTTCTGCCACATGCCTCATAATTCTTACTCCAAATTTAAAAACACTGGTTTCAATTCATAATCTAATTTATATTTAGAACATAAAAACAGAACATCCCAAATAAAAAGAATGACTCTAAATAAAAAGAATGAGCTTTTCTTTTTCTCATCTTCAAAATGTGTTTCATATTGGTTTAAGAAAGGAAAACAATGACACTAAAGCAGATTTCAGTACCTTTTTTACAAAAACATACTCTAAAGTGACACCAAGGGTTTTAAACACTCTTTCAACTTTGCATCAAACTTCATATCTAATATTTTCTTGAAGATACTGTTAAACATTACCATTCTCTAACTATTCTGGTTTATAAAATCCCCATAGATTTCTGACCCTAATCTTATTCACCAGTATTCGAATCTCTCTTGGAATTACTTTTCTTAAAGTCTTGCAAATTATGCTAAGGCTTTAAAGGTTCAGTTATTAAAATGTCTTTATCTGTGTTGAAAATTTGTACTCTGTTTCAGAAAACTTCACTTTTCAGATGAAGGGCAACTGAATTCCCCTTTTTATTTCTATGCTTCCCTTTCTCAGGTCAAGCAGTAGCTGAGATGCTTTTTCTGGCAGGGTTTCCCATATAAAACATCTCTTCCTCAGAAGTACCGCCACTGTCCTACAAAATCAAAAGGGGAAAAAACTAGTAAATCAAAAAATCAATAACTCAGAGAGAACAAACTATAGGAAGTAGTATTCCTGCATCTCTTAGACTACTTTAGCAAGTCAATATTGCAAGCAGAAGCAATTGTACAGCTTTTGCCAGCCAGGCTGCCTGATGCAGAGTACCTTTTAAGGCAATATTTTGTTTAGCTATTGTTCTGAAAAGCGGACACCACTTGATTTGTAACACTTCTGTACTAATTAGAGGTGTGTAGATTTCTTTGTGTACACTATGTTGAACATTTTGTTCTTCTAAAGCAGGAGTTCTCAACCAGGTTATTATGGGACCCTCTCAGGGGTGCCACAAAACAGGTGCTGCTGCTGTAACCAAATAAAACTGCCCCATGTGGGGTAACAATTGTTCACCAGAGCACCCCACAGGATGACAAGGTCAAACGGTTATAAACTACTGCAAGACCATTTCAGGTTGGACATAAGAAAGAATTTCTTTACTGTCCAAGCCCCCAAGGTCTGGAATAGCCTGCCATCAGAGGTGGTTCAAACACCTACGTCAAACACCTTCAGGAGAAATTTGGATGCTTATCTTGCTGGGATCCTATGACCCCAGTTGAATTCCCACCCCTCAGGCAAGGGGCTGGACTCGATGATCTTCCAAGGTCCCTTCCAGCCCTAACGTCTGTGAAATCTGTGTAGAATCATTGAATCAATGAGTCGGAAGGGACCTAGACAGATCATCTAGTCCGACCCCCTGCCACAGGCAGGGCTGTGGCATACACACACACTGTGCTTACATTTGGGGTTTCTTGCAACTCTAAAACTGTCAGAAAAGCTGGCTCATGCTGCTGCCCTTCCTAGTTTGGCTCCCTGGCATTCTCCTCCTGGAAACACTGCCATTTCCACCTACCGACCCATTGTGCCTCTGTTTCCAGGAGATCCCATGCATGGTCAAACTGGAAACAGCTGCAGCATTAGCTGGGCCTGCTTTAGGCTGATCATAGAGACCTAATGCAGGCAAAAGTACATACATTTTGCATCCTTTCCTGGTCTGGCTCTGCAGAGGTGGGGGCAGTTTTACCTGGCAGCACCATCACTCAGTTGAGAAGCACTGAAGTAAGCTGAGGCAGCACAACAGTGGTTCTCTAATCAGGTGCTGCCACATTCAAGGAAGTTGTGGAGGGGTGGGTGCCCTGATTGTGAAAAGGTTGAGAACCACTGTTCTAAAGGCCCAGTGTGCATCACTATGTATAATGACTTAGGCTTGCTTTCTGGATCCAGTGTCCTATGTATTAAAAAGTTCTGCCAAACTATTATGAAGTCATACTTTTTATGTTTAGAGATGACATAAATGATAAAAGCAGCAAAGCCTTACATTAGACCTGGTACTTTGGAAAGGAACATTTGAAGCATGTTAAATCCAAAATACTATACTTCAAATAGGGATCATTTGATTTCTTGGAGAACCATGTTCCCACAGTGCACTACCACTATTATTGCTGAGGAGGAAAATGATAAGAATTGCCATAATCAATCTATATAAACCTATAAATTTAAAAAGAGCTCAGCAGATATAACATCAGTCAAATTCCAAAAAAAGAACTGAAGGATAAACAGAGAGATGTGAAAGAAAAGATGAGAGACAACCTAAGTTTCAATACCAAGTGTGCTACTAATTGGTGTGTGAACTTGGAGAACTCCATTAAGTTCTCTGACCAAGATTTTCACGTGTGGCAGACTAACCAATTCAACCCAGCTCAAATGGGCTCAGAAAAACTTCATTTTGATTGGGGGAGTCCATCCACCAATCAGGTAAAGGCTGGACGGGGCCAGCCCCATCCCTTACACAGAGTGGTGGGGCAAAGAGCCTCCCAGACCTGATTGAAGCCTGCATCCTTCAGGTCCAGCAAGCCTTCGGAGGCAGAGCCTCCTGAGTGAATAAAAGGAGCTGCGTGCCCAGCATTCAGGAGATGTGTCAAGGGACAGAGAAGCAGCAGTGGGGATAAGAAAAGCCGGGGAGAGCTGCCCAGTTGGCAGCAGCTGTAGCCCAGAAGAGCCCCGATGACTCCCTCAGTGGGACCCGGAGCAGCAAGCAGCTTCAGCTACAGCCCCAGCCAGTGCACAGTGCAGTGCATGGGACAGACCCTGGGAGCTGCAGAAGGCAGCTCGGGTCCCTGGATACTTGGTGCACATAGCGGTGCACAGGGCCACCAGACCCTGGGAGCTGCACAAGGTGGCTTAGGTCTGCTTCCCTTGGCATGTGGACAAGAACCCCGGTGCACGCAATGGTGCATGGGGTCACCTGACCCGCACCTGGTGGCTTGGGTCTACCACCCTTGGTATGCAGCTGAGGACTCGGTGCACATGGTGGTACATGGCATCCCAAAGCCTGGGAGCAGTGCCAGGCCTCTCAGGTTTGCAACCCCCTCCCCAGCTTAAGGCTGGGCACCCAGGAGGCACCAGTGCAGTTTGGCTTAGGTTCCCCAGGGCCTGGGTTTTGAGACCCGCACAAGGCAACCCAAGCCCCAACAAAGGTATAGATGGCTATACCTTGTACAGGAGTGATTGTGTGGGCAAAAGGGGCAGGAGAGGGGTAGCTCTCTATGTCAAAGAAAGTTACACATCCCTGCAAGCTGACATTGGCACCCAAGGGGGACAACTGGAGACTCTCTTCGTCAAAATCTGTGGCAAACAAGGCACAGGGGGCACAATGGTGAGTATCTACTACAGACCTCCTAGCTAGGATCAAGAGCTTGATCAGGAATTTGCCAGGGAACTAGCTGAGGCTGCACACTCCCAGTGCATGGTTGTCATGGAAGATTTCAACTACCGTGACACCTTGTAGGAAGAGCACTTGGCCACATCCGAACACTCGCAAAGCTTCGTCATGTGTGTGGATGAGGTCTATCTGACTCAATAAGTCTATGGTCTGACGAGAGGCAAAGCTCTGCTCGACCTGGTACTGGCAACAGGGGATGACTTAATCAGTGACCTAATGATCAAAGGGAAGCCAGGAGACAGAGACCATGAGCTGATCACCTTCACTATCTGCCGTAAAGCAGGCAACTCAGTCAGCAAAGCAGAAGTCCTTGACTTCAAGAAAGCTGACTTTGACAAGCTCTAGAGGCTTGTTGGTGAGGCCCTAACAGAACACGACCCAAAGGGGAGGGGTGTTCAGGAAGAGTGGTTGCTCCTTAAGGGAGCGATCCTGAAAGCACAAGCAATGTCTATCCCGTCTTGGAGGAAAGGCAGCAAAATGGCACAGCAGCCCCCTTGGCTCTGCAGGAAACTAGTGCACCTCCTGCGTCTAAAAAGAAAGGCCGATGGAAGGCTAGATCCACCCCAAAGGAGGAGTACTTTGCACTGGTCTGTACCTATAGGGAGCAAACCAGGAAAGCCAAGGCTGCAACTAAACTCCAACTGGCTACACATATCAAGGACAATAAAAAGTCCTTTTTTAGATTTGTGGGGAGCCGGAGGAAAAGCAAGGGTAACATTGGACCCCTGCTAAACCATATGGATCAACTGATGTCCAGGAAAATGCCAACCTGCTCAACAGGTATTTTGTGTCAGTTTTTCACCAGCCCCAAGGGAAGGCCCTGCCCCATACAGTACGGGACGGCCAGGGCAAGGGAGAACTATTAACCCACATCCATGTTGACCATGTGAAGGAACACCTTGAGAGGTTGGACACCTTCAAGTCAGCTGTCCCAGGCAGCTTACACCTCAGGGTACTTAAGGAGCTGGCAAGCACCATAGCTCGGCCACTGGCATGGATCTTTGAGAACTCATGGCACTCAGGCAAAGTGCCCAAGAACTGGAAGCAGGCCAATGTGGTGCCTATCTTCAAGAAAGGGAGGAAAGTAGATCTGGGAACTACAGGCTCATCAGCCTGACCTCCATCCCTGGGAAGATCTTGGAGAAAATCATCAAAAAGACCATTCTTGACAAATTGGCTGAAGGCAACTTCTTGAGGGATAGCCAGCATGGGTTTGTTGCACGTAGGTGTTGCCTGACCAATCTCATGTCCTTCTACCACCAAGTGACATATCACCTGGACAAGGGAGAAGAGATTGACGTCATATATCTCAACTTTAAAAAAGCTTTCAATCTGGTATTCTACAATCGTCTTATAGAAAAACTGGCCAACTATGGCCTCGGCTACATCACAGTCTGCTGGCTAGGGAACTGGCTTCAAGGTCAGACCCAGAGAGTAGTAGTTGACAGAAGTCAATCACTGTGGTGTGCCATGACCAGTGGGGTCCCCAAAGGCTCCACCCTTGGACCTATCATTTTCAACATCTTCATTAATGATGTGGACATTGGTGTCAGGAGTGGACTGGCCAAGTTTGCTGATGACACCAAACTTTGGGGTAAGGCATCCACACCCGAGGACAGGATGGTGATCCAGGCGACCTTGACAGGCTCAGAAAATGGGCGGACGAAAACCTGATGGCCTTCAACTCTGAAAAATGCAAGGTACTTCACCTTGAGAAGGAAAACCCGCAGCATGCTTATAGGTTCGGCAGTTCTACGCTTGCTAGCACCGCAGCCAAAAGGGACTTGGGGATAATGAATGACCACAAGATGAATATGAGCCACCAAAGTGATGTTGCTGCCGGCAAAGTGAGCAAAACTCTGGCTTGCATCCATAGATGCTTCTCTAGCAAATCCCAGGATGTCATCCTCCCATTGTACTCAGCCTTGGTGAGGCTGCAGCTGAAGTACTGTAACCATTTCTGGGATCCACAATTTAAAAAGGATGTGGAGAAGCTTGAGAAAGAGCACAGGAGAGCCACGCACATGATCAGAGGACTGGGAAACAGGCATTATAATGAGAGGTTGAGAGCTACGGGACTCTTCAGCCTGGAAAAGCACAGGCTCAGGGGGGACCTGGTGGCTGCCTATAATTATATAAGGGGTGTACA
>NW_017728992.1:164792778-164807720 GCF_001723915.1 Gavialis gangeticus | reverse complement strand
TGAGTCCAGCCAGGTAGGCATCCAGCCTCTTCTTAAAGACCCCCAGGGTAGGGGCCAGCACCACTTCCCTTGGAAGTTGGTTCCAGCTCCTAGCCGCCCTAACTGTGAAGTAGTTTTTGCGGATGTCCAATCTATACCTCCTCTCCATCAACTTGTGCCCATTACTCCTTGTTATGCCAGCGGGCGCTAGGGGAAACAGCATCTCCCCCAAACCCTTCTGGTCCCCCCTAGTGAATTTATAGACGGTCACCAGGTCCCCGTCAAATGGTATTTGAGTGATCTTGATATTGTACATATTTACCAATACTTTCTTATAAGTCTGTAAATATGGTTACCTGTGTATTAATAAACCTGTAAATAGTTAAGCTATCCTAGCTGGACTCTATAGAGGATTGTGGGGGAAGGGGCTGGCCTGCACAGCAGACCCCTCTCGCAGCACTCCTGCCTAACCACCAGCTGCCTGCACCACAGCACGGCATAGCCCAGGAGCCTGGGTGAGCCCAGGCGCAGAGGAACACGCAGAGCACAGTGCAGCCCAGCAGCTGTAGGCTGCTGGCACCGGCCGCTCCTGGGGCTGCTGCAGCCGGGGCTGGGGTGAGCAGAGCCACGGCCTTTTCCCTTCCCCCACAGACTTACCTGCTTGGGCAGAGGGGGGCTTCTATATTGATTGCATAAGAGTGAATTTTCCTCACATATAACAAATTATGGGTCTAAATATGCTCATTGCATAAGAGCAAATTCACATATAAAGAACCCACATAAATCAAGGGAAACCTGTAATGGGTGTTTAAAGTTGTTAGCTTAATATATTATGTAAGTCCTGAACATTATAATAAGCAATGCCTGACCCCTCTTATTTTATCTCTTGATTGGAGGTAGAAACCTACCCAGGCAGACTTTTATACTTTCAGCAGTTGATGCCTGAAGAGTAGAGAAAAAAATCCTGCTTCAGATCCTTTGAAGGCACACAATCCTAAGAGATTCAGAGAGTACCTTTGTGCCTTCAAGAAATCTGAATAGACTGGGTTGGAGGACCAGGGAAATTCTACTAAAAATTTTAGAGATAGAAACTGTAGATAGATAATTGGGAAGCACCAGTACCTCTTCCTTACTTTCTGCAATGAAAAATGTGATAGCAAGATAAAGGGATCTTCTTAGAGATGGGATAGTATATAAGAGGGAAGGTATTGGGAATAGACAGATAGAGGGAATGGGACAGAGAACCTCTCTAAGACTAATAGCCTGAAGCCAGGGGATGAGTAGCAGCTCCATTCCTGCTTCTCCCAAGATAAAATGGAAGGCTGGAGGGGCTAAGTGGAGGGGACTTACGTTGGCTATCACACTTGTCCTATAAATGAAACACTGCAGGAATGGAGGGAGGTCTGTAATACCTAACATCTCTGGGTCATCCTTGGCTCAGTGATAATAGAGCAAAACGGACGCAGAACAGAGATGCAGATGCTGGCTACTGAACCTGAACTCCACCACTACCCTTCTGCCCACTCCTTCCAAGACTACAGACAAAGAACAAAACTTCTGCCTAACTTCAGATTAACAAAGCTAACTTACTTCTCTCAAGTCTACAGACAGCCATTGTCCTATTACCCCTTATATATTCTGTGAGAGAAGCTTCTCCCTTTTCAGGTACTTGCTTCTGTCCCAGTTGGCCTTACCCCTCTCATAATACAGCAGTGGATCTTAACAGGGCTTCTTCCATAGATTTAGGAAAAAAAAGAAGTTATAGAAAATTAAATGAATGATCATGTAGCCCATCAATTCCAATAGTCACTATATTGTAGGACTAGCATTAGTTAATTATAACTCAACCCTCATTTTTTTCAATAGTATAATTTTTGGTAAAACTCTATTTTCATTCTAGAAGGATGTTTTTTCAATCTGGTAATTGTAAATATTTATGCAGCTTTTTTGAAACATGTAAAGTGTAAATGTGGACATTAAATGTTGTCGTCTTTTTTTTTTTCCACACAAGAACTCATCTACTGAATATTACAACATTTTGTTGGTTTTAAAACTATACACAGATCTTTATATAAACATTGGCTCTGAATCAGTATCACTGGAACTCTATTAGCTCCATGGAACTGTAAAAACTAGTTACGACAAAAAGAATAAACAAAAAATTGGTGCATAACATGAATACCTACTGCTTTGCAACTGTTGTGCTAAAGCAAAACAGAGATGTTTTGCTATCAGGATGCTAGCTTAGAGCCCTGATTACCAGGTAAGACAAAAGCTGATAAATTAAAAATATGCTAACATTTTACATTCTTGATTATTACCAATCACTTGACAGTATCTACTTTTTTAAGACAGAGAATGCAAATAAATACTCCTTTACAGCATATTTTTGTATCTGATAAAGCTGATCAGTCACAAATTTTGAAAAAATAAGTAAAAACAGACTTAAGCTGATCTAGTAAAGAAGTAAGAAAAATAAAGGTAAAGGAAAAGATGAAAAATCTCAACAATAAAACTATAAAGGAGGATAGCCAAGATACATGTCTAATACAAGTGGAGGCATACTTGGTTAATATTCACTACTATATGTCAGAATACAGACAATATTTTCAGTTCTCATGTTATCATCATATTTTATCTTTGTCTTTTTTAACAATACATTATATATATGTGTGATTTGTCACAGAGTTCAGAGCACACAAACTTTGCATACTGCATACACAGAACTTCAAATTGCTGTTAAATAAGAAAAAGAGCTCATTTTTGTTCCTTCAGTTCCAAAGTAATTATTAATATAACAAACCTCTATGTCAATAATCCTGAACATCACATGGTAATTTCATTAGAAAACAAACCAGTAGTTAGATAGCTGATAGTTATAGCTAAAAGTCAAAATGTGTGGGCTAAAATAGATAACAAGCTATTGCTAAAATTATTGTATTTTCAGTATGAGATCTGATTTTATTTTCAGGCCAGCCATTTATATTTTTAAGAAATCAAATTCTAAAAAAAGCAATCATTGTCATCTGTGCTTATCACCTTGCTCAAAAAGCTTGCGAGGCTAAGAATCTCCAATAATTATTTTTTGGTTAAATAAAAATATACTTTACAATTTAATGCTGGAATCTCTCTCATATCACAGTATAAACCACAGGCCACTGCTGTGTATCTGAGTCTGTGATAACAACAATGTTTTTACTATTTTTTCGGGGAAGATGTTAGTCATCTTATGCCCCTATGCGGCCAACCTGAACAACAAATTCACCTTCGCCCTGCTCTAGAAAAAAGAGAGAGAGAGAGGTGTGACAGAGACAGAGAGAAAGAAAGAAAGCAGTTTGAGGTAAATATTTGGTTTTCCATTCACAAAAAAAGTTGTAAATATATATAGCGAAAATGGTAAAATTTGACTCATTATTCTGTACAGTTTGTATCAATTTTAGTCCCAAAGGATACTCATCATTATACAATGATGTGGTAATCTGAATATTGCCCAAAGCTATTGTGAACTCCAATGCAGGACAAAGCATGCTGCTAAAATACAGCATCTGACAGCACAATAGTTGTACATTCAGCTTTAAATACAAGCACAAAATCCAGCTAATGTAACCAATTAATTAAGGCCTTTTATTAAACAGAACTGCTTTCATTTGGTGTCTTTAGTCGTCTGAATTAAAAAAGAAATGAGTTAAGTCATCAAAACATTGTAGAGGCCAAAAATCAAAGGGTCCTTTATATTCTTCCCTAAAAACTGGACTGTGGCAAATGCAGGCATTATAATTATAAGGCCATCAGATGACTGTGTAAAACAAAATAAAGCATAAACAGATTTCGTTTTTTGCACTTACTTATGCTGCAAGGGGGGAAAAAGAGCTATAAGGAAGGGGTGTTTTTTCCAGCTACTCACTAAGTACAGAATATTTTTTTTTTTCCAAAAAAATTCTAGTGACTTTCTCAAACCTGAAATTTTATAACAATCACAGTTAAAGAGAAAGTAAACCAATGTGCAAGTACATAACGTTATGATCCACAATGCAAGAAGACCAGAGTTTTGAAATAAACTCTTAGCTCTTACTGCTTCAACTGGCTGCACTTGGTAATGTCAGGAAAGTGCCATTCAGGCTTTGTGAGAAGTAAATATCAGCATATCAGATTTGTACCCAGAATATCTGAAAAATAATGTTTAGAAAGCACAGGTGAGCCAAATAGTAATATTGCTCCCTAAGATCCTTATAGCAACTGTAACTCCCATTTAAAAGGTAATATCAATCTAAAAGAAAAGAGGGACTGTTTCATTTGGAGTTTCTACATGTTCCTGCAATAAAAATAATAAATAATAAAAGGCCTGTCCAGTTGGGGTTCCTAAGTGAAAGGATAAAAGACCTTTATCTATGGCCTTGCTATAGTACCGTGGGTGTGAGAAGCCAATACTAAGATCATCAGGGCTTCTCAAAACAAAACTGCAGCACCCCAAAGCCTTCCAGAAAAGATTAATGATCCCTAGTTTAAGAACCTTGATCATGTTAAGAAATTAATAGGTATGTGTTTCCTGCTTACATTATGTGCATTAACTACCTTTCCCTTTTTATGAACCTTAGACTGCATTTTATATTGTATTTTATACAGCATTCATATCCTTGTTCCATAGTGGTATTTAATATATTAACAGATGTGGTCTTGTTATGTTTCATGGCAGCAGTTATCTTTCTATAGTCTGTGTTATTTTAAAATAAAAATTGAAAACTAAATAGAAACAAAAATGGAAACCTGAAAAGCAGGATCATATCTGCTTAATGTCATGAATAGACATTTAAGTGTGAAGACCATATTTATATATCTCAAAAGCACAAACTGTTATTTGTTAAAAGTGTTTCCTTCTCCACAATTCTAAGAAAATTAATGGTTAATGCCTGAACTGAGCAATTAGTTTTGAGCAATAGCTTGACACTAACCAACCAAATCTTCCAGTGAAAAAAACCCATCTAAAATGAAAGATGCAGTATACAATGGTTTAATTAGAAAATCATTTACTTAAAATAATGAAATAAATAACATAGGTAAGTTATCTCCAAAACAAATATAGGCAGGACCTATACTTTGGTGACTATTAAATATGACTTCTTTGGAGGCCTATCAAAACAAATTTAAAACACTGTTACTTAGATAGACAGACCGTATTTACATAACAACATTAAATAACTTTCAACTAATAAAAGAGTTTAAATGTAATTACCACAGTACACACAGCTTAAGTTATCCCTGTTACTGCTGTATACTGTTACAAAACAGCACAACCTGTTCTTTACACCAAGAGCACATCTAGCTTGAAATACTCTACACGGCAGCCTAAAATTATAAACCATACTGAGTTGAAGATTAGGGTTCCTAGTGAGCCTCTCTCATTTACCACTCCTGTGAAATAAACACAAATCTCAGACATATAAAATGCAATATAATATATCTCATGGTTTGTAAATGGTACCATTCTCAGCTTCTACACAAAAACTCACACACACACAGGAGCATAAAATAAATCCTTTTATATGGAGCGTATATTCTGATCACTGCAAAAGCGAGTAAATCAAGATTAGGTTTGTGGAGTATAAGTACAACTGCTTAGGCTTTGGTGGTGGCTGCAGGCCTGAGACTGCACTTCGAGATGTCCACTGTTTTATAAGCACAACTGACAGTACACAAATTATTGCTCTATTTTGTAGCTCTTCAAAGATGTCAAGGGGTACAAAAAAAGCATTTTAGGATAAAATTCTTACCTCTGACACAGAATTTCCTTTGTTTTTGGAAAAAAATACTTTAATTCTTTAAGTATATTGATTTTAATTTCCTGTGGTATCTTAATTAAATATGTGCCTACATAATTTTGCATGTCTAATTAGGAAATTACCCCTACGGCAATAAAACTTGAAAAGAACAATTTAAAATTAATAGATGAGTACAAGAGATATTAGCAACCATGATAAATCTTTAAAATAATATTCTATGAAATAAAATAATAATTGTAAGATTTACTAAATGTAAAATGGTGGTATTTGAGAAAGGAAATCCCATTTATACGGGCTTTTCCCACAGAGAGAAAATAAAAATGTTCTCTATATTCTGTGCATGATTACTTCCCCTTTTCCAGAATGTTTCCATCAGTGCACTATCATTGTAAAAAAAACTACAGAATTCTCTCTTTTCCTTATCTGCCTCCAGGTAGTCTTTCACATAAAATACTTCATTTCTTTCATTTTCAATCTTTAATACTAATGTGAAAAAAGTTCTAAATATTTACCCAACAATGCAATAAAGATAATGGGTAACATTTAATGGAATTTACCCTGAAAAAATAAAGCTAAAAACCTCTTTATAATTTAACAATCTCATCATAGCAGCAAACAATATTTATCATTACTATCCCTACTTCCCATAAAACAATAGCTATTTGTAAAAAGAATAGGCTTCAAAACTGACTGAGGTACTGCAAAGCATCTACTGATCATCTATAATATGGCTAGTTAAAAGATTACTGAAAAACACAACACAGAGATACTAAGTCTTAAAACAAGAAACTGCCTCCTGCATATTTTGCAATTGTATGCAGGACTGCGATTTTACATCCTCCAACAAATTATCTATGCTTAAATAGACACATCCTTGAACATTTAATCCTTTCACTGCTTCATCCACACAGAAATTGCTTCCCTGGACATATTTGCTTTTGCATATTTAATATGCTTTAAAGATTATACCTAATAATGCTACCTTATAATGATACCTAATGTGTTTCAAAGATACATAGCCTCTTTAAATATATTTTCATTATGCCGCTTTTATTATTGCAGAATAAGTTTAATTTAACCCTAGTATAGAACAGACAATTACAAATGAAATAGACTCAATGCCACAATAAAAATACAAATGTTTTAAAGTATGATTATAAAGGCTGCCTACTGGAGGCATGCATGTAGATAGACTGTCATGACTAGCATAGCAATGAATAAGGATAAATACTTTATTTCTACTTACCTAGCGTTGTTCAGTGTTTGTCCAAAAAGATCATTTTGTAAAATATTTGGAGGGGATGAGAAAACCCCATGAAAATGAGATAAAACAGAATTGCAGACCTGGCGCAATGTCTCAAATTGCATTTTCTTTCTTTCCTTCCCTTCTATTTTTCCTCACCACCTGTCTTAAAAGTCATCTGTTCTGCAGACACCATCAAATGCAAACATGCCAATCAAGTTCCATATTTCTCCTGGTCTCTGTAAAAACTGTGCCTAAATGAGCAAGGGTTGATAGTTAATTTTACAGTCATTATTCTTCTAATTCAGTCGTAGAAGATTTAGTACCCGTGCAGCTTTCTCCTGACCGTAGCAAGAATTCTAAACAGCAGTAAGCTTTTTGGGCATTCCCAGCTGAAGTGTGAGGCTGAGCTGCTTTCATGTACTGTACTCATATTTCTCTAAGCCTATTAAAAACATGCAGTGAATAGATGCTGTCGTCAGGAGTTTCAGCACATCTGGCTGCCAGCAATAAAATCTCAGAAGTAATAAAAATGAAGACAAGGCATCCTCACACTGTTACTACTCTCTAAGAGGAGGAGGATTTCTGCATCTTCCCCTCCTCCTTTCCTCCCCTGTAAAAATGACTAACACCAGTGACCGTGTATGTAGGTCTTTTTTCACTTAATGTGGAGGCAGCTGTACAACACAGAAAGACCACTCCAAATAGATGCCATATTCTTCATATGATAATATGTAGTAATGAGAATGTAACAATAGACTTTTTGTCTCTAGTATTTGAAAAGCTACACTGTACCATGTATAAAATATTCAGCTCTTAACCATATTAATTTATGCGCAGGGCACAGATAAAATGAACAATATACTGTACATTCTATTCTGTTATATGGTTCAATTAGGCACAATACATATAGACATGAGGCACAGATTTATGACATGAATTTAAAATATTCTTTCAAAATAAATGGCAACTCATACACAGTAGATGCAAAAACAAGAAGTCTGCAGCAGCTTTTGAAAGTTTATTGCATACAATCAGCTATGTTATTAGTGGTCAAAACAATCATTTTATCAAGTAATCCACACCTCCCTAACCCCAAGGAAACCCTGGTCTTAGAAACCTATTACTCTTGTGTCCACACAGTACAATAAATCAATGACCAGACAGTAAAACCGTTCATTTTGATGGAACACAGATTTTGCAGTGTAATGTGCACGCTGAATGCTGTTTAAAATCTGAAAAATAGGTGTTCACAGAGGCAAAAGATTATTTTTAACTCTTTCTGTTCAACATTCAGGCTTAATTATACCATACTATTGCATTACATCCTATACCTGCCAAACTAAAGAATAAAAAAAGATAAGATTTTCCCTAGAATATCTCATTTTCTATCCACCGCTTTTAACACTTTACTCACTAATTACAAATCCTCAAACAAACTAACACAAAATGAGGGCTATTATTAAAGTCCATGCACTAAAAGCAAGTTTAACTCCCGTGGAAAAGGAAATAAGTAACAGTATAGCTAATTAAAAAGCTGCATTGATGTGCTCAGAAGGGAGTACAGCCCTCCTTAGCCAGAAAGATGGTGCTTACAACGCTGAGCTTTTCAGAGGAAAGAGGAAAGAAAGGTAAATGGGAAACAGTTTTCAGGGCTTTAAAGCCAGTCCAGAAGCTTGCCCTCAGACACTGGGCATAGCTTTTATGGATTTTTTCCTCTAAGAAAAGAAATGTTAATTCCTGAAACTAACTAATCCATGTGAGGAGGAAATGGACATTGTTAAGTCCATCTCATGAAATTAGTCTATCTATATTCCATCAGAAAGATATAAAATTCCACTACATCAGTTCCTCCAAGATGAGTAAAAAGTAGTTCAAAGTACAGTCCCACCATTGCTTCCCTTGTAAACATCAGTTAACAATGCTGAGGAATTATGGTTCATTGATAAACTACAAAATTGATAGCCTGACATCTTTGTTTTATTCCCTATTTCAGTTATGCCACTACTATCTCCAAGTAACATTGGCCAGATCATGAAGGCCAAAACAGTCACACAGTTTGCACCAGAGGCATAAGGACATGCCCAGACACCTTGAGCAGATGCCACATACAGGGGCTGTGGAACTTCAAGTTGCCACCGTACCACTAGTGCAGTTTTACAACTACAATGGCAGCCATTTTTTCTACCTGTTCCCCAAGTCAGTGCCCAAGAAGGATCCCCCAGTTACCCCACTCTAGGTGCACCACTGATTTGCACCTTTTTATACTAGATACTCCATGCCTTCACTTGCAAAATGATAAAATGGAAATTATATGTTCTTTCCTTTCCGAAACACTTTTGAGAATTATCAGTTGAAAAATGTGCTATATTCTCTAAAATGTGCTACATATCTTTTTACTCACAGGTAAGGAAATGACTTACTCTTAAGTTTGGAAAGGTACTGTTCTTCAAAGTGTAGAAAATATCTACTCATGCAAATAATACCTTCCCTAATTATAAGCACTTAAATGGAAAATTCTTCAGGGCACCCATTATAGAGTAGCCTTTCCCAAAAGACAAGAAAGTAATTGGTTATTTCTAGGAAAACACACATATAAATACTTTTTCATACTTCTGTTTCTTTGATTATAGTACTTATTATCATTTCATTGCAATAACATACACATCAAGTAGAATTTATTCAGTACTAACGGGAAATTTGGTTAATAAGATTAAACAACAGAATAATCATCACATCTACTCTTCTCTATACAAACTCAAGTTTTGTGACCTTAGCCCTTGCTTTAAAATCTCAAACAATATAAACACCTGAGGATCTGTTCTGGAATGACAAAACCATAATTTGTTCAACTTGAGGCCGTATTACAAGGCCTATTTACTCATTGAAGAGAAGGGTGCCTTTTTTAGTATAGTTCAGCTTACATATTAGTTTGGAATTAGTGTCAAATTTTGTAAAAATTTTAATCATATGCTCACCTGAAGAAATGCAACACTTACACTACAAGACTAAAAAATAAATGTATTTCTGCATGTATTTTTAGTTAAAACATTTAAGAGATTGTTACAGAAAAAGAAACAAACCATTCCATCTTCCCTCTGCCTTGCAGCTTTTTTTCAAATACTTTTCCTAGCCATATATTACAACTTGTACAATAGTACCACCTACTATCATATTTATATAAGTATAAGATGACCCTGAATATAAGATGACACCCCAATAATTAGATTCTATATATAGAAAAATTAAAATTTGTTATAATTTTCCAGGTACAGAATCTAATTATAGGAAGTTTGCCTTGAATTTGTCCTCTTCCCACTGCTACAGCAGGAAAAATAAATCTGTAAATCTGGGGAGTCAAATGTCCCCTTGCCCTCTTTCTCCCCTCCCCCCCGGCAACTTTTGCCCCCTGCAGCCCCTTCCCTCCCTTCTTACTGTCAGTCCCCGATCTCCTGAGCATAAGGAGTGAGGAGAAAATGTGAAAACACTGACCTTAAAATAAACATAGCTGTAGTAATTTGCATTTACTACCTATACTTAGTTTAATCCAGAATTGACACATTTACATTTTTTTTAAACTGCTGCAAGCTTTAGCAGAAGTACACTATAAACACAAAGTTAAGCAACACTTTTGTGCCTACATATATATAGTACAATCTATGCATAATATTATTCCAAAGCCAAAAGGCTCATAATTTCCCATATAGTTAATTGGGCTGGGCCCCAGCAGTCAACAACATTTCAAGCCATGGTGATCCTACAGCTCACCTCTACCCTATGGGCATGTATACATATGCCCTTATGGCACGGTTGTTCCTGAGGTGTCATTTAGTACTCCTTTTGGAAGTACTAAATGATGGTGCAGAAACAGCCTGAACTACATCATGCCAGCGGTGCACAGTTACTTTTAGTGGCTACATCACTATAGCAACACACTATACCGAGGGAGCATGTTGCTACGGTGACATAGCTGTGGCATCACAGTTTGTGTCTGCCGATGCTAAGTCGCTGTAGCATGTTTCTATGGCAATGTAGCATCACATGTAGACCCACCCAGTATGTGTATGTACTCCAGATAACCCCAATAAAGGATCCATGTGTTAATTAGAACTGGGTATTCTTGTTGTGGGTCTTGGGATCCTCCAAAAATCTATATACAAATAAGAATCAGGGTGATCTTGTCCCTCTCCACCTCATGGAGGGTGGAGCCACACTAATCATATGCACCAGGCTGAGAGAAGAGGCAACAAAGAGATTCTGGGTGAACTTTTTTGAGCCACATTCAGTGATGTTTGCCAGACATTTAAGGCTAGTGAAGAAACAAGAATCATTGGAAATGGGGCAGAAAGGCATAGCTCAGCTGTGGAAGTGAAGAGGAAGTCAAAATGTTTGCAATGTAGTTGTTCACTGTGACTTGAAAAACTCAGAGCTGAGGAGGACTGCGCTCAATGGATACTACCATATATTTTATTCAGATGCACTGCACTAACCTAACCTTGTGGTAGGTTCCCATCAGTATATTGCTTACCAGCCTTTTGTGGGCTCAGATCAATCATGGCAGTATCGGTTAATGACCCTAGAGGCAAGAGTAGAGAGCTGAGAGATGGTGGTGGCTATGAATGATGGTGGGATGAGAACAGAGAAGCAAAGATCAGAGAAGAAAAGAAGAGACCAGATAGAGTGGAGTCACGAATTGGAGATTCAGACCAAGAGCTGGAATCTGCTTGGCAGCTGGTGCAGTGATGCATGAAGATGAAAGCAAAAGCAGCTGAAACTGCACAGGGAAAAGCAAGCCAGAACAAGAGTGACAAGAAGAAGATGAAGAGCAGCCAGACCATACAAAAAAGCAGCAAGAACCAGAGCGCTGAAGAAGAACCATGGAGCTGAGGATGGCATCCCAAGTTAAGGATAACAAAAAATCATTTTTCAGATATATAGGGAGTAAAAGGAAGGCCCAGGGTGGAATAGAACCACTACTGAATGGGCAAAAGCAATTGGTGACAGACAGGGAGGACAAGGCTGAACTCATCAATGAGTTCTTTCCCTCAGTCTTCCTAAATGAGGGGCAAGGCAAGTCTCACATTGTAGAAAGGCAACAGCTGGGTGCCAGACTACCCAGCGTTGACCCTGAGATGTTGCCGAGTCACTTCGAAGGACTGGATGTGTTTAAGTCGGCAGGCCCAGATGAGCTCCATCCGAGGGTACTGAAGGCACTGGCCGATATCATTGCACAGCCACTGGCAAGAATATTTGAGCACTTGTGGCATACAGGACAGGTCCCGGAGGACTGGAAAAGGGCCAATGTGTTCCCTATGTTCAAGAAGGGGAGGAAGGAGGATCCAGGCAACTATAGGCCAGTCAGTCTCACCTCAATCCTTGGTAAAGTCTTTGAAAAGATTATTAAGGCTCATATATGTGACAGCCCATCAGGAAAAATTATGCTCAGGGGAAACCAGCATGGGTTCGTAGCAGGTAGATCATGCCTAACTAATCTAGTCTCTTTTTATAACCAGGTTACAAAACACCTTGACACAGGAGTAGGGGATGATATTGTTTACTTAGGCTTCAGGAAGGCCTTCGATACGGTATCCCACCCCCTACTGGTGAACAAGTTAAGAGGCTGTGACTCGGATGATTACACAGTCTTGTGGGTGGCAAATTGGCTAGAGGGTCGTACCCAGAGAGTGATGGTGGACAGGTCAGTATCAGCCTGGAAGGGAGTGGGTAGTGGGGTCCCTCAGGGCTCAGTCCTTGGACTGATACTCTTCAATGTCTTCATCAGCAGCTTGGACGAGGGAGTGAAGTGTACTCTGTCCAAGTTTGCAGATGATACAAAACTGTGGGGAGAAGTGGACACACCAGAGGGCAGGGAACAACTACAGGCAGACCTGGACAGGTTGGACAAATGGGCAGAAAACAATAGAATGCAATTTAACAAGGAGAAATGTAAAGTGCTGCACCTAGGGAGGAAAAATGTCCAGCACACCTACTGCCTAGGAAATGACCTGCTCGGTAGCATGGAAGCGGAAATGGATCTTGGAGTCCTAGTGGACTCTCCAAGATGAACATGAGTCGTCAGTGTGACAAAGTCATCAGAAAAGCTAACTGCACTTTATCATGCATCAGCAGATGCATGACAAACAGAACCAAGGAGGTGATACTTCCCCTCTATCGGGCACTGGTCAGACTGCAGTTGGAATACTGCGTGCAGTTTTGGGTGCCACACTTCAAGAGTGATACAGATAACCTGGAGAGGGTCCAGAGAAGGGCCACTCATATGGTTAAGGGCTTGCAAGCCAAGCCCTACGAGGAGAGACTAAGGCACCTGGACCTCTTCAGCCTCTGCAAGAGAAGATTGAGAGGTGACCTTGTGGCTGCCTATAAATTCATCATGGAGGCGCAGAAGAGAATTGGTGAGGCTCTACTCACCAAGGTGGCCCTGGGGGGTCACAAGAAATAATGGCCATAAGCTAGCAGAGAGTGGATTTAGACTGGACATTAGGAGGAACTTCTTCACAGTTAGAGTGGCCAAGGTCTGGAATGGGCTCCCAAGGGGGGTGGTGCTCTCCCTGGGGGTCTTCAAAAGGAGGTTGGATGGGCATCTGGTTGGGGTCATCTGAACCCAGCACTCTTTCCTGTCTATGCAGGGGGTCGGACTCAATGATCTATTGAGGTCCCTTCCAACCCTAACATCTATGAATCTATGAAACAGAGAGGAGGATCTGGGTGATGAAATCTGGAAGTGGGAGGTGAGCAGAGCTGGAACAACAGGGACAAGGAGACCAGAGAGACTTTGAGGCTCAGGGTACATGACACAATGACTAGGGAGAAGGCATAGGAGAGATGGACCATGGAGAGGTATGACTTTTTTATTAGATTTTGATCAAGATTTTGATCGATATTTTTTGATCAATTTATTGTCAATATATTATGGGAGAGCAGGAAAATCTATTAAAGTATGAGGTTTGGAAGGGCTAGGAATACAAGGTTTGAAAGACAAAAGAAGGATTTTGAAGGAAATCAGATGGAAAGACAAAGTAAATGAGGTGGATGATTTGTCAGAGCAACAAGCAAGGCAAGTGTGGAAAGAGATAACAGGGGAAGATTTAAAAGAGGAATATGCAGACCTGATGTGGAGACTGGTAAGGAGGGTTTTAACAGTAAGAGAGGTTCAGGTTCAATATAGGTGGGGTTTGGGAAGAACAGCAAAATGCCCATGGGAGAAGTGGGGGGAGCAGGGGGGCATTAAGAATCAGTGGTACAGCAAAAGCTGTGTTATCCAGCATCCAGGGGGAATGTGGAGTGCCAGTTAATCAAAAATGACAATGGTTATCTGAGAGGCATCTGTTTGGGCCATCGCCTGTTCAGGCCACTGCCCCTCCCACCATGTCCAGTGTGTCAGTGTGCCAGGGGATGGGTGGGGGGGCCCAAACAGAAATGATGAGTAGCAAGTAGAGAATTTTAATGAAAAGTTTACTTTTCCCATATCAATGTATGCCGGAGGACAGGGAGGGGGCCCCCGCACAGGCTGCTTTGCCCCAGGCCATGGGACTTGGCAAAACTGGAAGTGCCACAGTGGGACTTCTAGTTTCACTTTTGCCGCATCGATCGGCATGCTGGTTAATGGAGCATGCCAGTTAGTAAAGTGCCAGATAGCACAGTTTTTACTGTACATGTATTTTGGGAATGCAACTTTGCACAGGAGGTTTGGAGAATGGCACAGAGATTTTTACAGATTTTAGAAGTGAGTTATAAGATAACTTTTGAGACAATGATGTCATAGATTTCATAGACATTAGTGCTGGAAGGGACCTTGGAAGATCATTGAGTCCAGCCCCCAATATATGGATTGGTTAAAAAAGGATGGGAAGAAGGGAAGATATGGGCATGGGTAGTCGGTATTAATGCAGCACTGTGGAAAATGAAGAACTTACAGATCATCT
>NW_017728992.1:164787247-164787778 GCF_001723915.1 Gavialis gangeticus | reverse complement strand
GCAGGTAGATCATGCCTAACTAATCTAGTCTCTTTTTATAACCAGGTTACAAAACACCTTGACACAGGAGTAGGGGATGATATTGTTTACTTAGGCTTCAGGAAGGCCTTCGATACGGTATCCCACCCCCTACTGGTGAACAAGTTAAGAGGCTGTGACTCGGATGATTACACAGTCTTGTGGGTGGCAAATTGGCTAGAGGGTCGTACCCAGAGAGTGATGGTGGACAGGTCAGTATCAGCCTGGAAGGGAGTGGGTAGTGGGGTCCCTCAGGGCTCAGTCCTTGGACTGATACTCTTCAATGTCTTCATCAGCAGCTTGGACGAGGGAGTGAAGTGTACTCTGTCCAAGTTTGCAGATGATACAAAACTGTGGGGAGAAGTGGACACACCAGAGGGCAGGGAACAACTACAGGCAGACCTGGACAGGTTGGACAAATGGGCAGAAAACAATAGAATGCAATTTAACAAGGAGAAATGTAAAGTGCTGCACCTAGGGAGGAAAAATGTCCAGCACACCTACTGCCTAGGA
>NW_017728992.1:164780184-164782247 GCF_001723915.1 Gavialis gangeticus | reverse complement strand
GGAAGTGGGAGGTGAGCAGAGCTGGAACAACAGGGACAAGGAGACCAGAGAGACTTTGAGGCTCAGGGTACATGACACAATGACTAGGGAGAAGGCATAGGAGAGATGGACCATGGAGAGGTATGACTTTTTTATTAGATTTTGATCAAGATTTTGATCGATATTTTTTGATCAATTTATTGTCAATATATTATGGGAGAGCAGGAAAATCTATTAAAGTATGAGGTTTGGAAGGGCTAGGAATACAAGGTTTGAAAGACAAAAGAAGGATTTTGAAGGAAATCAGATGGAAAGACAAAGTAAATGAGGTGGATGATTTGTCAGAGCAACAAGCAAGGCAAGTGTGGAAAGAGATAACAGGGGAAGATTTAAAAGAGGAATATGCAGACCTGATGTGGAGACTGGTAAGGAGGGTTTTAACAGTAAGAGAGGTTCAGGTTCAATATAGGTGGGGTTTGGGAAGAACAGCAAAATGCCCATGGGAGAAGTGGGGGGAGCAGGGGGGCATTAAGAATCAGTGGTACAGCAAAAGCTGTGTTATCCAGCATCCAGGGGGAATGTGGAGTGCCAGTTAATCAAAAATGACAATGGTTATCTGAGAGGCATCTGTTTGGGCCATCGCCTGTTCAGGCCACTGCCCCTCCCACCATGTCCAGTGTGTCAGTGTGCCAGGGGATGGGTGGGGGGGCCCAAACAGAAATGATGAGTAGCAAGTAGAGAATTTTAATGAAAAGTTTACTTTTCCCATATCAATGTATGCCGGAGGACAGGGAGGGGGCCCCCGCACAGGCTGCTTTGCCCCAGGCCATGGGACTTGGCAAAACTGGAAGTGCCACAGTGGGACTTCTAGTTTCACTTTTGCCGCATCGATCGGCATGCTGGTTAATGGAGCATGCCAGTTAGTAAAGTGCCAGATAGCACAGTTTTTACTGTACATGTATTTTGGGAATGCAACTTTGCACAGGAGGTTTGGAGAATGGCACAGAGATTTTTACAGATTTTAGAAGTGAGTTATAAGATAACTTTTGAGACAATGATGTCATAGATTTCATAGACATTAGTGCTGGAAGGGACCTTGGAAGATCATTGAGTCCAGCCCCCAATATATGGATTGGTTAAAAAAGGATGGGAAGAAGGGAAGATATGGGCATGGGTAGTCGGTATTAATGCAGCACTGTGGAAAATGAAGAACTTACAGATCATGAAGGGAATGGACTTTACTATAACAGAATGTTTACAGATAGCCCTGTCTGAGCTCAAATATTACATGCAAAGAGATGATGAGAAAGAAGATGAGAGTAAGAGAGATGTGGAGGACAGATAAGAAGAAATATCTATTCACTTGAGGAGTACCTGAGAGACTGGGGTGAGAGCGAGGGGAGGGTTACAAGGGGGATAGTTGTGGGATGAGATAATGTTGGTATTATAAACTGTTAAGAGATGAGGAGGAGTTAATATGTTATGAGCAGGGATCCAGGTTTTCCATTTCCAATGGAAAAACGGAGAAAAACATGGATTTCCCATTTTATCAGAGAAACCTGCGGATTTCCCACTTTTGCAAAGAGCTCTGCAGGCTGGCTGAGTTGCAGCCTGCAAAACCTGATTGCAAAAAGGGCAGGAAACCCCCAGCCCTGCCTGAAGCAGGAGAGAGAGCAGGAAGGGCCTGAGGCTCTCAGTCAGCCATGGCTCAGCTTAGGTTCACTCTTTGCTCCTGGAGCCTAAGGTGAGTGGGGCTTGTAGAGGGCTGGGGGCCCCATCTGGCAGGGCTGGGGGATTGCAGGTCATGGCTGGGGGCACTGACAGGGCTGGCTGGGGCCAGGAGCCAGCCCTGCCCTCCCCCGCAAAGCCAGCAGCAGGCAGCAGCACTGGGGGCCCTGGTTCATGCTCCTCCTGCTGCAGCCTGGGGCCCTGGCCCCATAGCCCTGGCAGCTGGGGGCCCCCTCCAGCAGGGCTGGAAGGCAGGGGCTGTGCATGGGGGGGAGGGGCATGAGCAGGGTGGGAGAGCTGTTATGGGGCAAGTGATGGGCACCAGCAGGGCTGGGAGAGGCTTTGGGGGGGAGTGA
>NW_017728992.1:164778950-164779855 GCF_001723915.1 Gavialis gangeticus | reverse complement strand
GGCTGTGGGGGGGCTTTTAGGGGGGAGTGAGGGGCACCAGCAGAGCTGGGGGGGGACTTTGGGGCGGAGTGAGGGGCACCAGCAAGCCCGGGGCAGGGGGACTTTAATGTTAATCATGGATTTTGGGGGGTTTATCAGAGAATTTGCTTCTTTTTTATCAGGGAAAACCAGGATCCCTGGTTTTGTTGGATGATATAAATGTTTGATGTTTGTAAATAAGAGGTTTTGGTTTTTTAAATAAAATGTTGAGGGGTTTTTTTTAAGTTCCCATCATCATGTTTTCCCAGTATAGGCCACATGCTCAGGAAAAACAGCCTCAGTCACTGCACATCCATCAAAATCTGTTACAAATGAGATAAGGATTCTATAGTCTCCTTTTCTACACAACCATGATTCATCCTCTAACCAGGCCCATTCTGTGCACTGAAGGAAGCAAGGAGCATGCAGCAGAAACAATATGTGATCGTGGAATTTAAGACTGTATCATAATGCATTTGCTCAAGAAAATAGATTAGTAGTATGTAAAAAAATTTTACTTCCAGCATTTCCTACTGTAAGATATGTGAATGAACTGAATGTGCTCATTAAAATATCAGGAAACTTTTTGTGTTCTGAATCTACTGATGGCAACTAATGCATAGCATTACTTTATATATTCAGTGCTGGCCAGCATGCTAGCACTCTTACTCACACCTGTGCCTTGATTCATTTATTTATGAATGCTTTTAAGCAAACACAACACTGACCATTGGAAAGATTGGGTATTTATACACATACATTCTTCTGCTCTGACGCGCCAAAGCAGACTCGATTAATTGAGTCTGCTCTACATGCAAGCTGACACTCCCGGTGCTGCGTCACATGCATTTGTATAAACAGCGAAATACACACCGCATTTGTATTTC
>NW_017728992.1:164770508-164773950 GCF_001723915.1 Gavialis gangeticus | reverse complement strand
TCCTTCTGCTCTGACGCGCCAAAGCAGACTCGATTAATTGAGTCTGCTCTACATGCAAGCTGACACTCCCGGTGCTGCGTCACATGCATTTGTATAAACAGCGAAATACACACCGCATTTGTATTTCAGTTCAAAAGCGTGTCACTGCCATTTTCTCAGCTCAATGAACATTTCGCCATTTAAACAAATGTATGTGCCACAGCACCAGGTAATTTTCAAAAGAACCTGACGCTCCAGTGCAACCATGTGTACATACGCTCATTGACTTTACTATCTTAATAATGTTCTTCTAAAGTAATATTTTGTGGGCTTATATAACATACACATATACAAATACAAATGTTTATAAATGCACACATTATTTCTGAAGATAGGTAGTTATAACTTGCATTTAAATATAATTGTATCTATAGATCAAGAAGTTAACAACAATAAAAAAACAGTTTTACAGGTGGCAATTCATTCAGCCATTCCAAATAAATAGAGGAACCTGTAGACAGAGCACTGCTGGTCTATGTAGATAAAGTAGTAAAGACCTCAGGAAAGTTGTACCAGTTTCCAGCAATCATAAATTTGTACTTGGGTATTAATCCTAGAAAATACCTTCTTGTTTAAAATAATTTAGAAGAAAAATTATTTGACTCTGTTCCTCAAAAGCTTCTGGATTTTTTTCAATTTACAGAAAACAATATATTTATGTTTGAAAGATGAAATTAAACCTATATTTCAACTTTGATACTGGTATTCAAAAACTCTTTAAGATAAAACAATTATACAATGAAAGCTGATAATATCCACAAATACACTATCTCAAATATTACTTAGAAGCATTACTTACATATTAATGCCATACACAGAGCATGCCAGAAGAAAGTTATGCTTAAGAACACTAAAGTAGGAAACCTCATTACCTCTATAAATTGCAACTCACATGGTATTTAAGATTGTTTCCTTTGATGGAAGGCTATATCAGGTACAATGTACGATTAAATTTTACTTCTTATTTATCCAGTATTACATAAAGTATATTTTTGGTTTTTTGTTAGGAGGTGGGAAATGGTAGAGAAGAGATGCTGATTGTCGGCTATAGTGGGTTATACTTTGAAACCTTACAACAACAAGTTATGGAGAAGTGGGAATGGCAGAAAGTGTATGTCACAGACCAAATCAAGAATCTGGAGCTACCCACCCCACATGGAAAAACATGCCTGAGTTGCAGCAGAGTCTGTTGATCTCAGATTGGCCTTGTCAGCCATCTTTGGACTCACAGATAAGACAATCATAAAAGACAGACATCCCCAACTGGGGGGGATTGCCAAAGAAGTGTGCGTTCTTTAGGTAAGGAAAATTTAATATTTTATCCCGTTCTATCTAAAGTCTAGATACAATTGGGCACCTTTAAATAAGCTTTCCTTTATTGAATTCATTAATGGATAGATATTAGATATTACAAGAAACGCCCCCAGCTCCTCTTTTTTTTTCTACGTAGACATGTTGAACTTCTAAAGCAGGTTTTCCCACTTCTGCTACAAGAATACAGCAATTCAACTCTCAGTGTTGGGGACATTTGCATATTTGTCCCCAACACAGAGGAAACGTGCTGAGAACGTGCACATTTGCTGACAGTTGTGTTGGAAACATGCACATTTGCTGACAGTTTAACATCAGCACTCAAGAGGGGGATTTATTTCTGGCTGCCTTGCAGGCTAAAAGAATTCGCAACCCCAAGTTAGGCACCTGTGCTTCTTATGCAATGCACAGAGAAAATTATGTACCTATGAAAGTGGGTTCAGTGAAGCTAACAAGGAGACTGGATAGCTGCTTAAACTAACTCATAAGAAAGGAAAGAGTGGAGCACATATTCTCTCCCTACCAAAGAGAGGGGCATGGCTTAAGTGCACCTGTCTCAAAAACTTAGGTGCTTAACTCGAGGCTGTAGAAAGGTGATTGTTTCTGTTCACAATTCACAACCAGGAAGCCTTTCCTCCAGTCAAATGACTAAGTCCTTTTTGCAATCTTTTCTTTCAAAAGATATGTGGAAGTGCCCTCCTATAACCTTGCAGGGAATAATTAAATATTCATTGGTCCTTGTAATTCATTAAATATTCATTAAGAATAATGAAGTGAATATGACTCCATAACCCAACAGTTTGGGGATTCACCTGAACAAAAAGAGAAGACTTGGGTCTTCCCACAAGTCCTAGCTCTAGTGAATATTTAGATATTTTAGAAAAACTGGGAGACAGGAGATGTGGGTTCAAATATCCTCAGGCAGAGGAGAGCCTTGAACCTTGGTGCAGGATGAGACATGTTATTGTTGGGCAAATAAAAAGGAAACCACTTCCACTTTTGTAGATTCAAAGTACTGGATCAGTCCCCATAAATGATCTTGCCAAGGGAACACCAATTTTCTGAATGAGATGCACAGCACACTGAGATATACCAAGTAGTTCAATGCTGTTTTAGGACCATAGGAAACTAGGTCTGGAAGGGACCTCACAAAATTATCTAGTTCATCCCCCAGCTCAAGGCAGAATTGTCCCTGACTAAACCATCCCTGCTAAGTTTCTGCCTACCCTGCTGTTCAAAATCTCTAGGGAGGGAGATTCCACAACTTCTCAGATAACCTGTTCCAATGCTTGACAACCCTCATAGTCAGAAAGTTCCTCCTAATCTCCAACCTGAATTTCCCCTGCTGAAGCTTGAGGCCATTACTCCTAGCCCTCTCCCCCACAGCCACAAAGAAAAGCCACTCTCCATTCACTCTATAATCACCTTCAGGTATTTGTAGACCATTATCAAATCTTCCAGTCTTCTCTTCCCCAGACTAAATAATCCTATTTTTTCAGCCTTTCCTCATAAGTCTTAACTCCCAGGCCCCTAATAATTTTTGTCACTCTGCACTGGACTCTTTCCAATTTGTCCACATTCTTCTTGAAGTAGGGGGCCCAGAACTGGACACAGTACTCCATGTGAGGGCTTCCCAACTGTAATTCTGTTTAGGTACTGGTAATGTCAAGGTTAATGTTGAGTTGTACACATGCATAGTGATGGTTGCCCTGGAAACCCTCTAGGGCTAGGGACAGAAATTACACATAAACTGGTATAAGTGATTGGAAACCAGTTCAAATCTGTAACACAACAGAAGTTCAGTCCACACAAGCCGCTTTCAAAATGGCTAAACCCAGTTTAAGATAAACCTGGATGGATATAGTATCAAATTTAACTAATTTAGGTTGTTTTATTAAACTTTTGTCCCAGATCCCCTCCAGATTCAATTTAATTCACAGTACCCCAGCATCCTAAGAGTTAACTCACAGTCCCCCAGCATCCCAAAGTGCTTTGCACCTCCCCCACAAACACCCCTTGCAGGGGGTGGGGAAGGCTAGTTATGGCCCAAGCCATCTGCTCCAGCCCAGCAAGGAGGCATAATCTAGTGCCC
>NW_017728992.1:164769170-164770491 GCF_001723915.1 Gavialis gangeticus | reverse complement strand
CCCAGCTTCTGGTCTGAGCCACTGTAGGCAGGTGGCTGCATTTCCGGAATCAAAAGTAAATATTTGTTCCTGTGCTTATCAGTTCATTCTACGCAGGTCAGACTAACCTGCAAAGATTAAATTGATTCAGCCTTGGGCTTTTCATGGTCTGTACTTATCCCAGAAGAGCTGAATTTTGGAACCATTAACCCATTTAGAAGGGGTGGGCATGCACAGATGGGTCTGTAAGAGTGCTGGGAAAATCCTGAGGTAAATGTAAGCAACAGCTTTTGATTGAAAGCAAGAAGTATCCAAGTATGAGCTGTAATTGGTTCAGGAAAAAAAAAAGATGAAAGATTGTAACAACTTACATGACTGACAGGCATTGTCAGCACATAATTGGCTGACAACAAGGCAGTGAGTTGGAGGGTATTATTGCTATAAAAAATACACTGCAGAGGTGTCTTTGGGCACACCTGGGTGCTCTGTGCAAGTGGTTAGACCATTCCAGAACTGAATCTGTGTGAGAACAAGTTTGGATCCATGTGTGGCAAATCCGTGGAACCGTATACTTGCTTATGTTCTCAGAAGGAGAGTGGTGATCTCCTTGCAGGGTCCTGAAGAAGGAGAATGGTGATTTCCTTATTCATCTTTTGGCTTTGCCTTTGGAGAATGGCAATCTCAGTAGTGAATAGCTTCACCTCCTGTCAGCTCCTGTTCTTGAATCCTGTTTTTCTTCTGGTAGCATACTGACTTCTATTATCTCACTGTCCCTGTTCATTCCAAACTGTATTGAAGCCTATTGTTATTGACTTCCTTTCCCACTAATAAATCTTTGTGGGTTCTCATTGTGATTGTTGTGCCATATATACCAAGTAAAGCAAGGTGGGCTTCTGAGCCAGCACTGTTAGCTGGCATGGCTGGTCACCTTCGCTAGTTTCTAACCCTTTAGTCAGCCCTTTCCCAGGCCCAGTAAAATTGGGGTCTAATCCCTTCCAAAAATCTGGCCCAATACAAGTGCTAACCAGAGCAGAAGAATCACTTCTCTTGATTTGCAAGTGACACACCTGTTATTACAACCCAGTATGCTGTTAGCTATTTTTGCAACAAGAGCACAATGTTGGCTTGTATTCATCTTATGGTCTACTCTAACCACCAGGTCTTTTTCTGCAGTTCTGCAACCTAGCCAGTCATTCCCCAGTCTATATTTGTACATGTGGTTATTCATCCCAAATGCAAAAGTTTGTACTTACCCTTGTTGAATCGTGTCATGTTGGTTGCAGAAAATTTCTCCAATCTATCCAGGTCATTCTGGATCCTAGCCCTGCCCTCTGGAGTGTCT
>NW_017728992.1:164763408-164764170 GCF_001723915.1 Gavialis gangeticus | reverse complement strand
TCCCCTGCTGAAGCTTGAGGCCATTACTCCTAGCCCTCTCCCCCACAGCCACAAAGAAAAGCCACTCTCCATTCACTCTATAATCACCTTCAGGTATTTGTAGACCATTATCAAATCTTCCAGTCTTCTCTTCCCCAGACTAAATAATCCTATTTTTTCAGCCTTTCCTCATAAGTCTTAACTCCCAGGCCCCTAATAATTTTTGTCACTCTGCACTGGACTCTTTCCAATTTGTCCACATTCTTCTTGAAGTAGGGGGCCCAGAACTGGACACAGTACTCCATGTGAGGGCTTCCCAACTGTAATTCTGTTTAGGTACTGGTAATGTCAAGGTTAATGTTGAGTTGTACACATGCATAGTGATGGTTGCCCTGGAAACCCTCTAGGGCTAGGGACAGAAATTACACATAAACTGGTATAAGTGATTGGAAACCAGTTCAAATCTGTAACACAACAGAAGTTCAGTCCACACAAGCCGCTTTCAAAATGGCTAAACCCAGTTTAAGATAAACCTGGATGGATATAGTATCAAATTTAACTAATTTAGGTTGTTTTATTAAACTTTTGTCCCAGATCCCCTCCAGATTCAATTTAATTCACAGTACCCCAGCATCCTAAGAGTTAACTCACAGTCCCCCAGCATCCCAAAGTGCTTTGCACCTCCCCCACAAACACCCCTTGCAGGGGGTGGGGAAGGCTAGTTATGGCCCAAGCCATCTGCTCCAGCCCAGCAAGGAGGCATAATCTAGTGCCCACCCTCCC
>NW_017728992.1:164756140-164762128 GCF_001723915.1 Gavialis gangeticus | reverse complement strand
TAAAATTGGGGTCTAATCCCTTCCAAAAATCTGGCCCAATACAAGTGCTAACCAGAGCAGAAGAATCACTTCTCTTGATTTGCAAGTGACACACCTGTTATTACAACCCAGTATGCTGTTAGCTATTTTTGCAACAAGAGCACAATGTTGGCTTGTATTCATCTTATGGTCTACTCTAACCACCAGGTCTTTTTCTGCAGTTCTGCAACCTAGCCAGTCATTCCCCAGTCTATATTTGTACATGTGGTTATTCATCCCAAATGCAAAAGTTTGTACTTACCCTTGTTGAATCGTGTCATGTTGGTTGCAGAAAATTTCTCCAATCTATCCAGGTCATTCTGGATCCTAGCCCTGCCCTCTGGAGTGTCTGCAACTGTACCCAACTTGGTGTTGTCTACAAATTTACTAAGTGTCCACTCAACCCTATCATCTAAATAATTAATGAAGATGAACAATACCAGACCCAGGACACATCCTTGAGGAACCCCACTTGATACTTCCCCCCAAGCAGACTTTGAACCAGTCATAATCCATACAGTTATGTATCAATGTTACCGTACTTTCATTTAGTTTGTATTTTCTTAGCTTGTTAGTGAGAACGTCTTGGGAAACTGTGTCAAAAGCCTTGCTAAGGTAGGGTAAATCCCCATGAGCAGGAATGCCTGTTTCCCCAGAGACAAACAGAAGTAACACAATGTGTGCAGCTGCTACTTGTCCACAGGGAAAGTCCCTGTCACTCACGGTCTGGCATGCAGCACGTTGCCCTGGGTGACATACAGGAGGCTGGGGCCAGCGCACACTGCTTTCACATGTACCACCCCACATTTTTTGGCAGCATGGGGAACGCCCGCATCTGCAGCACTGCTAATGGGTCTGCAGTGCTGCATACTGCACGTCCATACTTGTCTGGACATGCCTGTAAAGGTATATTACATCCACTACACTTCCCCCAATCCAGAGACCCTGTCACCTTATCAAAGTAAGAAATCAGGCTGGTTAAACATAGCTTGCTCTTGGGGAATCCATGCTACCTATTCCTGATCACTTTTAGATCTAATATACATCCAAGCCCTCCGATATCACCAAATTCGCACTGAGATCACCCAGGATCATCACCTCACAAGTCTCAAAAGGGCCATGACATGCCATGACAAGAAATGTAAAACCTGTCAAAACTTCACCACCACCCCCACAATTACTACACTCCATAATAGCTCCATCAACATTCCTAGATCTTACACCTGCACCTCCAGAAATGTAATACATCTCATTCAGTGCACCAAATGCCCTGATAGAAAATATGTAGGAAAAATCAAACAACGACTGCATACCAGAATGAACACACACTGAAAATCTATCAAAGACAAAAATACCCAGTTACCTGTGTGGACACATTTCTCACAAGAAAGCCACTCTCTCTCCAGTCTCTCAGTTCTAATCCTCAAAGGAAATTTACAAAATACCTTTCACAGACGAGCCTATGAACTCCCCTTCATCAATTTACTGGATACAAAAAATCATTGACTAAATATAGATATTGGATTTATGATACATTATAACCTGCCTAACATCTAACTCCCCAAGTAAAACCTGCACTTTTTACCATTTATTCTTGCCCTGTCCCGCTCACATCTGTCATCCATTGAGTACTGCTACATTCATTCCCCTCCCCACCCCCACCTGTCTCTCATCTACTGACAACCTCAATTTACATTTTAACTGATTGGATTTCTTGCGTACGTACTGGCCTCTGACCACTTTACTACTCCATCCACAAAGACCACAGACCATCTGCAGATGCTTCCTCAGTATTTGTACCCAAAAGCTTGCAAAGAAGAACTTTTCCAACTATCTGAATTGGTCTAATAAAAGATATCGAATGTTAGATTTAAGCACCCACAGAGGCATTTAGGGACTTAAATCACCCTTTGTGAATCTAACCTAAAGCAGCTATCCCTTACCTCCAAACATACAGAGATACAGGACACTAGTCAGGAAAGTATATTAAAATTAATATATTGGATCCATCTACCTAAAAGTGTGTTCTTTCCTTGTTTCTATCCTTGTTGCATTTTATAAATAAACTGATCAATCACCACAAACCCCTACAAAGTGTTTAAATTATTCATTATATAATTAGAGAAATCAGGACAGAAATCTTAAATTATTTAAGTAAAGCCACTAGTGAGAGTACTGTCAGAGTTCAAATTAAGATTCAAGAATCCCAGTCACTTCTTTTCAAATGTATATACTAGTCTGGTGGATTATGCAACTCTTGAATCTACTAAAATTGCCCTCCCCTTGACTAGTGGTCTAATCCAAAGCTTTTGAAATCAGTGGGAATCGTGCCATTAACTTCAGTGAGTTTTACAGTAGCCCTCAGAAAAGCAACACACCTATGTGCTGACAACAGCCTTCTGGAAGGGCACTGAAATGAACCTAGAGCTAGCAGATGCAATATGAGTAACAATGCTCAGCCATGAATGGGCCTAAGAATCAGCACAAAAGATTCCAAGGTTTTTGGTGCATTGCCCCCAAACCATCCATGAATAACTGTAAAAACACTACTTATCGTAAGGGGGGAAAAGGGCAAACTACCCAGTTAGTAGTCATTTTGTATCTTTAAGTTAACTTGGCTCTTTTTAACATGACTGTCATTGAGGTATCTGAATGCAACACATGATATCTTCACAGGGAAAAGGCAACCATTTTCCTTCTTTTTCAAATTAAAGCCAAAATTAACCCTGACATTTATAGATTCCTAAGGAAGTCAGTGAATATAGACTTCACAAGTCCCAAAGGCCAACTGTGAAGGAGATAGTCCAGATCAGTCTTGGATGTCTAAACAGAGAGTGCCAATCGTGCCTAATTATATTAGCTGCCTTTGTGTGATGAAACCAAACAATTCACTTCCAAGTGTCCAGTTCCAGTCTCAGAAGTTAAAAAAAAAAGGATTAGCTATTAAACACTGATCATTCTAGGGTTTTAACCATATGAAAGGTAACAGAATGCTTTTTAAGTACAAGCTTTAACTAATTATTTACCCATTTATTACAATTTGGAAAAAAAAGTTCTCTCTTTTGAAAAGGTTCCCTGTTTAGTTCTTTTTTGTCCAGAGTAAAATTTTGTTAAAAAGAGAGGACTTGTAAAATGTAATTGAAGAGATGTGCTTGAGTAAGGTTTTTTTTAATGTAAATGAATTCAATTTTTTAAAAGAAGCAACAGAACTGTGGATCAGATGTTGTTCCCACTGTAGTCAACAGGAAACCTGCTGTCAGCTCAAACAGGAAAACCTGCCAATACGAGACTCGCCTTACATGAGAAAAAAACTGACCACACCATTCCACTGTCACTGTCCAAAATGAGGGTGATACAAAAAATAAACAGACACCAAACATGGGAAACTGAAAAATATATCTTTTTAAAACTTGAAATGTTAATAACCTCAATAACAAAGCCACAGGATTTATGATTTTCTTCCTTTTTGTTTTCAGTGTTCTAATCCAACTTATAAACTGACAAAATTCCACTGTGTTAAAATTACTCCTGACTTATGCTGTTGGGAAAAAGAAACAACATGATAATAAAGGGTGCCTCTGACCTGCTAACAAGCATGCCTTTAAGTCTCGTGTATCAGCGTCCCCATGCTTCAAAATGGCAGTGGGGGGCACTTTAACCAAAGCTTGTTTGACAGTGCCCCGGGGGGGCAAGTTGAGAGGGCTAGAAGGCACCCCCCCGACCACGATCGCAGCAGAGAAACCCCACCATGACAGCAAAGAAACAGCCCTGAAACGGGACAAAGCTTACCTTTATCAGGCACGCTGGCCTGATAACTTACATTTATCAGGGAACACGCCACCAACAAGCAAATTGCCCGAGCAGTTCATCGACCACTTTTCAATACAGCTGGGTCTGGTGCACGGTGATGATGTCATTGAAGAACATGAGGCAGCACTAATAAGAGCCAGTGGCAGAGGAAATGCTGGGAGAGCAATAGCCAGGCAGCTGCTATGTGCTCCTCCCAGCATGGCCAGAACAGCCCAGCATTGGGACCCAAAAAGGGGTCCTGAAGAGGAGTGTCACCCAGCACTCTGACTGCGGTCCAAGCCCGGACCAGGAGGAACACTGAGGGATAGGCCCCTCCAACACACGTGAGACATGTGAGTGGAGAGGATATTATACAAAACAATCTTGTTTTGCTTCTTCTTAGTTCTGTGTTAAGTTGCCCCTGGGGCAGTAGGTGAACTCCCAGGTTGTCCCTAAAGCTGAGGAAAGCAGGGCCCTCAGAGACTCCAGGCCCAGACATAAAGGAGTTCTAAGTGGCCATATCATGGCCTACAGAGGAACAGTCCACAAGCACTGATGGGCAGAACGAGAGTGTCCCAGGTCCACTGTAGAAGGGGTGGAAGCACACATCCCATACCAAGAGGGGAGTGCTGATGGTGGCCTGTCATATAAGAAGCACGGGTTGGCGCCAAGTCAATAGGAACGGTGACCACTGTACCCAGGCTGACCACAATCCAGCCAAACACCACTGGCTGTTGTATGGAAGGGGTGTAGGGGAGGTGGAGCCCCAGGAACATCCACCGGTGACATCTCCCACTGATATTCCAACAACAAGGGAGCCTCCCACCTTCAAAGATAACATCTAGTCATGGTGAGTGAGTATCAGTTGTCTCCCTGGGGAGGTGGCACCTGAACAGCAGAAGTACCCAAGGAAAACCATGGGTCGGACAGGAGCAATCGATCCCAAGCTGCACGAGAGTGGCTTCTTGAGACCTGCTGGGTACAGACAACCTTTAATTAAAGCATCCCAGCTGTCATTTTGAAGTGCGGGGACACTGGTACACGAGATGCTGCAGAGCCGCTCTTGGAGCTGCTCAAATAAAAGCGCTCCTGCCCCACGCCTGAAGCATGTGTAAAAATGCCCAAAGACTAAGGTCCTACGGTGGATATAGGCTAAGTACAGATGTTCAAATAGTTCCTGATGGAAGCATTCTAAGTTATCACACTTTACTCAAAGTGCTATAAGTTAGAGTAGGAGTGAACCAAACAGACATTTCCTGTTCGGGGGGAGGGGGGAGAGTCGCTCATAGCCTGCCCACAATAGACACTGGGGGCACTTCTGCAAGCTTCCCAGGAAGCTTCTGGAGAAGCTCCTCTCCCCAGCCCCCTGCCCTGCCAGCTGCTGACTGTCAGCAGTGAGACTGGGGGGAAGCAGGGAGAAAAGGAGTCCCCCACCACGAGAACCCCCTCCCACAATTTGTTGGCTGGAATCTGGGGAGGCAGGCTAGGTCCACATGGGGGAGTCTGTGTCCCTGCAGTAGCCCCTGCCAGGCAGTGGCAAGCTGCTGCTACAGAGAGGGACACCCCAGAGCCCTTACCCCACAGCAGCCCCAGCCAGGCAGCAGTGCTATGAATTAATTAATAATATGTATATTAATAATATAATTTGAACACCAATGATTCTACACTTATATGTTCTATTATATGTATCTTCATTAGGGAATTTCAAAACAAAGATGTGAATTTGAGGCTGAGCCTACACAACATTAAAGGGTATGATCTTAATAATATACCTGTTATCTTTAGTAACTATAGATATAGCAGCAGTGCTGTGCATGCTGGCTGGGGCTGGGGCTGGGGTGGTGCCAGGGGTGTTGCCATCAGTGGGTGCAGGAGGGAGCACAGCACAGGCTGTCCCAGGTGAGAGTGGGTGGGGTTCAACCCCATGTGGAGCACTGTGGGGGCAGCCACAAGCTGGATGGGGTGAGGAGCAAACCGTATCTGCACTGCACCACACTACCCAGGCAAACTCTGTTGCATGTGTCCCCTCCCCTACACTCTTTCCACCCCTGACTGGCTCCCAGGATCTATCACATGGCTCACAGACACACTCCCAGACACACATCTATCGCATGACACTCCCAGACACACATACCCACCCCTCATACACCCTACATACACACCCACTGGACTGGATCCCCA
>NW_017728992.1:164749196-164751140 GCF_001723915.1 Gavialis gangeticus | reverse complement strand
TCCCCTCCCCTACACTCTTTCCACCCCTGACTGGCTCCCAGGATCTATCACATGGCTCACAGACACACTCCCAGACACACATCTATCGCATGACACTCCCAGACACACATACCCACCCCTCATACACCCTACATACACACCCACTCCATACCTCCATCCCCTACCCCACCCCCCACATCCACCATATGCAAGAGTAAGACTTTATTTTGAGCTATTATGCAATCACTTCTATATACGCTACTCAAAAAACATAAATCAGGACACACATAATTTTTTGAAAAAAAATTAAAGTATGTTGTAGTAGATGTTTGATTTTTAGCACATGATTTGTTTTTTATCTAGAATTTGTTAAAATGATATCTTCTAAAATATTTTATGTGCTCGGCCTGCAACACCTCATTAAAACTCATTAAGTGGCCCGCCAGCTGAAATAACTGCCCACCTCAGAACTGATACTCCTTAGATCCACTATGATTAAAGACCTATTCAAATCTCAATTTCATGAAAATTGTAATATTGGGCAATCTCCGCAAAATCTGTGAGGGAAAAAAAACTTACTAAAAATAAAATGCTGACACCCCAGTGGGGGCCAGCACTCCTCCTGGCAACATAGCCTGCTGGGAGGAAGGAGGGTGCAGGCTGCTGGCATGAAAGTGAGCAAGCAAGATGGCTGCTGACCCCATCCCTCACTGCTGATTGGCTGAGAGGTCTGTCTGTAGTGCAGCTCTGCCCCTCTCCACCAATCTGTGGCAAGGAGTGGGGCTGTATGACAGCTCTCTCCGCCAATCAGCAGTGGGGAGCAGGGCCACCGTGGCCCCTCAGCCAATCAGAGGTGTGGGTGGCCTGCTATGATAAGCCTATGAAAATGGTGATTGGCCCCATGATCTGCCCATGAAACTGGCCTGCCACTTCCTTGAGTTAGGTAGACCCCTAACTATGATTACCACAGGTGGCCATCTTGCTTTTTTCTGATTTAATTTCATTTTTAAATATTGAACAAAATCCTCTCTTGTTTTAATGTAGTTGCAGCTGTTCATACTACCAGTCCTTCAGAGGGGATACAGATAAAATAGATCATCTTGTTTTTCTTATCAAAATAACTTTTGGTCTATAAGATAATGTTCTAGGAGGTCATGAATTCTAAGCTCTTGCATTGTGTTAATAATTCTCTGCCCCTTACTTATTCAGCAAGTCCTTCTAATATAGTTTGAGACAAAAACAAACTTTGAATATGACAGAGGCAGGTCTCATGAACTTAGACACACAGCCTCTTAGAATCAGAAAAATCTATTAATTACATCATTCCATTTGCAGGATATGCCAATTCTTCCATGCGTAACCTATCATTTCTGTCTTCCTCTGGTTGTTCGTCCATAAAAGATAAAGTTTGCTCTTTCAGACAGCTAATAGAGTTATTTCTCCAGGTGAGATGGCAGAAGCCTGTGTAACGCAACATTTCTTATATCTGACATATCCTAACTTTTGAGTGCTTGATTTTGCAAGCTTAATAACTTTATTTTAAAAGTTTTTGTATACTTTACTATACATGTCCAGTAATTACATATACTGATATATATAATCCAGTTATATATGTGTGTATATATACAGACACATACTATACCTAGTAAAAATATGGAACACACGCATTTATATTAAACTATTATCTTCAAGAGGAGACTTCATCTTCAAGAGGAGACTGGATAGGCAGCTGGCTGGGGTCTTATGACCCCTCCCACCCCCAGTGCTCATTCCTGCCCATGGCGGGGGGTTGGACTCGATGATCTGTCTAGGTCCCTTCCAACTCATTGATTCTATGATTCTATAAGGGGATAGCCTACCCAGAGTATTTGGTAATCTAGATTTCCTACTAGCCACTTATCCATTCACAGAACAGTTCTAGATTGAACTCTATGTGTAGACACTGCCATTCTGGAATAAGAGTGC
>NW_017728992.1:164729751-164744196 GCF_001723915.1 Gavialis gangeticus | reverse complement strand
TATAATTAATTTTGCATAGCCATGCAAGCAATTTGACAGATGCTTTTCAAGAGAATTTGAGGAAACACATATATTACATTGAATGGCGCATGAGCCACAGATGTTATTTTGTGGAAAGAAAATATGCAAGGCAAAATTTGTATTTCTCTTGCTGCAATAAGGCCACCAGTCCTTCACAAATAGCGTATAATTAGCTGCAATTTTGAATTGTTCTTGGAGAGCTAGCAACATTGTCTCCGAGTTAAAAAAATTATTACTGCTATATTTATTTCATAATATGTGCCCCATCTAACTACCAAACTTAGCTCCTACTCCTGCCATTGTTTATGAGGCAATCTATCATGTACCATTAATAGAAACCTTGCTAAAGTTAAGAACATACGTTTTAATCCATAGCAAACCACATTTTAAATATAAATTGAAAGATTCCATCAAGATGCATACACACTGATCCAGTATATTTTGTCATGGGGATTTTTCTTCTCTGATTTTAAAATTGCAGATTTGATATAACATTAGCTAGTTCCTTTTACAATGAATATATATCATAGCAGTAAACACTTTCAGAACAATATGTGGCAATAGTTTTATGAAGCCGTATTACATTACTTAAAAAACTGCAAATACTTCTGAGCCCATAATGGGCTGCTTCAAGTTAATGGCTTCAAGTTAATGGCCCCTGGATATCCAGGGGTCAAAAAAACCTGCAGGGTGGAAAAAGTGGAGCAGTGCATGCACAGGCAGCGTGCCCTTGCAGCATGGAGAACATCTAAATGTGCGGTATATGGCATCGCAGATGTGTTCGCAGCACCACATACTGCACAGCCACCCTTGTCTGGATGCATCCTTAGTGTTTATTCTGCCCTAGGTATATTTTGCAGTACAGTATTGCTATCATAAACAAATTATTTAGCAAACAACCATTGGACCTCTGCTGAATGAAAGAGAGAAATGATTACTTGGTTGGGGTATTTTTGACATTGGAGAGAGCAGAGGAGATGCTGTAAGCTGTCTCCAGGCTCCATACACTCCTATTGATATTTGAGGCATTGGCTACATTCTAAAATCTTATAGTCTCTATGAAACAGTTTTGAGAAACTGTTTTACATTCTTTCTATCACATTACAGGAATTATGTTTCTTGGGGTTTCTTTTGCCTTCAGTTTCTAAAACAAAAACAATTAACTGATAATAGGGTGACATTTTACTGAAAAGGGCACATTTCTTGAACAAACTGGGCAGACCCCCAGAGCCTGAGTTTTACAAGCTTGAAACAATATTGAAAGCACTCTCTTTTTGAAAGATTTCTGCTTTACTCTAATATTAGCAATTTTTAAATAGAAATAATGGTTGTTTTATTGCTGGCCTTTAAGCTAAAAGGTTCATATTTTGTTATTTTATAATTGATTGATTTTATTTATGTAAGGCTCTAAGGTGCTTGCTAATGGATGACAATCTAAATTTCAAAATAAATAATCTTCCTTTCAGGAAAAAAATTAAGCTCAGGGAAAATATATCCACATATCACACTAAGTCTTATTTCAACAAATCTGGTCTAAAGGGAAATTTGAGCAGATTTGTCACTTTCGTCAGAATTATATCTGAGAATGGTGGTCTTCTAGACTAGTGTATAACTACTAATATAACAGAGTTCTTGTTTTTTTAATTAGTTGAAGTAGGAGTGTTGAACTCATACATCCCTGAGAGCCAGATGAGCAGAACGGGGCTGCTCTCAGTCTGGATGGTACCTACAGACTGGCCCCATGTGTCAGAGCCAGTGTGCAGGAACAGTCTGTCATCAGCAGCTCATGTAGTGTTGGTCCCAAACCAGCCCTGTGTGCTGTATGCAGTATTCACTTGTACTAATCTGGGGCTCATACTCAGGGTATGCACTGCTTGTGGCACTTGTGCCAGACTGGCCCTAATGCTTGGGTTCTAGCTCACAGGGACACTCTGTGGGCCTGATCAAGCTGCAGAGCCAGCACACAGGGCCAGGGCTTATGTTTGCTACATGTGGCATACAGGTTTGCTCTGAGACCCTGGATCTGTCCCACAACCTGGATCGCTGACACCCATGACTTGAAGAATTATAGAAGTCAGAAGATAAGCATATCATATTTAATCAATCCAGATCAGTAGTATTTCAGCAATCAGTAAGATACTCTAGCCCTTCACTTTCCAGGGCATCTTTGTTGAAGAGCAGGATTTGAAAACTACTAGCACTGGTCTTAATATTGCAAGCACCACTGACATGATAATATTCTTGTCTAGCCACTGGGCTGAATTCTTTTTAAACAATTTTATATTCATATGTACCATGCTTAGCACCATATCTGATTACCTAGATGTACTTTAGAGAATGTTGGCATTGATCCTTCTACATCTCCCAAATTAAGCAAGTTCTAAGATATTTTAACAAATGCCCAAGAGGAGTCAAATTTTATGCCAATTGAGGTTTCTAACCTAGAAAGATAGCATCTCTAATAATGATCTATTCAATGAAGCTCATGTTAACTTAGAACACAAGTCACTATTGCAGTTACCTTTAAAAATTGCTTAGGATCTTCTGCCTTACTGGCCAACGTGTATTTTTTTTTTATTACAAGCAACAAAACATTCCAGAACAAATATCTGACAGGCAAACCTCACTGTACAAGATCTGAACTTGAAATAAAAAGCAGGTCTGCTGTGCCCATTGTTGCCTCTGCCAAAGGTGACAAGACTTCTTCTGTGGCAGCCTGAGTGCTAAAGTTACTTTCCTCTGGTATTCTGAAATGGATGACCAATCTACCCTTGAAACATTAGGAGACTTACCACTGGAGCAGAAATTAGGGTACAATACTGAGGGCAACATAAGAACCTGTTTCTCCAAGTACTGAGCCTGCATCCATTAGAATGACAGGGTAACATTTCCATTAATTTAACTGGAGCACAATCAGACACTAGACCATCACAGAAAGTTCTAGCCAGTTACTACAGAAGCTGTAGGACATCAGGTAAACTGTGATTCCCACCTCTGTTGAAAGACATGTCTGTGCTGTACCTTTTATCAGAGACAAGTAGCAACTCCCCCAAAACTGTTGTCTCCTCGCTGGCAAACCGGGCACTGCTTTTAGCTAAAAGGTATAAAACGATCTGCATAAACATGCAGAACAGTTGCAGATCTTCTGCAACTCTGGCAGGAGTGTTGCATGTGACCACAGAATTGATGCAAAATAGAAGAGAGGAACACTGGGGAAAGAGAATGAAATAGGCAGAAAAAAAACCTGGAGATAGAGAGTAAATTAGAAGCAATCTTCAAAGATGCAGAGGACCTGCCCTAGTCTGTCTTTGAAAACCATTTTTGCATTTGGCCAGAGTTTGGTTGCAAGGAGTCAGAAACAAGTGAGAAGAAAAAGAGGAGGTAAATGCGGAGATAAAAAAATACCAAGATTAACACAAGATAGCAAGACAAATACATGGGAGGAGTTCGTGCTGAAAGAGGATTTAAAAGAAAAAAATAGGAGTGTTGGGGACATAAATATATCAAAAGATACAAGGGCAGAAGAAACTGAATGGAATAAATCTGTTAAAGGTAAGGAGTTAAGAAGAAAATGTCAATCTGACATACGGTACTTTTATTATAAAAATATGGCCATCTTAAACCCATTAATATATTTTATATGCATTTTCCAGGTTTTTTTTCCGTAAATGCTATTGACTAGATGAAATAGATTTAAATCTAGTAAAACCATCTAATCGTGCAATGTAAAGATTAATGCCAATTAAATTACACTACAGAATCAATTGTTCTGTAGCTTCTGTCTACAGACCAAAGAAAAAGAAGTAGTATCAGTAACAATTATTCAGGCTCATAATATTGGTTTTTAATTTGTTTTTTTCCATTATGGTAAATACAGTTAATGGATAGAAACATGAAAATAGAGGAGGGTATTCGGAAAGGCCTACCACAAGTTCTAGAACCACTTTGCTGCCAACAGCCACAAACCATGAGACAGCAGAAAACTGTCAGTTACCTCACTGTGCTGCAGTCTGTAGAACTTGTTTCTCTCTCTTCATCAATTTTTAAAACACAAACATACAAAACAGACAAACTTTTTAAATTATTCTGCTAAAAAAAGAGAGATTAACCAGTGAAAGTATGGTGCAACAAAGGATTGTGACCACCCAGTAAGCTCTAGCATTTAAACAGGTCAACTAAACATCAGTTTGAAAAGATGCACTGGTTGTGGTGATGGCTCTTTCTCTTCACTTTTCTCTTTCTCTGACCTTAAAAATGCAAATATAAATTGGGGAGCAACTTGCTAAGCTGCAGTGTTACAGAAAAGGACTTGTGAGTTACAGTGGATCACAAACTGCAGATGAGTCAACAGAGTTGTTGTTGCAAAATAGCCCAATAGTATAATGAAATATATTAATGTGAGTGTTATACACAAGTCATGAGAACTAACTCTTCTGCATTGGAGAGGTCTCATCTTGAATAACATGTCTACTTTGAGACGGTGAACTTCAAGAAAGAAACAGGCATATTGAAGAGAGTCTAGTAAAGAGCAACAAACCTGATTAAAAGTCTTGGAAACATGCTTTTTTTATATAAGGAAAGATTGGAGGAAATGGGTGTATTTGGTCTGGAGAAGAGAAGACTGATGGGGAATTCGAGAAGTGCCTTTGAACATATGAAGGGTTGTAACAAACAAGATAGATACTAGGGCTGTGCGAAGCTTTGGTTGCTGATTCAATTTGGAGGAGATTCGGCCCAATTCAGCGGCCAAATCTCCAAATTCAAATTGAATCAGGAGGCCCTTTAATCTTGCCAAATCGAATCGGAACCTTCAAATCGATTCAGAGAGATTCAATGATTCGGATATAGACAAAGCTTTAAATGTTTTTTCTACATACCTCTAGGTACCAGGTAGCTTGTGAATGCTGAGATGCTGGGGTGGATGGAGCGTCCCCCCAGGAGCATGGGGGAAGGGGAGAGGTCCCCAGCGCACCCAGCAGCGCACCCAGAAGTGGATCAGAAGTACTTCCGGTCCACTTCTGGGTCAGCCAGGGAGCACATGGGGGATTCCTCACCTCCCCCAGCTCAACGACTGGTACCTCCAGGGTCTGGGAGGGGAGCACCTGGGGTCCCCCTGTGACCAATCACCGAGCCAGGAAGTTGTCTCATCATATATTCCTTCTTTAAGATAATATCCAAAGTAAATCAGTATCTTTATCACAACACAGTAAAAGCCATGCTTTAGCCTACAGGTCATTAAGCTGTGTTCCTGAAGATAATGAGCTTATAAACACAGCATTGTTTTTAGTCAATGGAACTTAAACACTGCATTTACTCTGGACTACCATGTTACAAATTTGTTTTCTTTTAGGGATAGTGGTCATCTTCCTATGAGCTATTCAGCACAAGAATAGAATTAAGAAGCCCCTTTAACTGCACTACAGCAGAACTGACTGTGTGGGTAGTAATGCTATTGTCAAGAATCGTGACAATTGCAGCATTGATACTTCTATCTTCAGTACAATGAGTAAGAGCAGGAAAAAAGTAAGGCACTGACAGAGCCTAAAAACTGTGGGAGTAGTCATGGGATAGTGGAGAAAGGTTGCATCTACATGAGACAATTACTGCAGAGCCGCATAATTATTTCCACAGTAAATGTCTCTGTGTTCTACACATGCACCCCTATTATTATACTAATAAACTCCAGAGCAGGCTAGTACTTGTAAATACAAGGACTGGAGTTTTGTTCAGGTGTAGCAGCACACATGTAGATGCTGCCCAACTGTCTGGGGTATGAGGGTGCATCAGGGAGGGGCTGCCTGCACTGGAGCACCCTCATGCCCCAGCTAGCCCCTCTGCACCATATTGAGCCTGGATGGAGCAGCCCTGGGCTGCTTCCAGCCAGGGTTGCTGCAACTGGGCACAATGTGCTGCGTACAAATACACTCCAGAGCAATATACTGCAGAGTTTTTTGCTCCTTGGAACACGTTCAAACAGGGCGCCTGGGAGCAAAAATCTCTGGAGCAATAAGCTCCAGAGTTTATTTGATGCATTAATTGCACATGTATATACACCCCAAAAGACCTTTATTACTTTGTATTTGAAGGAAGGGCTGAGGTTGTATTAAAAGGAGGTGTTCTAACATTATTATCTCCAGAAGTATATGGCATCCTGGCATGGAGAGGCAAACAGCACAGGAAAGACAAAGAAGTACTGAAACAGCAGTTTCCTTACAGATGTAGATTTTATTTCAGAATTCTGAAAATGGGCAGACTGAGGATAAGCAAGAGAGACAACAAGTGATGGAACCTGATGGAATAGAAGAATACAATAGAAGCATAGGACAAAATGCTATCTGCAGATACCTGCATGGAAGCCCCACAAAATTTGATCCCAGATTAGTTCCTAACTACTTGTAAAATCACTGGCAACATTCCTCTGACATTTCCCAGTTTTATCACCTGCTCTAGCACCCACAAAAGTTAATGGGAGTCATCCAAGGCCAGAATTGAGGCCCAAGACTCAGTTTCAAACTCACCTTTGAAAATAAAAAATGCACACTTCAGGAATAAATTAAATAATATATTTCTTTTTCTCAGTAATTAATTTCTTATTCAGTTATATTAAAAAATGTTAATAATGAAATAGTCTTGCATATGCAAATTACACACCTGGGCTAGGGACAGAGATCACCCATAAGCCGGTATAAGTGATTGGACACTGGTTCAAATCTGTAACACAACAGAAGGTCAGTGCACATAAACTGCTTTCAAAATGATCTAAACCAATTTAAGGTAAGCCTGGATGGATGTAGTATCAGACTTAATTGATTTAGGTTAAATCAGCTTATTGAACTTCTATCTCAGATCCCCTCCACATTCAAGCTGTCTGCTCTAGCTGAGCAGGGAGGCAGGCTCTAGTACACCCCCCGCCCCACCCCCCCTAACATCTAGCCTGAGCCACTGCAGGTATGTGGCTGCATTTCCAGAATCAAAAGTGAATCAGTAGCTTACTGGTTCAATCTATGAAGCTTAAACTAACCCAAAAAGACTGATTTGATTCAGTCTCAGGCTTTTTGAATGTCTGTACTTAGGCCTACAGACTGAAGAAGGTTTATGGGTGCACCATTTTCCTCGCCTAATACCCCTCATTAATTGCTAATGTCTATAAATATTAGAAAAACATATGATACGTTATCAAACTGATTCTTGCATAATATTTCTAAAACAATCTGTCTATAATAATGAAAGTCAGCCTAAAATCAGGAACCTGAAATATTTAAATTGTTGTTTCAAGAAACATTATACTAAAAATGTTGAAGCATATCTGTCGAGGTTTACTCAGCATGAGATATTTAGATCTTGATTTTCAGGTGTGTTTAGCACCCACAACTCTAACTGATGTCACTGAAGACTATCTCAAATCAGGCTCACAGAAAAAAAGGCCACATTACAGTATCTTGGAGCAAATGTTTTGGTTACAATAAACTACCACTGATAACCTTCATAAATAACCATCTTTCAGTTTAATTCTTGCACAATATTTTTGTAATCATTTGCCTAAACTCAGGGAGAAATTTTACTGATAAACTCCAGTTAGAATCTCAGGATCCCTCATTTTTAAGTACGAGAAGATGCAATAATATTTAGTAAATTTCCTTAAGATTCATACAAGAACTGCCTGGACCAGTGATTGTTAACAAGGGTGCTGCAGCATCCTGGGATGCCTTTAGATCTTTTCTAGGATGCCATGCAATGTTAATGCTGTTAGATGCATAAACATTATTCACATCTTGGTAACAGAACAATTGGTCTATTATTTTTCTGTAGTCAACAGACAAATGAAAACTGGGGCTAGAGACAGAAATTACACATAAAGTGGTATAAGAGATCAGTAACCAGTCTAAACCTGTAACAGGACAGAAGTTCAGTGCACACAGATGGGTTTCAAAATGGCCAGACTCCGTTTAAGATACACCTGGATGGATGTAGTATCAGACTTAACTGATTTAGCTTAAACCAGCCTATCAAACGTCTGTCCCAGATCCCCTCCTGACTCAAGTTCTCACAGTTGCCAAGCACTGCAGGATGTTTTGTGCATCACAGAGTGGGCAGGCTAGCCTCCACTATGCTGTCTGCTCCAGCAAAGCAGGCTGGCCCCACCCCGGGCAGCAAAGCCCCTGTTCTCCAGCCAGCATCCTGCCTGCACCTGTCAGCTTGGAGGGGAGGGGGAGACAGTGGGGGTGGGGAAGAAGAGGGAACAGAGCCTCTACCCACAGATCCAGCACCAGAACCTTGGTCTGTCCAGATGTGGGGAGCCCTGTGCTGATAGTGATTCCCCTCCCATCCCTTCTACATGGTCGGGCCACTGCTCAGCACCCCCTCAACAGGTGAGAGTTGTTGAGCACTCCCACAGCCTGGTACCAGCCCCTACAGCCTGGCTGTGGGGCCACTGTGACTGCCCATGTGGGGGTGAGGCCCATGCCTCAGTGGGTTTCCCCTGCCTCAGTCCAGGGTCCTCCAACCTGGTGCACCCTGCCCTGAGAGCAAAACCCCCACACCCTTCCCCTCCCGCATACAGTCAGGCTGCTGCTCAGGCCCACTGTTTCTGCACCAACTATCTATCAGATGACACTAAAGGATCACGAAAGTATAATGAACCCAGAGTGAATACGGATTATTCAACACTTATAACAAACTGAACTCTTATTCACTTTTCAGTTGGGAAAGGCAGCCAGATGACTGCACTGGCCCAGACCAGAAGGTGGGGAGTGTTACTTCATGCCTCCCAGCCTGCCGACCATTGCTGAATCCATCCGAGCCTATATGAGTGTGGTCCACCATTCAACTTAGCTAAAAACTAACTTTATTAATATGTTAAGAGTTATCTTGGTAATTTCTATATATAGAGAGAGAGAGAAAAGGATTTAGTCCAATCGTCTCACCCAATCCCAGACGTTACTCCACTCACAGAAAAGATGGCCAATTGATTATAGCAAGTGAAGGGTGATATGCTGTGGGAAGTCTTTTTGGCTGGCACAGTCAAAACAAATGTTGTTTTCTGGATAGACAATGACATACCCTTAATTTCCTTGCTGCCTCCTTTTATGCTTTTTCTTTAACTTTGCTCCTCTGATTACTTCATTTTCAGGTACCACTGATTGGTTTCCCCTGTGATCATCATACTGTTCATGTGTTTATCCTGTCAGCATATTCCTTTGCTCCAACAAACCTATCACATGCACACATCTTAATTTGGTCTGTCCACAACACCAGAAATTCTAAGAGCTCTGCAGTTGGGCACTGTCCAATTGGTCTCCTCTTATCACCTTTCATTAACATATCCAATCACTTCATTCCTCTGATTTAGTTGGTTAGTGCCAAGTTCATTTAATCTGAGCTAGTAACAAGGCTCACATTCTATACATTCTATGTTGATAATGCTAGAACATAAGCTGACTTCTCACACTGATTAAAAAAACCATAATGTGAAAGTGAGCTTAAGGCTATAGCTGACAGTGCAAATACAAAATGCAAAAGAAAAGTTCAGATAATACTGTAATTCACTACTCAAGTAGGTGCAACTAAAGCTAAATATGACAAGCTACACTAACACCACCCCTGCAGGTGGATGTTGGGGGAGCAATGCCTCAAAGCCAGTGCCTATCCCAGAAGCCAAGCATCTGTCCACATAGGGAAAGCCGCATGCCTCAGCAGTTTCTCCTGCCCTGGCCCAGTGTCCCCTGAGCCCTGGTCTGCACAACCACTCAGGGGAAGGGGTAGAGGGGAGAATCCCCCTCTGCTCCCACAACAGGGCAGACCAGGGCTCAGGGGACCCCAGGTCAGGGCAAAAGAAACCCCCTGAGGCATGAGGCTGGCCCCACATAGGCAGACACCCGGCTTGTGTGTGGGGGCCAGCACCAACCTGGGGGACTGCTTCCCCCTCCCACCTGCAGAGGCAGGGCTGAACCATGGCCTGACCATGCAGGGAAGTGGGTGAGGGATCCCTCTCTGCTCCCACTGCAGGGCAGACCAGGGCTTGGGGGAGCCTGGACTGGGGTGGGAAAAAAACCCTGAAGCATAGGCCTCCCCCCACATGAACAAATGCCTGGCTGTGGGAGCCTGCTCCTGGATGGGGGGGGGCTCCTTTCCCCCTCCTGTGGGGAGAAGGCAGCAGGGTGTAGCAGGGCATGTTTTGGGCAGCCAGTCAGGGGTGGCCCACACTCAGATAGGCTCAGATTTACTTGGCAATGGCCGGCAGGCTGGGAGGCATGCTCTAGTGCTCCCCACCTTCTGGCCTGGGCCAGTGCAGTCATCTGGCTCTCTTTCCCAACTGAAAAGTGAACGAGAGTTCAGTTTGTTATAAGTCCAATCTTAGCATCTTAGAGAAACCTGAAAAGATTGAATCAATGCCACCTTGGGTCTTTGACTGTCTGTTCTTAGCCTACAACCAAATACTTTATGAATGGCACCTCGAGAATAATTAGGGGTGCTTTGAGTCTAAAAAGGTTGAGAACTACTGGCCTGAACTATCTGAAAAACTATGTTACTGCCTGCCATTTGACCTAACTTAAGTAAACTCAAAATCATAAAAGTTCTCATGTTGTATGCAGTTGTGTAAATAAAGCACACCAAAATATGCTTAATAAATAGAATTTTGAGACTCCTTTATCAGCTGTTCTTCTCAGAATAAAATCAACTGCTCTTCTCCTTTATCAAATCCACTTCTCAGAATAAAAGACAAAGGAAAACAAAACAGCACCCAGAGGTTCACTAATTCCTTGAAACACTAAACAACTTCCATTTGGTACTTTGTGTTTTCATGTAATTTGTATATTGACACCTTCCATTTGGCAGTTTTTCTTTTTTTTAATTAATTATTCTGGACAAAGAAATTTAAATTCATCCATATTTTGAGTCCTATTAATTAGTGTTTCTGTCCTCCCTTAGCAGATACATGCTGATACTGTTTTGCTCTTCATACCACTCATTTTACTCCAATGTGATGTTACACATTTCTAATACTACTAGAAAACATTTCTGCATCTTGTCAATTTTGAGTTGGAGGTCACTGCAGCTCATAATGTTTGTTTTGGCCCATTCAAAGAGATTTCTCACTGAGCTATAAACTAGAGCTAATACTATATTAGAATTCCTCTTGCAACTCCGCTAACACTAATTATATTTGGGCTATATATAAATCAGGATTATTTTTGTACAGATCATGGGAATGGGTTATTTCTTCTTTATTTAGATCAGCATAAATAAAGCTGAATTAACAATGGCATGCCCCCTTATAGTCTTCTCATCTCAAAGCAAGCAGACATTTCAACATGGAAATTCTGCCTCCAAAATCTACTTTCTTTACATACATATAGATTCAGGCTCCCAACTTTCATCTCCACTGTTATGATGACTCTTTATAGGTTCAACAATTTAATGAGGTTTCTCTTGAAGATACAGGAGCTAGGCAACAAGGTCTTTGCAATAAATCACCTGCATAATGTTAGAAATGCCACCACTTCCTCTGGAAGTCTTTCTTCTGTATGAAAGGGAAGACTTGGCAGCACACATTTATGTTGATATGTATTCACATTTTTTTACACATACAGTATAAACTCAAAACAGAGTAGCTGAACAACAGAGAATACAAAAACACTGAACTCATGAACTCTTGTGGCTAATTACATCCTTTCAGGGAACAGGCAAAAAATCTCGCAAATATTGGTTCTGGTTGTAATACTGATTTGTGAAATTTGGGATTCAGACTGCTCCAAAATTTAGGAAACTAATTTAGGAGACTAATTCCCCACTTCAAAATGCATTTCTCTCTCCCCTATCAGCTTATTTCCTAATACTCTTTCCGTACAAACTTACTGTCATTCTCTATTCTATTAGTGTCACACTACTATTTTCTGTCCCCTTCTCTTTTACCCAATATGATCATTGTAGCAGTTCAGCGGATTGCATAACTGCTGTGCTATAGCAGTCTGCAGTTTCCATATCTTGCTTTCTTTGTATTTTCCTTGAGTCAAAGATGATCCAGAATTTATTGTATCCCTCTGTCTCCATGGAAATCTCAGAAAACACAAGATTTTTAAATAACAGTGAGCTCAACACAGTCTGACATACCTGCTGAGACTCATGCATGGAGTAAAAAGGTTATTTGAAAAAAGAAGACTCTTTGATTTCACATAGAGATGTTTTTTTTCTTTGATTTTCAGAGTGTTGCTATCATAGCCAAGATTTCAGACAACACTAAATGTCTACATGCAGACAAAAAATCTGTTTCAAGGTTTGTATAGCTTTTGAACCCTATTTTTCTGAATTAGTTTTTTCAGTACAAGAATAATCACCCTTGAGCATATTCAAAGTTATGAGAACAAGAGATAGATTTTTTTCATAAACATTAGGGCTGGAAGGGACCTCGGAAGATCACCAAGTCCAGCCCCAAATACTCTGGCTTTTGGACAAGAAGGAAGCATATTGTGAATCTGTGGCAAACAATTCGGAGTCGAAAAATCCCATTTAAAAGAAACATCTATATTTGTCATTAAATTCAAACCACTCATGGAGGTGTTCTTACATCTGCTTCTGACTAAGGTTCCTTATGTTACTGAAGAAAAAATATGACCCATTTGCCCATTATTGCTTATTATTTAGTATCCAGACAAGGGACACTTGAGAATGATATAAAAGAGACGAGGACACATGTTTTAATCAATATAATTCATAGTGCTTCCTTCTGTTTCTCAACTCCCTTTGGTTTGTACCTGTTTTTTCTCTATTGTCCTTCCCCTCTATCTCCTTTAATTTTTGGCTTATTTTCTCCACATCCCTAACCTTTCTCTTTCTCTAATCCCTCTCTTAATGTCCCCAATTGCAATTTCAAAATACTGTGTCTATGTTGTCTGCCTTCCTTCAGAAGAATTGAGTGAAAGTGTTGAGGATAGTCTATCAGTTTCATTCCATTGCCTGTGCTGATGATGTAGAAATAACTTCATCTGTAGAAAGCACATGTATATATTGACCAAACATCCCATTTACTAGAAATTCCCCAGACTAAAGAAAAGAGTCTTGAGTGTTTTAAACTGAATTCCTCCCAAAGTCCCAGACCACTGTAAAAAAGGAAAAATAACCTTCTTTCTTAATAATCTTGGACTGCTGCTCCTTGGTGCCCTGGGGTAGCAAGCACAAGAACTTTGACCACTTCCATTTCCCCTCTCCTTGACTCCACTGCTCTGCTTCCTGCAGAGGTTAGGTAGATACATAGCAAAGGACAATAAAACTCTACTCTTGACTTTACTTCTCAGGCCCTGCTAAAAACTGAGGAGGAAGTTTCCCATTCTCCCTCAGGTCCCATCTCCTTGCAATACTTTTTCACGGGGGAAAAAAATCCCTGTGTTATTGGCAACATGCCCATTGGATTGCAGGTAAATGTGAGGGTGAGAGAGGCATGATCTCTTCCTCCCTGTAGGTGTGTCATTCCTTCAGATTGCCCATCCAGCAGCAGCAGTTTTGAACCTGCTTCCTGAACATAATCTACCATTTCCCTATGCCACTAGCAACAAGGTAACTGAGAATCACGCTTGGTACTTCACTTCCCTTCTGCTTCTTCTGGTATCAACAGCTCAAGTGCAGTCCTCTATCACCATTTTTCTAAAAATGGAGAGGTAGGAAGCTCTGTATGGCAGGCCACAAAAAAGGATTTAGAAGAGCTAGGAGATCTGATACAACGGCCAAAATAACAGTTGGAACCAAGCCAAAGGCTGACAGAGAACTAAGAGGGCACTGCAAGGCCCTGCTCTGTGGTGATAAATAAGACAAAGCCCTACCGAATGTAAGGTATAAACTATTCTGAATTTTTGCTATCCAAGAAGAGAAAGAGCTTATACTCAGTATATGTTAAAAACAGCCCTAATAATAGTGTGTGTATATGTGTGGGTATGTAGACACCCCTAGGAGTCGAGAAAGAAAAACAGACAGCAGTTGCGAAAGGTTGGGGAAAAGTAACTTGGCTATATTTCTTATGATTTAATGTCAAACATAAACCTCCCTAAAGCTGACAGTAAATGGTATCTTTCTTAGGTATGCCCTGACAAAAGAAATACAACGTCAAACAAAAATATTCCTAACACTGCCTTGGATGAGGAAGTAGAGTGAAGGAGGGTATAGAAGGATGCACTAGAAATCCTCGCTGATTTCCCTTTCACAACAACTTTCCTACTTGAGGAAAGTTTGCATAAAAGCCATTACAGTTCCACAAACTTACAGCCTTGTTTGCAGTTCTTTGTCAGAACAGAGTGCATTACTTGCCCCATGGCTCCTAACAAAGGAAGCCAATAAAAGCAATCCATTTTTACTGTTAAAAAAACAAGGGGAGAAAAACAGCACCCATAAAATCCATCTGTACCTCTTTTTGGGGGGGGGGGGGGGGGAGGGGGG
>NW_017728992.1:164715075-164729714 GCF_001723915.1 Gavialis gangeticus | reverse complement strand
AACAAAACCCTTTTTTCCTTTTTTTGGGGGGGGGGGGGGAGAAGAGGTGTATGTTTTGCCTGGTATCCACTTTCTTTCTTTGTACTTTTTGCTTTTGTTTTATTGATTTAATCTTGTTTCCATGTTAGCCTGAAAAGGGGATTGAGAGCCCTATTCCCTAGTCTTTCTTCAAACATGATACTGGGAGCAGACAAAAGTGACAGTTTGTCATGCAATCGGCCCCTGAAGTGCTCTACATCCATGCCTTTACAGAAGTGCATGGCTGCAGAGTGCTTTAAAAGTACCTGATCACATGACAACATAAATCCTCATTACTTTACATGAGGGTTCAGATGAAGGCACTCTGAAGTGGAGCGCCTTCATTAATTTGTATCAGAGCACAACAGGAACAGGACTGGGCTGATGTAGCCAGTCCCATCCCCTTGGTGGCGACAATATGACTTGCACCATGGCCGAAAGGGACCTAGAGGTAGTGATCAACTATAGCATGAACATGAGCTGGCAGTGCGATGCTGTGGCCAGCAAAGCAAACAACACGCTGGCATACATTAACCATTGCATCTCATGCAAAACTAAGGAAGTGATACTCTCACTGTACTCTGCACTGGTGAGACTGCAGCTGGAGTACTGCATCCAGTTCTGGGAGCCACACTTGAACAAGGATGTGGAAAAACTTGAGAGGGTTCAGAGAAGAGCCACCCATATGATCAGGGTCTTGCAAGACAAGCCATACGAGGAGAAGCTGAGGGAATAGGGTCTCTTCAGCCTACAGCAGAGAAGGCTGAAAGGAGACTTGGTAGCAGCTTACCACTACATCAGGGGAGTACATCAAGAACTCGGTAAACAGCTGTTCACCAGGGCACCCATGGGGAAGGCCAGGAGCAATGGATACAAACTCCTGGAAGGCCACTTCAGGCTCAATTCCAGGAAAAACTCCTTTACAGTCAGGGTTTCCAGACTGTGGAATAAACTCCCTCCAGTTGTGGTGCAGTCACCTAACCTGGAAATCTTCAAAAGGAGACTGGAAAGTCACCTTGCTGGGCTCACTTGACCCCAGTTGTCTTTTCCTGCCTAGTGCAGGGGGACTGGACCCAAAGGTCTACAAGGTCCCTTCCAGCCCCTAACAATCTATTAATCTATTAACTTCTGTCTTCAAAATGGAAGGGGGACAAGGAAGGTGAGGGGTTCCATTTAGGGTTTGTCCAACCTACACTGGAGGGTGGGGCAGGTGGATTGGAGCCCCCCTCTGAAAGCAGTGCAGCGGGGCTCCAATCAACCCACCCAACCCTCCAGCACAGGCTGGGCAAACTCTATATGGAACTTCCTCCCCTCCCTTGTCCCTCTCCCACTCAGAAGACAACACCGGAGCTGCATGAGGGGAATGGAAGAGGGCTAGGGGAGAGCAGCTGCAGACACACAGCAGCTCCGAACCAGAACTCAATCCCCCAACCCCCCGAACCCAACAGCAAACATCTGTTGGATCTGGGGAATCAATGTAACTCATGGTGTTTCCTGAAAAGCGCCATGTGTTACAGCAGGAAGTACACACCTGTCAGCACTTACTGAAAATTACCTACTTCATCCAGAGAACTAGCATCTTTCTTTTCCACCAAGGGAAGATGTTAAATAGATGCAACAATAACAAAGCAATCCCATGACATCTCAATAAAACACCAAGGTTTTTTACTACTACTTTTTGCACTGGACCTCATAGAACATACCCTGAGAATAGTCTTCTAGTCAGATTTTTGGCCCGAACCAGGAAACATAGACATATAAATAATGACCTACTGAATTTGATGGGGGTGGGGGGAGGCATTTCACAGGCAGAATGCAAGGCCCAGCAGCCATTTTGCAGGTGAAGCATGATGCCCCTCCCCTGTCTCTGATTGCCTGAAGAGCCCCAATGGCCCCACCCCTCACTGCTGATTGGCTGCAATGACTGTCCATCATACAGCCCCACCCCTCACCACTGATTGGTAGAGAAGGGCAGGGTGACATGACAGGCAGTCCTCAGAGTTAATCTGGTGTGAAGCAGGGGCAGCTGGCTCTAAGGCGCCAGAATTTTATTTTCTGTAAGTTTGCTTTTTTTCCCTGAAGATTTCACAGATTTTGCAGGCAATGCCAAATTTCACAGAATCCGTGGAATCCAAAAAATCACAAATTCAGTAGGTCCCTACTCATAAAATTATTTTTAAAGTTAGCCAAACTTTTTCAAAAAAGCATTTTGCTTTGACAGTGGATAAGCAATGGATGAATAAGAATGAGCCTATACTTACTGTCTGAACTAGATAACCCATTCCTAATGCCTAGTTGAGTCACTTTTATATTATCAGAGTCATATTTCATGTGCTGATGTTGGTGAGAAGCATGACTTCTTATCTCACCCCGCCCCGGCCCCTACTTCGCCCAGCCCTCCAGGGAGCCACATGACCGGAGCCGCGCAAACAAGCTGTGCAAACAGGCGCGCCTGTCTGCCCAGCATGTGAGTTAGCACAGAGTTCGCACAGGAAGGCGAGCAGGAGGGCCTGAGGCCTTGCCTGTGAGCCCCTAGGGTAGACAGTCCCAGCTGCAGCCAGCTTACCAGCCGCATGATGTGGATGGGCACATGCCACAACCCAAGGTTCCCCTCAGGGTCTGCAGCCCCCCACATCTGGCTCCTTAGAGGCCTCCACCCAGATGGAGCCCATGGTTCTGGGCTCCACGCAGACGGAGCCTTTGGCTCTCAGCTGTGGGGGCTGCTTGTCACTTTTTCAGGTTCTGGGGTCCGGGAGCATGGCCACCTCCCCTTGTGAGGTCTGCTCTATTTTGGGGTCTCTAGCGCACCAGCTGAAGGACCTCCAGGCTGCAGTCCAGAGACCACACGCCATCAGGGACTGTGAGCAGGAGATCAACTCCTACTGTCAGGACCTTCTCTCCCGGGAAGCAGAGGGGAGACCACAGTCTCCCTCCAGGACAAGGGAGGACTCAGAGACCTCCTATTCTGTCCAGCCCAGGCCTTGGACCAAGGTGGCCAAGGGCCCCAAGGCCCGCCACACCAAGGTCCCTGTCCCACTGGAGCTCTGCAACGGGTATAAAACTCTTGCAGCCCCAGCAGAGCCTGCTGAGTTGCCAGCTCCTGCAGGTAACACAGGCTCTACTGTAGCTACGACCCCCGCTCTCCCCAAGACAATACGCAAAGTGTCTGTCGTGGGAGACTCCATCCTGATGGGGACTGAGGGGACAATCTGCTGCCCTGACCCCTTAACCCGGGGAGTCTGTTGCTTCCCGGAAGCCCAAGTCCGAGACATTGCGGAGAAGATCCCTGAACTCCTCCAGCCCGCTGACCACTATCCAATGCTCCTTATCCACATGGGCACCAATGACACAGCTCAGAGTGCTCCCAGCCAGGTCATGAAGTGCTACAGGGATTTGGGAGCAGGGCTTAAGGGTCTGGGGGCGGAGGTGGTGTTTTCTTTGATCCTCCCAGTCTCGGGTTACAGGCCAAGAAGGGAGAGGAGGATCCAGGTAGTGAACCAAAGACTGCAGCGCTGGTGTCATCAGGAAGACTTTGGCTTCCATGACCACAGTCTGCTCTTTGGTGAGAGAGGCAGTGAGCTGCTGGGAAGGGACGGCCTCCACCTCTCTCTGCTGGGGAGGAGGCTCTTGTCAGCCACTGAATCATTTAGCATGTTGAATCATTTAGCATTAAACTTATTGGATTCACTGCTCTTCAGAATCCTACAATATGCTTCTTCCAATACCTATACTTTGCCCAAAACATAGTTAAATCTTTAAATGCCATTTTATAACTGCCCTAGGCTAAAATCCCTACGTGTCACAAGGTTGTTTCATTGTCAGATACAGGTTGGTCAGTAACTCAAAGTAATGTTACAGTATTACACTGAGTCCCATCATAAACTTTTGGGTGCATCTTCTCCATAAATTTATTTAGCAAAAAGCCATGTAAAATATTGTGAGGTGCATTGGAAATACCAGATATAGACTAGAAATACATTTAATAATGAAAGACTAATATGTTTGTAACACATACAGCTATCAATCTTAAAGATTTTTTACTTCTATTTTTAGCAGAGATGAGCCCAAATTAAAACCCCTTTATTAAAGAGCCTTGGGGAAGTTCAAATCCCAGTTTTGTAGTCCAAATCTATCTCATATTTTTAAAGCAAATTTCTAATCCCAGATCAATAAAACAAGCTCTCCACTCCATTACAAAGTTGTAGCATGGAAAAATGCATCCTGAGCAGTCTGCTTTCACCCCTCCCCCTCTTCCAAGGATCTTCTGACTTGCAAGTCGCAGAATAACAGCAAGTGGCTGTCTGGGCAAGCTGTTCTGGTAATCATAGGTAATCTACAGTGGCAGTGGAATTTGCTGCTGCCTGGGAGAGAGAGGGAGAATTCATCCCACTTTTTGCCACTGAAGCCTTTCTCCAAAGGGCAAAAATTTGCTGATTTTTGTGTAAAAAATGGAGTCAACTCCCTCCCCTGGAGCAGTGAACTACACTGCTACTCAACAAAACTATGACTTCCAGAACACCTTGTGCTCTGTGACACATATTGTTTACAATGGGGGCAAGTAGAGCAAGACAGGCAGCAGCAGGCAGGCAGTAGCAAGCACCCTAGTAGCTCCAGAGTGAAGTTCCTACTCCCCCCGTTCTTCTGGCTTCTTTCCCACAGGGGCTTGCCCACCCCCCATGATGCTACTGCTCCATTGGTTTGCCCTGCATGTCTCTATTGTGCTCACATTCATACCACAGTGTAGTGCCATACATGTAGGCAAAACAGAATGCTAATATAGTTAATATTGAATAGTGGATTAATCAACATTATTACTATTAAAATGCTTTGCAAAATGTGCTAAGTGCCACAGAAACATACACCATATGGCTCCCATAATCAAGAACTTATACCGATAAAGAGACAAAGGATTAGAAAGAGGAATAAATTAAGGAGTGGTACAGAAACATCAGCAACAGCAAGGACAATGTGTGGGTAAAGTGAACGCTTCCCAGGAAAACTCGGTTCCTCACTTTCTGACCACCTAAATTAAGACATATGACACTTCATATGCAGAAGTGCTAAGCAATGACTATCACAGTGCCAATAGAAACTGTGGACTTTCAACTTAAAAATGGAAAGAGATCTTTAACAACAAACAAAAAGAAAAATACTTACAAGTAAAAATTATCTCTTTCAAAAGTGTTTTTGCCACTCAGTGATCCAAATCTGAGACTTTGCTCAGCTACTGAATTCTAGGTTAACGTGCCTCAGAGACTCTGATAGAGGGAATGTCAAGACTGTGCAACCCTCTCCATTTCTAATTCTAACCCTCTCTACCAACAACTTTGTAATCAGGGGAGAGGTGATCAGTTCAGTTCAGGATCTCCTTCAGTGGAAGGAGGGTTAGCTTGATGGACATTACCTCTCAATTTCAAGAGGGTATGTCAAACTTATCATGGGCACAACTCCAAGTTTGATATTGTGTGTCTATTAAGGAAGACTAAAACTAAGGGGATGCATAGCAGCCATGAACTGATATCACTCTGCTAAATACTTCTGATCTCAGTGGGTAGAAGGAAAAATAATTTTAGAGGTAGAGTCTACATTTTTCCCATTGCCCAATTTAACTTTGTACTGTATTTATTTATATTACACTTATACTTAGAGTTTAGATAACAGCATTTTAAAAATCTAGATAACTATAGATTTTTAGATTTAAAGAATCTAGAAAACTTCTTCTTTCTCTCAAATATATGTGTGTAAAAGAGAGAGAGAGAGAGAGCAGAAAGAGCCTTTAAGAGAGAATTGAATTGCAGTTGAGAACAAAGAACCTGTTTTATTATCAATATTATACTATAGGGGATAGACGATCCCACTTTCTAGAAATAATTAAGAAAAAATGTGAAATGATGAGTCTTTCTTTGTCCCATTGTGACCAATGCTCCTTAGCAATAAGTTGAGCTGCCAGTTTCAGTACTGTGCAGCTCAGAGATCGTGAATATAATTAAGGAACACTCAGAGACGCTCAGTGCTGAACCTGTCAACTGAGATTGGAGCAAAGGGCAGCAGGCAAAATAAGGGACGCAAAATGAGATTAGATCAATTATATTAAATGTATTTCTAAACCAAGCCATGAAAAAAGAATCAATACCTGTTGAGTTGAAAGAAAATTTTAATTATATACATGTAAAAAAAGGTGAATTTACAAACATTGACAGATGGCATCAAGATGAAAAGGGTCTGAATAACTGGTTTCTTTAATAAAGAGAACTAAGGTTCAAGAAATTGGAAACACTCAAGAAGATTCTATGCTGACACCATCACTCAAAGGCACTGCAATCTCCCATTCAAAATACAAAAAGCACTACATGAAGTTATAATCCAACAGTTTGCTTGACTACCACCTTCCTTACACCAGCAAAACACTTTCCATAGCCTTATTTTTACACATTGGCAAAAATCACATTGGCAAAAATTATGCCATAAAAATAATACCACACAGCAGTAATGTAATTAGGGGTGGCACAGGGGGACCACAGTGGCACCAGCTCTTAGGAAGAGCACCAAAATCATCCTCCACCCCCATGGAATCTGCACCTCAGAAGCAAGAACAGCCCCACAGCACATTTTTTTCAATAGCAGCTGGTGCACAGGCACGGCACTGATGTTGCTTTAAGAGCAAGAGCTTGGGTGAGCAGAACGTGCAGTAGCAACAGCAGCAGCATCCGCACACCAAGGACTGTTTTGGGTAAGACCCTTGCAACCCATCCCCTTCCTCCCCCCTCCATGTTTGTCCAAGTTGCAAACCCTACCTGTTATGCCACTGTCACACAGTATTGAGGATTACTCCTTTTACACGGCATGGGGGTGAGGAATTGTAAAGGGATGATAAGCTTAGCAAAGGGACTATGAGTACACTGTTAGCATCACCTTTTAATATCTGTAGTGTCATTGTCATTTCTTGACTAAAATACTCTTTCAGCGAAATAAAGGACATAAAAAAATCCCTCTCTTTTCCCCTTCTGAACATGATGAAAGGCTCCTCAGTTGGTTACTAATGAAAGTAGAATCATAAAACCCTACAATACATAGTTTGTAAATGCAAGCAACTGAGGTAAAATATATAGCATAAAGTTAAATTCTACAAACTCTTATCAATAAACAGAGGAAACAGTTCCTTACCTGTCTAAAGTCGTGTCACTCACAACCTGGTGCTTTACTTCTGAACCATTTTTGATTGATTCTTGTCTCATGAGCCCTTGAGATCTGTTTCTGTCCAAAGCTGCTGTGGATATGTCACCTGAGGGTCCTTGGTACTGGGATTGCTCCTGAAGTTTTGCTTTTTTCTCTTGAGGTGCTTCCTCGTTTCGCAGCCCTCTAATACCTTCTTGGTCAGGCTGCTGTGGTGTGTTTGATCCACTGTTATAGAACCAGGCTCCTGATTTTGTGAGGATTTCTTGTTGTTTTCGGCACAAGTTACATACCCACATTACCTGTACAGAGATTTAAATGAAAAATGCATTAGTTTTGTCAAAGAAAGCAATGTTAAAACATTTTAGCCAAGCATATGCCATTTGACCACTGTTATATGTGGAGGTAGAAAGAGAAATAAAACATTATGTCTTGAAATAAAGATTACAAACAAGTTATTTATAAACAAAAAAATATGCCTGGACATGTATAGGAAGAAAAGTTTCCTGTAGATGAAAATAATTTTGCTTCCTCTCTAATCTCTTCATTTAGAGTACTCTAAAAAATGGACATAAATGTATTTGCATGGTGTGTAAGAAGAGGAGTAAGGTTTATTATTAAGAGTATACAGAAATGGAATGGATGCAAGAAAATGGAAATAAAAATGAAAATTTCAGAGAATGGATTAAAGTCTAGTTTGGAACTTTTGAAAAGAGTTTCAGGTAGTGTGAATAAATATATATTGACTGCAATATTGCTGGGATCAGTATCTAATTAATTGTAGGAGTTTATGGGCTTGATTTTAAAACCACTGTAAATCAATCTGATCTGTAAATAAAGAAATAAAAATTCAATATTTGTGGAAACTAGTGACTAATCCTATTGGTGTTACATTAATAACAGAATATTCAAATATTTATTGACAGTTCCCACGTGTTATATATCTTGCATGTAGTTATTAGTTATTATTATTATTATTATAAAATGTAGTTGCCTATAGGATCTGGGCATTGTAATTAGTTACATTAGTCACATGACAAAGCTGGTGAATTCCAATACCCCATTTATGTCACATTCATATGACGAGTTCCAGTATTTAACAAAACAATGTAACTGTTTTGATTTGTTTTAAAACATGTTCATCTACTATATAGCCACTCTTCCTTCCTTCCTCTTTTCACTTATCTTTAGTTTCTCTAATCAAGCTCTTTTCTCCTTTTGTATATTTCTTTCTACTATTTTATGGACAATGTGATGCTACTTTTATATATCATATAAAAATATGATATATTTCCAGAATATCTATACTGAGCCTTGATTACGGTTAATCATCCCCATGAACCATAGCTCAATTAATCATTCATTTTGCACTATAAAATATTCCATCCAAGGCCTACTAAAGGCTCATGAACATTCATTTTAACATACCTAGATGACAATATGACTGTAACTAACATAAAGGTATAACACTCAGCAACTTAGCTAGACAGTGATCCAATACAGTGAAAGACATCATCCTGCAAATTTAGCTCTCATCTACATAAGACATGTGGCTTAATCTACCAGAAGAGATCCAGTATGAGAAGACGTTTACAGAGAAGCTACAAAATGTATTTTACTTTTACTCTCCAATGAATTATCCAGTGGACAATTTAGGTAAGACTTCCTAATCAAGATTAACAAAAAATGCTTCTACACAAGGCTCATTTTAAGGCTGCTTAGAGTAGAAAGCACCTGCTAAAGCTGGACCATTTAATTTCGACTCTCATCAACCACTAGACTGCTATTAAAAGGGGGGTTACTTTTCAGCTCTCCATAGCAATTTACCTCTTCAGTTATTTCACTTTCAATCATTTTAAATAGTAATTTGAAACATTTGAGAAGTTCTCAGCTCTATTCAACCATAGTTTAATGACATGACAAATTATGTAAGTGTTGCCCAAGCTTAACAAAGAGAAAGACCCCAATCAAAGTCATTATTCAGGCACAACAGTTTTGAATGAGTAAGTGTGGAAGTGAAGATTTTGCCATGATGGTCCAGAAAATGTAAATGTTATTGGACCAACTGCATGGCTGGGATAGACATAGATAAGCTTTCAGGTATCACAGTACTGTTCCTCAGATCTCTGGGAAAGGAACAGATGTGGTAGAGCTTGTCTTTAGGTACCTAAAAAGAAACTAAAACCAAGTACCATATTTACCCAAATCCAAGATTACTTAGAATTTAAGATAAACCCCAAATAATTAGATTCTATACATGGAAAATTATAAATATGTTATAATTTTCCATGTATAGAATCTAATTCATGGAAGACTGTCTTAAATTTGTCCACCCCACTGTTGTGGCAGGGAAGAGTGGCAGAGGCCAATGGACCAGACCCCCACTCCTTGCCTGTCCCCCCTGCCACATTCCTCCCACCCTGGGGCTTGCCTCCCCTGCTGCCTGCCCCCTGTACCTTGCCCCCCGGGCTCGTGCCTGCCCCCTCCACTTCCTGCCCCTCCCCTCATACCTGCGCCTGACCCCTGCCATCTGTCCCCCTGTGCCTTCCTCCTCCTGCTTAGCTTCTGCTGCAGCTCTGCTCCAGCTCTGGGTCAGCCAAAAGCAGCAGCAACTCTGGCCTGGCCCAAACCCAGCCCAGCCACAGAAAAGCAGCAGCTGCAGCTCACTGCTGGGCAAGGTTGGACTAGAGGGACCAAAGCCAGAGTAGAAGGTAAGGTGAGGAGGAGGCAGCCAGGGAGGGAAGGCTATGCAGTGTCCCCTGCATTCCCCACAAGCCATACAGGTAGTTCTCCCCAATCTCTGGACCCCCTTCCCTGTAAAACGAATCACCCCAGATCAGGGCAGGTAGCAGCTCAGTTCCAGATTTAGCCCTGAGCCCAGGGCTGAAGAAAAGTTGAGCTGCTGCTTGTCCCAGGAGAGTACCTGAATCCAGGATGAGACCTCCCCCTCCTCTCCCCACCCCCCTCACCCCCGCATGTTGATTGGGCAAAAATTTCATCTTACATTCAAGTAAATGTGGTATCTCCAGTCAAATCACTCTGCATACAAATCCTGAAGTCCTATTTTTGCCTCAGAGGACAACACTTCAAAAAAATCAACTTTTTTAGTTTTCCCCCAAGTCTGTGCTATAATACTCGGTCCTTCCTATAGAAAATATTTGGATGTGTCCATGTTATCTTCCTAGTTCAGCCACTGTGGTTTGCCAAAGAGAAATGTGCAGAATTTTTTTACTTTAACCCCCCCTTGTGCTAGTGACTGGTTTCTACAAAAATCCAAAGGTCCTGCAGAGCTGGATAGCTAAGGACTTTGGCTCAGCACAGGAAAGCATAATTGAGAAAACAGAAATTTGATGATAAAATTTTGATCATCTGTTTGTCCTTATGTTTAAAGATATATCCCTATCTTAGTGGGAGACATGTACTGCATCATACCTTGCCACTTTATTTCCAGTTCTAAAGTATAGAGTTTATTTTTTCTAAATTGCCACTGTGATTGGAGCAAATCCTTTGATTATCACATTTCAGCAAAGCAATTATAATCATATCCCATATTCTTCAGGTCTGAGGTGAAGGGTAACTTTTGCTCAGAAGTTTGTCTAACATCTCTCCCAACTGTGCAGTTGGTCCAATAAAAAATATAACTCCAAAAATATCCTTGCCTCTCACATATAGAAATGGAGAGCACTTTGCTTTTCAGGTACTTTTTGTCATTAAACAGTATTTCCTAAAGTCAGAAATGCCTTTTTTTTTTTTTTAAAAGAACTTATTTTCAAAAAGACTTCAAAGGTAACTCATGAGAAAAAAATGTTTTTTATAATTAAACTTTCAGATCACTAAGTGTTAAGTGGTGACAACTGTCTTTAAAAGTAAAATTAAAGAGCAAACAAAATGATGCTTTTGCATACATACACATATATATGTCAACATACAAAAAGAAATCAAAGGGGAAGGGGTGATATATTTTATTAGACCAACTAGATATCTGCAAACAATAAAAAATATCACCACTCCCACGAGTTTTGGAAATATTTATTTATGATTAATAAATTTTAAAAAATATCGCCTACTCCTTGAGTTTTGATTCCTTTTCCCTTTAGACCAATACAGCTACAACCTGGATATCTGACACAATGTACAAAAATAAATCAAAACTCATGTAGTAGAGTACAGAATTGCCTTCTGTTTCTTATTTTTAAATCTCTACTAGCTCCTATCCTTAAAAAAATATATTTACGACAACATCCACAATATACTGTAATATGTTTCAATAAAGCATAGGCCTGAGGAAATCATTAAAATTATTTGGCAACTGAAATGGTGTTGTATTTCATCTAGCTATTGACAACCAAGTAGTGGACAAAGATATACTTAAGAAATATTTTATCTACTATATCAACAGTGCAAAGTACAGAAGTGAATTGCTTTAAAGTCAGGAGTAATATTTGGGTTAAAAGAAAACCTGGCAAAATTCTGCTATCTAATGCTTTTAATAATTATTTTTTTCTGAGATGAGTTTAAAAAAAGAAACCCTGCATCCTAAAGATACTGATGGGTTCCACAGAAAGACATCAATTCACAGCAAAGGTTAACACACCACCTAGTGCCTATTTTAAGAATTGTTGATATTTAAAAAAAAGATAAATGTTAAGTAATGCATCACAATGGTGGTGTCATTTTCAACTTAACACTTACCAAGTACAGTTAAACACAACAAATGCACGTTCAAGCAATTTAGCATGTGTTAAGTGCCCTCACAGTATCCCAAAATTGTTCCTTTTCAAGGGAGGGTTATTTCGTAACATGTACTAACAGGTAACTACACTCCAATGATTTGAAACGTTTGCAAGGGAACATGTAACAAGGAACTAAAACTGTATATAACAGAGAGTATATTTCCATTCTAACTTTGAATTGAGTATATTTGTTAAAAACACATTTTCTTTTGGTTTTACCCAATTGTTTTTTCAGGTAGGTAGTGTTCCAAAACAGGACTAGAAATCTATTTCAAATTTCCACTGCATTTTGATTCTTTGTAGGCTGAACCTGTACAACAAGGAACAAAGGAGTTTCAAACATTTTCGCACAGATTCTCCTTAACTTCTTCAATATGGCAGGACATAATGTCTGACTGCTTCTACCTCTACATTTGCAATGTTGCTTTTCCTTAATTAATCATATTCCCTAATTTGACAGAAACTACCCCCATATACTTGAGAGGACAAGAAAGATGCTTCCAAACCGAAATACCCATCTAGTCATTCACTGTCTGGAAAATGATAGCAGCACATTTTCAGCAGTCCCAAGCATAGCTATGCCAAGATTCATGATTTAAGTGCACTGTCTTAAACCCCAAATTACCAGAATATATACAGTGACAATTATGAACAACTAATAAATCACATACTATTTTAAATTCAATCAAACATGTAAAATATTGGTTATTTATTCATAACCTATATGCACACATCTCTTTTAGTTAAATAAAATGCATGTAAAATACAAATAGTATTCATTTTAATTTTTAAAATAAATGATATGAAAAGTAATGCCGCTAGCCTACTAAAAAAAAGGCACCACTCCTGAGTAATATTACAGCAGGGGTGTCACCACACTTTAATTACATAATTACATTATCAGTCTTATTGCCATTTTTAAATGCTTGAGTTTAATACTATTGGAGGGACAAAGCCGAAAACCTAGATACTATATTTGATTGCATACTAGTTAAGAATCTGAATGGTATTACAGGTCATAAGCAACACAACAGAGAGGCATGAGGAGACATGTGCCCCCCCAGATTTCTGCTCCAACAGCAGAGTGTAGGGCATGGGACTGCAGCCTGGCCAGAACTAGGGCCTGGAAACAGTAGAGGTGGTGGCAGCTGTGCAATTTCTGCATTAGCAGTGGGGGGTGGGGCTGCAGTCTGGCCAGACCCAATGCCCAGCAGCACTGGGGGTGGCAGCGCAGAGTTGTGTAGCACTCATGCATTGCCTTCGCTACAGGTTCACTGTATTCCAAGAATTAATACAACACAAAACCATTCTTAATTTAAACAATACATAGCACGTTAAAAATGGAACTTAAACTAGAAACTTATCCTGAAGGAGCACTTAGCCTCTTGAAACAAAGTCAGGGCCAATTATTTCAATGTTGGCAAAACAATAAATACTCTCTCCCATGCCAGGAGCAGGTTAATCATTAGCAGAATAGTTGCTTGTGCACCCTGCTGTCAGTATCCTGGAGTTTACCAGGACATGGCATTTGTTTTGGGTAAGGTAAAATGCCTTGCACGTTCCTCAAGACATCTGTTGATCATTTTGACAAAGCAAAGCAGGATCAGAAAGAAGGGAGAGAAAGGATATTAATACTCTCACCTCTCTGTTTGGTGTCAGCATCAACTCCACTAATCCCATGTACTAACATTAATCCTTTTTACTGATCACTGATGCAAGAGAAATCAGCACCATCCTGGAAGTTGAAGCCATCCTTTGCAAAAAAGGTTTGAAGAGTTCTACAATCCCTGCTTTGGTCACTACTGGTGACTTGGAATAGAAATTGCTGAATCAGTGTTGGTGCTCAGCAACATGAAACAGTGCTTCAGAGCAGTAACAGGAGGATGTCAGAAAAGTCTTTTAAAAATGTTTATGCATATAGACAAATCTATGGCACTTTAAACAATGTGGCTACATTTGCATCATCCTGGTGAAACTATTATAAATCATTTAACTTTTAGTATTTAAAGTAGACTTTATGTCAAAGATCATCACTCTTGCTTCTGAAAGGCAGAGGAACCTTTATAACCCTAGGAAGGTTTAGAGTGTCTAATTATAGACCAATGGACAGTATGCTTACTATCTGTTCTCCAACTTCAGCAGTAACTCTGAGAATTATATGTATATTTGTGCCTTATAGGTACAATTTTCCCTTCAGAGGTTCATGTCAAGGTTACAGATACATCCTCCGAGGCTACTCGTTTTATTTTTTGAATGTACTCATCCATAATCTTCATTAAGAATGATTTATTTTGAATAACTAAACACTGCTTACACTCACACATATAAACATTGGATCTGGAAAGTATTACACTATGTGCATCATTCTGAATTTTGAAAAAAATGATAATTATATTGATACTGAATAACCATGTGGCCTGCTACTGTACCACAGCAAAGAGAGGTTATATTTTACCTTGTATCCATTCAATCATATCTTAACACAGAAGTAAGCCAAATCCATCCCCAGTATGACACAATTTACTTCAGAGATACTACACCAGGATAGATTTGGTCCATGAAGTCTTTTAAAGGAGAACTGACTCTTAAAATTGTAACTATTCTTTTCCAAGTACTGTACTATACCACTAGTCTGTGCTATTGGCCTTTTTATGCAGTAGTGAAGATACAATGATATTAGCCAAGTGCCAAAAATTCTTCCTCGCTTGTCCTATA
>NW_017728992.1:164707525-164710075 GCF_001723915.1 Gavialis gangeticus | reverse complement strand
CGACACAATTTACTTCAGAGATACTACACCAGGATAGATTTGGTCCATGAAGTCTTTTAAAGGAGAACTGACTCTTAAAATTGTAACTATTCTTTTCCAAGTACTGTACTATACCACTAGTCTGTGCTATTGGCCTTTTTATGCAGTAGTGAAGATACAATGATATTAGCCAAGTGCCAAAAATTCTTCCTCGCTTGTCCTATAATCATGTGAATCCATCTGCCCGATTCAAGCCTTAAAAGCATCACCAGAATATTTCATTTGCATACTCCTTCTTGCACCAAAGTAATTAATATAAATATTAAATTACTGAAACACCATCTCTTGAGGAACTCCACTAATAATCTCCATTCATTGCCATCTTCCTTTATAGCCAGTTCCTTTCCCAGCCTACAATTCTTTTACTAATTCCTATTTTCTAGGTCTTTAATAATTCCCCATGGGGAGAACATTAATGCTTCAGGGAAGTCCACACACAGTACATTTACCATATTCCCTTTAGCTAAAAAATAAGTTTTCATTAAAGGAAGAGATCAGATTAATCTGGCACTATGTACCTTTGGGTGTATCTATGTTGGGTATAGTTAGTTTCATTTACCTTCACGTCCTTAATTATTCTTTTCTTTTTTCCCTAAGTCTTATATACTACTGAAGTCAGCATAATGGACCTGTAATTGCCTGGATAACTTTTCTTTTCTTGCAGTGACTTCAAAAACTATCTTGCAGCATTAGAACACTATAGCACAAAGTAGGCACCATATCATATATAGTTTTATATTTTTTTGTTCATTTAGTGCATTTTATCTCAGGTGCTTCAGATAAAAGTAATTACTATCTTCATTTCTGGTGCTACTGTTTAAATAATCCAAACCACAGTACATTATTGTGTTATCTAATTTGGAAGGATCTGTAGGTCTACTAAGTGCCTTCACAGTATGTTCCAGTGTTTTAGAGTGATCTGATTTTGACAAACTCTGTGATTGCCTGGAGATGTTGTTAAATTAAATGAGATGTTATTTATTGCCCTGTGGGTTGAAAGTTACATACTTACAGCATTGTTTCATTATGGAACTGACTACTAAAAATGATGAACTATCTATATCATAGAGGTGCTAAATATATTAAATAGTTTGTTTGTAAAAGTGTTTAAAGATGGAAAGCACTATGTAAGTGTTTGTGTACTCTTTACCATTATGAGTTCTGTCATAAATATCAACAAGAGACCACACCAGGAGGACATTTTTTGTTTCTGACCGGGCTACATTGAAATGAATGGCAATACGACTACACAGAAATGAATGGAATAATAGACCAGATGTGCATTTGGCCCTTAATTACATTGACTTACAAATGTGAACAAATACAAGATCCAACTAAAACAAAATGTAAAAGAATTAAAACAACCAAACAAAGGGCATGTATACCCTACAGTCACTGTTATTTCCAAGTAGCGCCAGCACACATTTTTTAAGTGACACTAATGCACAGTAGACTAATTCTACAGGAGTAAAATCCTGAAGTAAAATCCTCATTCAGTTAGCACACGCTATGCTGTATGCTACCACAACTGTCCTGTTGACAGTACCTGAGCTGGCCAATTTAAAGCTACCATAGGAATGTCTACACAAGCTGCAGTCATACTGTGACTGCAGGGTAGATACATGCTTAAGCTGATACTAAAAAGAACACTTTGTAAAATGTTTGCAAAAACATGATATAAAAAAGATATGGATAAATTGTGGAGAGCATTTAATAAATAAATGCATTTATTAATTATAGAAACATTAAATACATCCTCATATGTGGGAAACTGAAAGGGAGTCAGCATCCAGAGTAAAGTTAATTTGCCTTTTTCATTCTAAAGTAGTAGCTGTCTGGAGAAGTAGGTCTGGTAAATGTTCCATAGTTTTATCAGTCTTAAACAGACCCAACACTTCCTCTTCTTTAATATCCGGAAGTCTAAGCCTTCAGAATTTTTCTTATATACACAAAGCCTACTGGAGTTGGACTATTTCCAGTCAGAAACAGAACTTTAAGTAATCTAAATAAATACTTCTCCCATATGATTGGAATAAATCAGCGGGAAGCAAGAGACTGGAGCATACTATTGATGGAAATTATTTGTGTTTCAGTTTGCTTCTCCTAAAACAAGTGGTTCTAGAAACCCAGTTCAAGATACGATTCAGTGGAGATTTGGCCCAATTAGGTGGCCGAATCTCCAAATCCAAATTGAATCAGGAGACCCTTTAATCTCTCCAAATTGAATTGAAACCCTCTGAATCAATTCAGAGAGATTCAGAAAGATTCAGTGACTCAGACAGACATAGGTTTAAATGTTTTTTCTACATACCTCAAGCTACCAGGCAGCCTGTGAACACTGAGAAGGTGGGGCAGATGGAGCATCCCACAGAAGCATGGGGGCGGGGGGGACAGGGTCCCCAATGTGCTCAGAAGCAGACCCGGAAGTGGACCAGAAGCACTTCTAGTCCACTTCTGAGTCTGCCAGGGAGCAGCCGATTGCTGAGCCGGGGGGGGGGGGGGGGGGGGGGG
>NW_017728992.1:164705383-164707179 GCF_001723915.1 Gavialis gangeticus | reverse complement strand
CAAGCCACACCTGGTACCTTGAGGTATGTAGAAAAAACATTTAAAGCTGTGTCTATGGCCAAATCGCTGGTTCTCCAAACCAGCATCGAATCTTCAGATTCAGATTCGGCCAAATCAAATCAAGGACAGTGATCCGAATCTACAAATTGAATCACTGTCCCCGATTCAGGCTGAATCCAAATTGAATACAACCTGTTTCACACACCCCTAGTAAATGACCTTCTACTTGGGAGAATTGATCAGAACAAAGGAGGAGTTTGTGAAGGAGAGTACTGAAAGATGGTAGACAAAAACAGATTCAAGAAAACAGTACAGGATTAATGGGAAAACCTGGAGAGAGTGATCAAAAGAGAAAAAAAACTAGAACAAAAATGAGCATGGATAATAGTAACCAGGAATTAATTTTTGTGCATGAGAGTATGAACAGTAAGATCAGAGTAAAGTGAGAAACTAAAAGGGGATAAGGCATATAGAGTTGGAAAAAGATGGAACAATAAAAAGTGTAATTGAGTAAAAGTGCACAAGGAGAGTAGAAGTGAATGAAAAGAGAGAAAGTAAGAATGAGGGGTTAAAAAGACAATAAAAAGGAGGGAAGAAGAAAAGGGACTTTTCTTACAAAACCACAGCTGCTATTCAACAGATGAACTTGTTGTGATTATGGTAACCTGAAAAGTTATCATTCCTGTGATGTCACTGCTTTTTTAGTGGAAAGAGTGAAAGAAAACTGTTGGGGGGTTTTTTTAATCCGTCATTACACTTACTGGTCAATATCTACAGCTATTAGAGGTGGCTCTCGATAATTATTAAAAGCATACTTTGGTATGCTGTAAGACGATATTCTTTCCTGCCCATGGCAGGGGGTCAGACTTGATGATCTGCTCAGGTCCCTTCCAACCCTACTAACTATGAAACTATGAAACATACATGGAACTAATGAGCAATATTTGAATCAATGGGTATTCCATAAGTTTTGATGGACATATAAAGCTTTATTGGCAAATCAATAATGAATTGAAGAAATTAAGAACTTTCCAAAATGTTAATATATGCCTCATTTTTTCTTCCTTTCTTTTTAATACCTTGTGTGTTTGATGAAAGTGTGTATTTGACTGGATGCGAGCATGTCTATTTTTGGTCCAATCCTTTTGGTGTGATATTTTTCCTATGAAAATTGGCAGGATAATCACTGCATTTAGGTTTTTAAAAAAAGCTTTGCGGTAAGCATAGGAAAGATTGCCAGACATTCTAAGCTGAAATATCATCTGTATGCTGATAATACTTGTGTCCATTTTTTTCTTTTAATTAAAAAAGAGTTTATTTAGCTGTACAATTACTGATGTTTTGTGATGTCTGTTCTGCTTATATATTTCATGCCTGGTGTGCTCAAGTCAGGTAAAACTTTCTAGTCAACCATAACTGGCCAGCAATAACATGTACCCTTTACATGTGTTCCAGCTAAACGTATAAAAGATGTCTGTAGATACTGACCCCACTAACCATCACCCCGAATTACTTAATCCATAGTTATAAAGTAAGAGGGGCCCAACCCGAGATGTGTAGACCACAAGTGGCATGGGCACACTGTGTGTAGCACATGGCAGATTAGGGAGGGGACAGGAGCACAGCAGCAGACAGGGCAGGAAGCAGGAAGCAGAGCAACAGATCCAATACAGGCAGAGAGGATCAGAGTGGCAGTCAGGGAGGGTCTGGGTCTAATTTGTGCCATGCCTACCAAAAAGGCTGGCCCCCGCTGGTTTAAGAATATATATCTGAGAAAGGCTCAAAGAGCCATGCAA
>NW_017728992.1:164697917-164700383 GCF_001723915.1 Gavialis gangeticus | reverse complement strand
TCTGTGGGGACAGGAGCACAGCAGCAGACAGGGCAGGAAGCAGGAAGCAGAGCAACAGATCCAATACAGGCAGAGAGGATCAGAGTGGCAGTCAGGGAGGGTCTGGGTCTAATTTGTGCCATGCCTACCAAAAAGGCTGGCCCCCGCTGGTTTAAGAATATATATCTGAGAAAGGCTCAAAGAGCCATGCAAAAGGAGGCTAACTGGTAGGCCCAAGATTTTTTGGCAGAAACTCTGTGATGATATTCAGAAAGCAGCTGACCAGTGATAGACATGGAATATAAGGTGGCATCAAATGAGCAAGTGGTCCAATCAAAAAGAAAAAAATCTCAGTTGAAAAACTTAAACAGAAATGTCATTATTATGCATGTCTACACATTAAATTAATTTGACACAATAAACTCTGGCACAGTTCGCGCTAGAGTTTATTGCTCCTGGGTGCAGTATTTATATGTGTACCCAGGACTGCAGCATGTTCAGCAAGAGCAGAGCAGCCCCAGCTGGCAAAGAGCCCCGGGGGTCAGCATGCTAGCCCGGGACTACTCTGACACAGCTTAACATGCTGCAGAGGGATTGGCCCCATACTGTATAGACCTCAAGCCCCAGACAGTCCTGGTCAGCATCTACACATGCATATAAAGTGGGAAGACAGAATACCAAGCACAGAGGTACTGAAGTACACAAGACTGACACGCTTAGAAACCACTGTGAAGGAGAAAAGGTTACAATGGATTGGCCATGTCAGGAAAATGGGAGAAGACTGTATCCCAAAGAATATTTTGTATAGTGGGATTTGAGGCAGCTCTAGAAAGTGGGGTTATCTTCTAAAGCAGTACCATGATGTGTGCAAAGTTATAGGAAGTCGTTCAACATTAATGAAGGAAGCTGGGAGGATCACACAAAATCCTGTCTGATCTGGAGGGAATATCTAGCACTGCTCTGGATCAACACAAAGCACCTTTATCCAGAGGATGCTGGCAAAGTGAGAAAGAAGAAAGCAACATGCTGTAAACTTGAACTCCAACTCAGACAACATATGGATCCGTGGAGCAAGCTAATGAAAATTTCTATACTTTTTGTTCTAATGCAAGGGTGTCAAATTCACATGAACTCCCCAGACTATAGATTTCATAGACATTAGGGCTGGAAGGGACCTTGGAAGATCATCGAGTCCAGCCCCCTGCCCCAGGGGCAGGAAGTCAGCTGGGGTCATAGGATCCCAGCAAGAAAAACATCCAGGTTTCTGTTGGAGGCGTTCAAAGTAGGTGCTTGAACCATCTCCAGCAGCAGGCCATTCCAGACCTTAGGGGGCTCGGACAGTAAAGAAATTCTTCCTTATGAGCAGCCTGAAACTGTCATGCAGGAGTTTATAACTGTTCGACCTTGTTGACCCTTGGGGCGCTCTGGTGAACAAATGTTCCCCCAGATCCTGGTGGATAACCATTATAAACTTATAGGTGGCCACCAGATGGCTCCTGAGCCTGCGCTTTTCCAGGCTGAAGAGTCCCATAGGTCTCAGCCTGTCATCGTAAGGTCTGTTTTCCTGACCTCTGATCATGCGCATTGCTCTCCTCTGGACTCACTCAAGCTTCTCCACATCCTTTTTGAATTGTGGAGCCCAAAACTGGATGCAGTACTCCAGCTGCGGCCTCACCAAGGCCTAGTACAACAGGAGAATAACATCCTGGGATTTGCTTGAGAAGTATCTATGGATGCAAGCCAGAGTTTTGGTCACTTTACTAGCAGCAGCATCACATTGAAAGCTCATGTTCATCTTGTGGTAAATCACAATGTGGACCACAATGTGGGGCCCCTGCAGGATATGCTTGACAATCCGGTGGTTGCACCAGAGGAGAAAGCAGACCTCTTTAACAATTTCTTCACCTCCATTTTCTTGTGCAGGGACCAGGATTCCCCTACCGAGATTCAAGACAGACTCAGGAGAAACTCCACCAAGCCTAGGGTGAGGGAGGACAGGGTTAGAGAACTTCTGGAGGGGCTGGACATGTTCAAATCAGCAGGTCCAGATGCTCTCCACACCAGGGTGTTGAGGGAATTGGCAGGGGTTATCTCAGGGTCCCTGGCACGGCGTTATGAGCACTTGTGGTGCTCTGGCTAGGTGCCAGACGACTGGAAGAGGGCCAATGTGGTCCCCATCTTTAAAAAAGGGAAGGAGGAGGACCCAGGCAACTATAGGCCTGTTAGTTTTACTTCAATCCTGTGAAAGCTCTTTGAGAAGATTATCAAGGAGCACATCTGTGATGGGCCAGCAGCGGGGATGATGCTCAAGGGCAACCAGCATGGTTTCATTGGGGGCAGGTCCTGTCAGACCAACCTGACTGACTTCTACGATCAGGTCACAAAATCATTGGATGCAGGTGTTGCGGTGGATGTAGTCTTTCTGGACTTCAGGAAGGCCTTTGACACTGTCTCCCACCCCATTCTCATTAAAAAGCTAGGTGACTG
>NW_017728992.1:164696961-164697436 GCF_001723915.1 Gavialis gangeticus | reverse complement strand
CCCTTCTCAAAAGCACAGTGGCAGAAAGAGATCTTGGAGTCATTATTGACTCCAAGATGAACATGGGCTGACAATGCGAGAACACAGTCAGTAGGGCTAACCGCACCTTGTTGTGCATCCACAGATGCATCACAAGCAGGGCCAAGGAGGTGATCCTCCCACTCTATGCGACACTGGTCAGGCCACAGCTGGAGTACTGCATCCAGTTCTGGGCGCCGCACGTCAGAAGGGATGTGGACAGCATTAAGAGGGTGCAAAGGAGGGCCATTCACATGATGCGGGGACAGCAGGGCAGACCCTATGAGGAGAGGCTACAGGACCTGAACCTGTTCAGCCTCCAAAAGAAAAGGCTGAGGGAGGAACCTAGTGGCCGACTATACACTTACTAGGTGGGGACCAGTGGGGTTTGGGAGAGACCTTATTCCCCCAAGCACCTCCCGGAGTAACAAGGAATAACGGCCGTAAGTTGCTAGAG
>NW_017728992.1:164686087-164686772 GCF_001723915.1 Gavialis gangeticus | reverse complement strand
GGTGAAAGACCAATGCAAAGTACCCATCTAATAGGTTAGCTTTTTCCTGGGCATCAGTTGTCAGTTGTCTCATCTGGTTTAGCAGGTGACCAGTGTTGCCCTTGCTTTTCCTCCGGCTCCCCACATATCTGAAAAAGGACTTTTTATTGTTCTTGATACTCAAAGCTAGTTGGAGTTCAGTTGCAGGAGGTCAGCACTGATGGACGGCAAGGAATCTCTGTCACTCAGGCCTCCCTGTTCCATGATGGGCAGAGGTGTCCCATGGGACTCGTGAAAGATCGATGCAAAGTACCCATTTAGTAGGTTGGCTTTTTCCTGGGCGTCGGTCATCAGTTGTCCCATCTGATTTAGCAGGGGTCCAGTGTTGCCCTTGCAACTGGGGTCTGGAAGTAGGAAAGGTGAGGGACACTGGGTCGGGACTGTGAAAGGCAGGGACCCCCCCCACACACACAGGTACCAGGAGCCCACAGTCACTGGCCCGGCCTCGGGGGAGGCGCTGTCTTCCCACCCCGGCCCCAGCCCGGCCCTACCTGCAGCGCCCCAGCTGGGCAGGAGGTGGCAGAGGCAGATGACGAGGGTGAGCCTGGCCACCGTGCCGCCTCCGCGGGTCTGCATCGCCATGCCACGCCAGGCTGGAGGGAACCGGGGCCGGGGCCGGGGCCGGGGCCGGGGCCGGGGCCGGGGC
>NW_017728992.1:164667328-164681087 GCF_001723915.1 Gavialis gangeticus | reverse complement strand
CTAGGATCGCTTCTTTGAGGAGCAACCACTCTTCCTGAACTCCCCTCCCTGTGGGGTCATGGTGAGGCCCTCCCGGTACGGCCTCACTGACAAGCCTCCAAAGCTTATCAAAGTCAGCTTTCCTGAAGTCAAGGACTTCTGTATTGCTGACTGACTTGCCAGCTTTACAGCAGATGGTGAAGGTGATCAGCTCAAAATCGCTGTCACCCAGCTTCCCTTCGATCGTTAGGTCGCTGATTAGGTCGTCCCCAGTTTAAAGCCCAGTGGAGCAGGTCAGCCAGTCTGGCTGAGAAATCTACTCCCCGGTGGAGAGAGGTGGAGGCCATCCCTTCCCAGCAGCTCGCTGCATCTCTCACCAAAAAGCGGACTGTGGTCATGGAAGCCAAAGCCTTCCCAATGACACCAGCGCCGCAGTCTTTGGTTCACTACCTGGATCCTCCTCTCCCTCCTCGGCCCGTAACCAGAGACTGGGAGGATCAAAGAAAACACCACCAGACCCTTAAGCCCTGCTCCCAAATCCCTGTAGCACTTCATGACCTAGCTGGGAGCGCTCCGAACCGTGTCATTGGTGCCCACATGAATAAGGAGCATAAGGTAATGGTCAGTGGGCTGGAGGAGTTTAGGGATCTTCTCCGCAATGTCTCGGATTCAGGTTTCAGCAACAGACTTCCTGGGTTAAGGGGTCAGGGCGGCAGATTGTCCCCTCAGTCCCACTCAGGATGCAGTCTCCCATGACAAACACTTTGCGTTTTGTCTTGGGGAGAGCAGGGGTGGTAGCTGCAGTACAGCCTGTGTTGCCTGCGGGAGTTGGCAACTCAGCAGGTTCTGCTGGGGCTGCAAGTGGTTCATACCTTTAGTAAAGCTCCAGCAGGGCAGGGACCTTGGTGCAGCGGGCCTTGGGGCCCTTGGCCACCTTGGTCCAAGCCCTGGGCTGAACAAAAGGGAAGGTCTCTGAGTCCACCCTTGTCCTGGAGGGAGACCAGATCCAGACCTGGGAGCTGAATCTGGACCATGTGGCTAGTGGTCTGGCAAGCAGTGTCAGGGAGCTGTGGAGGGTTGATGCAGCTGTCACTGGCCCCCACCATCACAACACCCCCAACAGGGCTTCATACCCCATATTTCAGCAATGGTCCCACACCACACACATGACTCCTGAATTTTCAATTCCTCTAGGAGCCCTGTGGGCCAGATGACAGCTGTATGGTCCAAATACAGCCTGCAGGCCATGTGTTTGATGCCTCTGTTGTAATGCATTCTCATAAAAGCGTTCCCTAAATATGGGCAGGAAAGGAGGGTTAAAGAGGTGCAATGGGAGGGGAGGGGGTTTATATCACACAAACCATGACTACTATCTCTGAACACCCAATAGTTATGGTAGATGACACATTAGGAAAACAAGTGTGATAGGGATTGGGACAGTCTAAAGTGAAAAGCAGGCTAGCCTCAAGCAGGAAATCAAATCTGGTATGTGGTATAGAAAGGAAGCTTGTGAGACGATGTGGCAGCCATAGAGAATGTTGTCTCTGAGAGACTTTGCAAGCTGTGGGCAAACAGCATGAACAGTATACAGTCAACCTGGTATATCTAGGGCATATAATGCTTGTGGTTCTATGCTACTGTACAGACACCTAAGGGTTACAGTTACCCTTGCATCTTTTAGAATTCTCAACATATCATCTGCTTTTATCAAGAAACAAAATTCCTTGAGGAAAAAAAATAAAACAGGATAACTAGGAAAGAAAGACACACACATCTGTTGTCCCTGTTCTGGAAGTTTTAACAGCCACATCAAAAGCAACTGGAAGGGAAGTCTTTTTAACCAGCTGATCCCCTTGTATGTCTGATCTAAATTCTTCTCTGTAAACCAACTGTTTCCTAACACACCAAATGAAGTTGTAGCAAAACCCCCAGTTTTTCTCTTTTTTTTAATTTTGAAATGCATTCCCTCCCTTCCCCAACTATTTCTGATGTTTTCTGTCCCTCTCTATTCCCTATAGATAAGTATAGGTATGTTAAAACATATGATAAGCTTTAGCATTTTTGTAGCAAGTTTTTTTTTCCTCTCTCTTTCTTTGATCCACTGTTTTATATTGTATAATAATTATGCTTATACTGTTTTACTGATTTTTACTGTTTTTTTTTTCTATTGATACTATATGATTTAGGCCTACATGTGTAAGTTAGCATAAGAAATGTCAAGTTATGTCAAGTTTCCATTTTGTATGTCAAGCCTCCATCTTGTGTCCTCTGCCCAGTGTAACCTATGACTCATGTCTAACCAGTCTCATGTAAATTGGTTCCTGAATGAATGGGGGTGAATGAGGGTGCTTGAGATACAATGGTAGCAGGCCTCTACTGAATAATCAGCTCAACAACTGGACCATCAGCTCAACAACCGGACCATTGCCTTCTATTGACTCACCCAGGAACCACAGACCCAGCATTTGAAAGACAAAGACTCTACAGAAATCCAACCCACTATTACAACACAGACACCTGGAACTGCATGTCCTTACCTGGAGTGCACATGCTCAGTACAGCAGGGCTGACCCTTGCCTGGGCATGCCCCTGCCACTAGGGTCATAAAAGGTCTGCCCTTATAAAAAGGGGTAGTGAAGACAGACCCAGTGGGACGCCCTCTCCATTTGGACCACCACTACACCACACCACCTATCCACCCAGAGGCCCTGCTGGCAACCCCCTCTGGACAACACCTTGCTGGAAAAGACCCCAACTGGCCATCGAGGATCAACTCACAGCCCAGGATAGGTAACTATCACCCACCTTCCTTCCCCAAGCAAAGGACCTGAACTCTGTCCCTACACACTTTAACTTCAATCCCTCCACCAAGCCTTTTTCTCTCATGCTACCATTGTGTGTGTGTATATAGGAACCAATAACTTCATGAGGCTGTGTAGCATGTTGTCTATTTAATAAACCTGTTATTTTGAAAATCCAAGTTGGGTTTTTGTCTTATTGACCTCCTGACCCTCCTTGATTTCCTGACTATCTCGCAGCTTTCTGCCTCTCAGTTCCCAGCCCCATCTCCCAGCTTTCTGCCTCTCAGTTTCCAGTCCCCCTGATCTCCCAGGTTTCTGCCTCTCAGTTTCCTGGCTGTCTCCTCCTTGCCACCAGGCTTTTTCCCTTGCTTCCACCCCGGCACCAGGTGACCCCGACTAACCCCGGGGCCACTTGACCTTAAGTAACCCCAGCTCCCCTCCAGTCTGCCAGTTCTAATCCCGGCCTTGGCACTTTCACTCTCGTATTTTTTCCCTCTCTCATCTTAACCCCCATCCATCTCCCTCCTTCCCCTCCTGGAAATCTTTGACCCTTGATTCCCCCTCCCGGTCACCAATCACCCTAGGTACCACAAGTATCCCAAACACATACACACACACCACATCACCCAAGTCAGGAACTCACCTATGTGTATGTGTATGTGTAGGTGTGGTGTGTGTGTGTGTGTGTGAACGGGCAAATATATATCTCAATCATCATGTGCGTGTTATACGAATTAGTAATCCGTGTATGTGTATTGAATGTGTGGGTACTGACAATTGATTTTTGGCTAACATTGGTGTGTATAGTGTGTAGGTGCTTGAATTGGTGATAGGTGTCCGTGTGCTTAGACTGGTAATCTTGGATGTGCATGTGCCGGAGTTGGTGGTGAGTGTATGCGCCTAGTGTGTGTGCATGCGCCTAACTGATTTTTTGCATGTATATATGTGCAATTGTGTCACACCCTCCCATCTAACAGCACAATTTTGAGATCCTGAGAGTTGGCTTGGCCCTACAGGACAACAAAGTGACTGTATTTTGCTAGTCTTACCTCATCCATAGGCTGGAAGTTGAATAGGATTTCCTGGCAAAGAGGGTGCAAGAGTTCAGCTCTTTTTTCTCAGAAGATAACCTTTACTGGCCTTGCCAAGACTTCTCATTGGATGTTGTGACTCATAAGGGTCCTAGTACCAGACAAGATTAAAACTGATTGTCCCAGGGGAGAATGGGGGAAAGAACCCCAAACCATAAAAGGGAGACCCCCTGGGGCAGGGAGCACATGACGAAAAAGGAAATCCATGCAACGCAGCTGGAGGGAGAGAGGAAATCCACATGGATCATAAGCCGCGCCTTTATCCAGCTGAAATCGGCCAGTGACGTCACTGACAATCACCGGCGAGCGGGGATAAAGTGAACTGCTGGGGAAGATGGCAGAAGAAGTGGAGCAGAGACGGGGAAGTCTCTGACACTGGGCACTGCCTGGAATACCCAGAGGGTGAGAGAGCCAGCAGGGGCTCTCTACTACAACAGGAGAAAAAGTGCCAAAGAGACAGGGGAGCCAGAAGAGGCTCCTTGCACTGACAGAGGCAGGGTCGATGGAGGGATGACAAAGCCAGAAGAGGCTCTCCTAGCTAACGGAGATGGGAGTGTCAGAGGAGTGCCAGAGGCAAAGGAGGCTTCCCCTCCAGGCAGAGATGTAATGGGGCAGCGAGGGAAGTTGAGGTACAGCCCAGCCAGAGGCTGGGTGTCAGCCCACAACACAAGGAATGGCCAGATACATGGAGAGACACCCCAGGATAACAGAAGCAGGGCACTCCCTACAGGGGAGAAAGACAATGGCCCATGTCATACAGGGCAGAGGGAGAGCCGTAATGACTCGGGGCGAAGGGCCACAGTCTACGCTGACCACGACGGGCCAGACCTCAGCAGGGTCAGAGGGCATGAAGGGTTGACCGTCACCCTAACATAAGGGTACGGGAAAAGGGCCAATCAGGTCCTCCCATGCTTGATTTTTGTTAGACTTTCCTTTCTTTAGTTTTCCACCTTTTGCAAGGGCTGAGATAGGGCAAGGCAATATAGACAGGAGGGCACTGTATCCTAGTTTTCTTTGAGCCTCCGTTTTTTTGGTGGAGCATAGAGTGAATTTTGGAGTCCCGGGGAGGGACTGTCCAAGCCAGGAAGGTGCGACTTTCTGTAGCCCTAATTCTGTTTGAGTTAGTCGCCTCAGGAGGCAGGTCCTAGAGTGTGGTTAGGACACGTGAGCCAACGGGTCCCAGGGAAGACAAACATCATCGGGGGTACGGCCAAGAAGATCTGATGACCCGCCAGAGGTTGGCGTGAGGTTGGAGTGTAGGGGAGGTGGGGCTCCACGGACTACCGTCAGGCGATCGCCGTACTGCAGCCGAACTCTGGGTGGCTGGCTGGTGTAACATTCAAAGCTGTGGCAGGTGAGATTGGGGAAAGCCACTCAGGGGATAGATGGCAGCCCATGGCGCTACAGGAGATCGTAGGACACCCTCTACTGGCCGCCCAGACCAAGGCCACACAAGACCGGATGTCTGAGCCCTGGCGGGTACACTGATCAAAATAAGTGGCTGATACCTAGTGCTGTCTGCCTGCATATCTCTCTATTACGTCCTTGTCACGGGTGGGGGTCCTAAGAGCGGCCGTGATCTCTCCTGGAGCCCCCTACTGTGCCAAGTTAGGGTCCATGCACCCTCATTCTCACCTGCCACGTCTTTGATGATAAGATTATTTAGGGAGGCTGCCTTTTTGCCCCCTTGGACATGGTACCCCTGACGTACTCCCGTCTGTGCCCCGTCTACGATGACTCTGTGCACTCCCACCTCAAGGGCTACGCGTGGCTCCTACCAGCCCTAATACCACGCCCCAAGCCTCTCAGATGTACCGGACGTTCTCAAGTCAATTACTGTTGCCCGCACCCTCACGGACACCCTCCGGGCTTGTCTTCTACTCATGGCCCACACTGGGGCCCTTCTCTGCACCTGCGCCCGCACTGGGGCCTATCTCTGTCTATGCGCCCTCTCTGGGGCTTCTCTTGTGCTCTCCCTCCCTGGGGCTTCTTTCGTGCTCACCCTCCCTGGGGCTTCATGGCTGTGTGCCCTCCCTGGGCTCCGCCCACACTGGGGCCTATCCCCGCGCTTGGGGCTCAGGTGGCCATAGCCATGCCTGGCCCCTAAATCCCCGCCGTGGATCTACAACTCCTGTGGGCTCAGGCGGCCTCGGCCTTACCTGGCCCCAATCCACTATGCCCCTTTGCAGGGCTGGGGTCAATGCCCTCTTAATGCTGTGCCCTCTCTGGCACCAGGGTTCCCACACCACTGTGGAGCCCCATGAGGCCTCCTCCAACCCCTTATAGCCTCACCCGGTCCTCCAGTGTAACAACCAAAAGCAATAACATAAGCCAATCGGCTGCAACTCAAAGATAAGCCTCCTGGCTAAAAAGTGAACTCTAAATCATCAGGCTATTTATCCTCCCAAATCCCTATCAAGGCTTCCTCTACCCAGTCTCCTTGCATGGAAGCTGTTCTGGCCATCAGGCTTCTCTACTCTGCCTGCTTCAACAGAGCTCTGACTTCCTCAGCTGCCAGAGGGGAACTGACTCTGGCCTCAGCCTGGCTTGTTGATATAGGCCAGGCCCTGCCCCCTTCTGGTCAGCTGACCAAACTGCGGTTGCCCTGGCAACCGGCACCTGTAACTCTTTCTAGGAGCAGGGCACTTCAATGCCCTGCAACAGTCCTCAAGAGTAGTAGTCATTGTAGTTGTAGTAGTAGTTGTAGTTGTAGTCATTCTCATCATGTCTTGGAAGATTTTGTAAAGTAGCTTATCTGATCATGTACCACAGCTTTGTCTGAAGACAAATAAGAAACATTAGCAGGTGCTGGTTGTCACAGTTTCTGAAATTTCTCTGTGGGTGAAAAGATCACGACCCAATTCTTGTCTGCAGAAGGGAGATATCTCCATTCTCAGCTGACACAGGATATTGATCTCCATCAAGAATAAGCTGATTGGGTCTATCTTCTATAACAGGAATGGCTCCAACAAAAACCCAAAATTTACACAGGTATTGAAAATAATAAGATACTAGCAGCCATAGTGAATAATACCAGAAATCTCAAAAGCTATATGAATTTTCTATAATTTATATTGAGCCTGAAGTTGGGATCAGACGTGACAACAGATCTGTGTGATCTCACAACAGGCAAATGCTCTCTTCTTAACACCGGAGGATGATAAGGAATTGGTAGTACTGTCAAAGATTCCAGTGAAGACTGAATTGTCATCAAGAAGAGGCTGGCATTGATATAGAAAACTGAGTCACTTCTACCCATCCTTGAGGAATGTGTGGTGAACGTCATATCAAAATAATGAAGCGGTTTCAGTAAGTTCTTGGGGCTTATAAGGCTGTCAAGGACTTTTTTTTCCCAAAGCTGAAGATCAAACCAGATGTACCAAAAGATGACCTGAGTTAGGTCTCAGAGCCAATATCTTGGCCACTGATGATTGAAAAGATACCAGTACTGATGCAGTGTTAAATGTGATACCATGGGTAACTGGTGCCTCCTGAGACTGGGGGGGCACAATTTATGGGTGGCAGCATTGGTGACTGGGAGGCAAGCAGACACCACCCACAGAAGCCGGCAGTGGTGGTGGCAGCAGCGGGGGTGGGGGTGGTAGTGAGCGGAGGCCTCCTGTATAAGCCAGTGGCGGTGGCAGCAGTGGGCAATCTCAGGGGGGTACATGCCCCCCATTCCCTCCCTACCAGTCAAATATGTGTGATACCATCTAGTAAATTTTATACACCTGGAGGCATATTGGTTTTATGAGACCTCACAACCAGACCACAAGATGATGGTCTCCATGACTTCTCTTTATGTTCATCATGAGATATGCATTTAGGTGACAAAACCAGATAAATCAACCAATTTAGCTGCAGAAGCCTTGGTTCTTTTGAACAGAAAGATCAGGAACACAATCTGGGTACACAGACTGCTTCCAAATAAGCACTCTTATTAAAGACTGTCTGCAGCAGTAGATCCTTTCTGAAAAGGACTTAGTAAATATCAGCTTGATAAGACATATGATCTTCACTAAGACAAAATCTACATCTTGTGCACCCATCACTTACTGACATAATGGCATTGCAGATTGAGCAATGATCACAGCCCAGTGATTGATGTTCAAATATTCCAACTATAGTGTAAAAATAAAATATACATTTCTCAATTGGGAAGAAACTAGCAGAACCTTAACATCATACTAATTTAACTTACTGTTGCTAACTATGCTATATACACAAAATATGGGCTATTTACAGACAATAAAAGCAAATGGTTCAAAGAAGTACGTCTACTAGGTATACGTGGTAAAAAGGGACTGAGGAGTGGCCAGAGCAGCTGCCCCCTTTACAATCTTGACAGAATGCATCAGTATGTGAAGGTGAATGCTCTATCCTAGCAATCATTGTGAGCTAATGAATTCTTTGGCTTAAGCATATATACCTGCTAACGTGCAGTAAAAATAGGCCATTGTGCATTAAGCATCACTAAAAAAGCATGCACTTTTGCTACTGTGCAAGAGGGCAGCCATTTAGTACCTCATATTAGAGGGCATTTATACATATATACAGAGAGTGTTTGGCCCTGGGAAATCCCGAGGTCAAAAAAATTCATGCTGAAAAAAAGTGGGGCAGTGCACATGGTGGCAGTGCACACTGCCCAAAACCAGAGCCTGGCTGGCCAGAGCCATGTTTCAGCTGCTAGCCAGGTTCCCTGCTGCAGGAATACTGTGGCTGCAGCTCCCAGAGGCCCCCAAGACCCCAGGTAAGTCTTCTGGGGCCAGGACAGTTGCTGGCCCCCACCTCCCCTACTCCCTCAGGGTATCCTGCCACGTGCCAGAACATAAATTTCACAAGCATTCCCCGGGGACAAGTAGCAGCAGAACAAAGTGTTCCACTGCTACTTGTCCCTGAGGAAACGCATGCTGCCACTTGTCTGGGCACACCCTAACAGGCAGAATATGGAGTTTAAGTAACTAAGGAGCTCAAGTCCAACCCAAAGTCAATGAAATTTAAGTTCCTAAGTCACTCAGTCAATTTTTAAAATGTTTATTCTATTTTCGTCACTCTAGAATGAAAAACCCTTAGGAACAAATTTTATGAAGACACAAGAGCCCTAACCCATAGGCCCAACCTTTACACCACTGACTATCAAATTCTGTTCCTTGTCATCAAGGATCTCACTATTTTGGATGGGGTCATACTAAGGTGACTCAATTCACTCTTGGAAACCAAACCAATTGCATTAGCAACTGCTCTGCTTTTCCAAAAAAGTTAAACTACAGAATTTCTTGGGGTTCTTTTCTATCTTCATTCCAATTTGACAATCAAGATTAACCACCTGTGTGTGAACAGCATGTGGCACAGTTTAGGTACTGACAGAATATAAATTGGCAATTATATACTTAATCATAAAATTACATTTTAAGTAGATATGGACCAAAACTTATACATTGGAAAAAAGGACTGGATGGAAACACTTGATCCATTGAATTCAGTCCCCTATAATCACATATAACTATATAAATACACATTAAATCCAAAAGGATCCACAAGAACATCAATTCAGACCACTTCAGCATATCAACAAACCACAAAGCTCCTAATACACTATCACAATCTTTGGGTGTCTATATACATGCTCAGGGTGTGAGGGGTGGCATTTTAATTAGAGCAGTTCCTGGAAAGCCACTCTACTTAAAATGCTGCAGCATCACATGTATTAATCTCCCACACATTTAAAAGTGGCTTCAGGATGCTTTAACTGAAGCTTATTCAATGAGTTTTAGTTAAAGTGCCCCAGTGGCCATTTTTAAATGCACAGGGGCTTATACATGTGATACTGCAGAAATGCTAGAACATTCTAATTAGAACATGGAGCAGACTCAATTAATTAGAACATGTCAAAGCACACATATAGCCATCCTTTAGTTCCAAAAAGCAGCAGCTTCAAAAATAGCAATGTGCCTTAGGAAGAGAGCAGAAGGGAACGTTAAGAACACTATTGCTGCCTTAAGTCCCTGCCTGAAATAACAAGGAATTTGGTAAAATATGCCCAGATTATTTTAGGAAGAGGACAGTGCCCCACAGACATTAAAAAATTACAATGGTCCTTGCCAGAATGACCTAGGAGAAAATTCTTTCATGATGTCCAACCTGGTGATCAATTTTAATCCTGGGCATTTAACCAAACATGTCACCACCTAAGACATTTCTCACTACCCCTTGCAGCACATCTACATTATCACCATCCTACTTCACCTTGGTTTCCCATATGTAGATGTGGCCAACTTCCAGGGCTTCAGAGGCAGGCAAAAGCCAAATTACATTTGCAAAAAGAGAAATTTCATTCTAGTCCCTACAGGCAACAAGCAGAAGCCCTGAAGCATGTAATTAATTAACTACAGTATATTTAAATATAATGTAATTACATGCAATCTAATATGGTGTAAAAAGTAATACAAGCATATTAAAAGCTCAAGAGGAAGAAGGATATGCCAATAAAAAGGAAACCTAATCTAGAAAGGACAGTTACTACTACCCAGGGCAGCCCTCCTTATAGGTTCACCTAAACCATAGAAATTTAAGTTAAAGCATGTCTTGAAGAAAATAAGCTCACCCCAAACTCCCTGATATGGCAAAGCTATCACCTCAAAGTGAACAATTAAACCTCCTCTTTGCCACCAGGAAGCTGTGTCCCACCCTGCAACCACTTTCTTTAGCTTCACCCTATGCCACCAAACACCTATCTTCACCATCAATGGAGGCATAAAGCCCCTAACACCACTAAAAACACGAGAATTTATGTTTGTTCAGCCCCCAACTGCATTGGTACATACCCTTATCTTAGTTTTAAGAGGGCTCTTGTTTTATGGAGGGCTCTTGTTCCCAATTAACCATGGATGAAAACTCCAGTGCCACTGCTGATTTTTTTACCAGGACACAAGCAAGTGGAAAAAACGATCAGAGAGGGTGTTCCTCCAGGCATGAAGTTCATGAGAGCTGCCACTTCTTCATCCCCATGTGACAGACCCCAGCCTTGGGAGAAACTGCCTTACTTGGAATGAAACTGCAAGAGTTGCCAATACTCAACTGATATTTTATCCTGCTGGGCCCTCTTGCTAGGCTCCTAAAACCCTGTAGTTTGATCAGGCAATTAGTTGACCTGTTTCCCAGATACTAGGCAAGTAAGGTGTCCCTAAAAAAGGACAGCAATGTAGTGTTTCTTAAGTGAGTCAGTATAAAAGAAAGAGACAAAAGACACGCACACCTGCAGGCACACAGGAGATGTTACTGTAAGATTTGAAAGTAAGCAGATGAAATAATGCCTAAAGAGAAATGGGGATAAAAGAAAAAGAATCAAGGATGAAGGCAAAATATATTGAATCTCTCTCGTGACAAAAGGAGAAAGACGGACATTGGAGAAAAAAGGAATTAAGGAAGACATACAGGAATAGAAAGAACACAGCATGTGAACTGGAATGTTGAAAAAAGACAAGAGCAAAGAGGCAGGGAAAATGGAATCCTTAAAAAGAAAGTGTTAAGTGGAGTGGAGAAGTACACTAGAGATTAGAGCTGAGCCAGTGAAGCAGAAGTGTATGGGCCAGGATGGGAATGACAGATATGATAAGCAAAAAGAAAAAAATATGGGAAATGAAGGCTGAGCTTTAAGAGGTAGGAAAAGAGAATGGTAAAATGGGAAGAAATTTTTTTCTTTTAGAACTTTTTAATCATCCTGCTCCAAGGAATCCATTCAAAGCCTTAGTATGTGACCTTTTGGGGTGGACCTTCAATGTACACCGCTATGGATTACTGTGCCCAATAAGGCAGCACTTAGAACAGGAGTGGGCAAAATATTGCGTGCAGGGCAGATCTGGCCCAACAACTGACTGTATCTGGTCCACGGCTGCCCCCATGGTGCTCTGCATGAAGCCGAAACACGCTCGCTCCCACCTGAGCAGCCCACACCCACACCTGCCCCAGCCCCAACAAGTGCACACAGCTTCCTTGCAGGGCTACTTCAGCTGCTGTTGCAGCCACTCAGGTACTGCTCGACTCCCCCTGCCTCCAGCAATTCTTCTGCCTCCTTCAGCCCCTGCTATACACTCCAGGCAGCAGATAGCATGAGGAAGTAGCAGCAGCCATGGGGGCATATGCTGGGCACCACACACCCAGCCAGGCAGGGGGGAAGCTGTAGCTGGGTGGCTCCTGCTCCAATGCACAGGGCTCCAGCTCTAGCTCATGGCCATTTTCCACCAGCTCTGCCTGCCCAGCATGATGAACATCTTCCTGCAGGTGGCTAAGTGGAAGGCAGCCAGAGCTGCACAACAGGGGAGGAGGAGGAGAAGGAACTTCTTGAGGTGGGGGGTACCAAGTAGTGCCTCGGCAGCTGAGCAATACCCGGGTGGTGAGGGAATCTGAGAAGTACCTGTGAACACTGGCTGGGGCTGGAGCCAAGGCAGTACCACCAGCAGGCATGGGGTGGGAGCATGGTGTGGGCAAGAGCAGGCTGGGTTCAGCCCTATGCAGAGTGCCATGGGGGCAGCTGTGGGCCAGACAGGGGGAGCAGACTGCACCTGCACCTGCATCACACTGCCTGGGACAGCTCTGCTGCATGTACCCCCTTCCCCCACTTCCCTTCACCCCTGGACAGCTCCCAAGACCTAGTACATTGGCAGCACCCCACACAAACACACCCCAACCCCACCACACACCCATTTCCCCAGACAACCCCACACACATACAATATGCAAGAATAAAACTTTATTTTAAGCTATTATGTGTTTGCCTTTATATACACTACTCAAAAATAAATCAGAACAAAAAAGTCTTAAATTAAAATTAAAATACAGTATAGTAGATGTTTGATATTTAGTATATGATTTGTTTTTTTATCTATAATTTGTTAAAACAATATCTTCTGAAAGATTTTGTGTGTGAGGCCCTTGACAGCTCACCAAAACTCATTAAGTGCCCCACCAGCTGAAATAAGTGCTCACTTCAGACTTAGAAGCTGTTGCAATTATACTGGAGATTGCTATAGCACAGGATCAAAGTACCAGAGAGGACTTAAAAATCTCTCCCCAGACTGCAAGTTTTGTGCAGCTCCTGTCAGAAACATAACGAAGAATCCTACCCACTCCATGTTTTTTATACAATGGGAGAACCTGCTTTGCTGTGCTATTTTGAATGCAGCGGTGATAATTTTATTCTTTTTGTGTATGAATGTTTTCGTTCTATCTGGTGAAAAGTAATGACTGACATACAGGCACAGAGGACTTGGTACATGTGGGATAGCCAATAATGCAAAGCTATATATCAACATTTAACACTGCTTAAAAGGTCCATCCAAACATTGAACACCGACACACGTGCCTGGCAACTGCACTGATGCATGCTAATTAGCACATGGGGGAGCAGACTTGATTAACTGAGTTTGCTGGAGTGTGCTATTAGCATATTCCAGCAGCCTCGACATCTAGTGTATTCAGTGCCCTCACACTTCAAAATGGCAATGGGGGCACTTTAACTAAAGCGCATCAAACAAGGTTTAGTTAAAGTGTCCCCACCATGATTTTGAAACTCAGGATGCTGAATACATAAGACACGGGCACTTTAATTAGAGCAGCTCCCAAGAGTCACTCTAATTAAAGCACCCATTCCCCTACCCTGGAGCATGTGTAAAGATACCCATTGTTACCACCCTGCTAGAAGGAATGCTTGGAGTTTTCTCACCCCCAAAGTCCAGACCCTGCATTAGGGAAAGAGCTTCAAAGCTCCCTCTTGATGGCTAGAAAATGATATTTAGAAGTTTACTTTTACTCTAGGTTGGCTGATCTCCTCCAGCGGGCTTTAAATTAGGCTCATCGGGGGAAGGGAAAGATGAGGGCAGAGGAAGCCTTG
>NW_017728992.1:164659731-164664267 GCF_001723915.1 Gavialis gangeticus | reverse complement strand
AGACACCATGTCTGAGGCCAATGGATAAGCAGGCATAAACAGGCCGGGAAATTTGAAGAGTGTACCTAAAACATGAAACAAGGTGGAATTAGGTCAGAGTGCCTGGTGCAGAGCCCTTGGGATTTCCAGTTTTGGTGAATGGAGTGAATTAGGAGGCAGGGGCATGCCCAGATTAAGATACTGGTAAATGACCAAATTGTATGCATGCGGGAAACAAAGGAATATGCTCACAAAGCAGAACATGGATAGTATGATGACCACAGGGAAACCAGTCAATGGTACCCAGAGATGAAGTGTCATCAGGAGGCAAAAAGAATACAAAAGGAGGGATTTCAGATCAACAAAGAGTCCCTGAGGGGAGAACCCAAGGCCACCATAAACAGAGAACACACCACCAGCCCAATTCTCACCCACCCCTCTAGGGGGGAGTGTGCCTCAGCCCTTGACCTCTAGGCTGCTGCTGCTGACATCTGACATTCAAGAAAGAACCACAGGGTGAAGCTTGCATATTGACCAGATGTACCTTCTCTCTGTGAAAACCCTAGAACTAGTAGATATAGAATCATGGGTGGTTATTTTTCTTGCCTTGCCTGCATTATTCTTACCTGCTATCACTGTATATCAATAAAATTTGCCTATTATTGAATGGAAGAAGTTGTGGTCAGTCTGAGGGTTTGTGTTGTGCTCAGAACAAGGTATCTGGGTCATAAATCCAGTGCCAACACTTCTCAGGTCTAATTACTACTGTTAGTCAAGGTAAGAAATGATGGGTTTGCAGAGGGAAGTCACAGGAAAAAGATGTAATTATGTATCTCATTTTCCTCTAGCACAGAAATTTACTTTTATGAATTCAGCTTGTGCTGTGACAATTACTCATATTACATGACTGAAATGAACATGACTGTGGATGTTATATAATGCTACATGTTATCCACTATTGGTATGTAGATAATATCCATCTCTTCTTGTCCATGTCAGCAAATGTTTAGGAAACACTGTCCTGAGTTAATAAAATACCTGAAAAAAGCGAACAAATACATTTGATCAAACAACAGAGAATGATTTTTTGTTGACTGGAAGAAAAGAGCAGATTCAAAGAGTAGCTGGGCATACAGTCTCATACAGGAGACAAGATAAATTACTGAGGCTTATAAATCCATCACTATAGTGAGGGCCACCAATACTATTTTATATCTTCAACTGATCTACAGACTTCATGTCTGATGCACATATATGCAATTACCCACATTCGGTTTATTTCCATACAAAGCTATTGTGAAGATCTCTACACAGAATTATCATGAAGAGTCCCTAAAAACTACAGCTGATGTGTCTCTTGAATGAAGCACAAGAGGAGCACTTCACACCAGTGCTAAACATTTAATGCATGGACCCAAAAACATCTGCTTCAAAGTCCTTTCATTTAGCATTAAAGTTTTAACTGAGTCAGAACACAGTTACCTCAGTGACTACCTTGTGCTCTTCTAGTCAGCTGTGCTCAACTGGGATGCCCAAGTGCAAGAACCCATGTTGATCTGCATGTGAACCAACTGAAGAAAGCACACACCTCTAGTTGTCATACCATGAAAGATAAGCCTGAACCCAAGTCTTCTCACCTCTACCATGTGGGTGTTTCCCAGTAACCTCTTGATAATTTATGTTGACAGTGTTGCACTGAGTGGGATAGCCAAGTATTTTAAAAAAGAAACCCAAGGGTTTTTTTCCTTAAATGTGTAAGGTGCACAGATACCACAATGATGAACCAACTAAAAATCATTAATGGTCTAATAAAAGGTATCATTTGGGAACCAAGAGTTCTAGATTTTTGCATTTAAGAAATAATAAGAAACATAATCAAAGGAAAGGTCTAAATGGTTTTAAATTGTTATAATGTAAGATAATATTAAATTCCTACTGCTGCTATAATACAAGTACCATAATACTGTTTAAAGTACAGAGTGGCTTTTATATACACTATATAAAATTGGCCTTGGCATAATTAAATTACAATAAGTCTAACATTATGGGGTCATAGATTTTTATGATGGAGTTTCATTTGACTAGTGAGCTATGTTGACTCTATCAGGAAATTACACAACAATAGCAACCATTAATTTAGAAAGAATCTGCAAACTCAGATTATCACCAAAACCAAATCTAATGCATCCTGTTCAATAACAGTGCACTTTGACATATGGAGATAAAATAAATTGTGTTTTGTAGTTCTTTTTAAATAAGTACTGTATATTGGGTTTAAATAAGTAATATGATAGTTGTTCCTGGAGGAAAAATGGCAAGCTGTTATTATCCATTCCCATAAAAGCATGTGTTTAACTAATCCACAGGGCAACAACATTTTTTTACTTCAAAGAAAGCCAGAACAGTAAATATGCCAACTTTTTTTTCTATCTATTAAATAATCCAGAATTACAAATTACAAGAGGAAAACTAGGTGAAGCACATTAAGAGAACAAGTCAATATATAAAGAGGGAAATATATTAATGTAGGGAACATAAAACAATTTATTAATGAATATATAATTTCCTCCTATGGTTTCCAATTGTAAAAATGAGCTATAAACTCATACACAAATCAATAAACTATTGCACAAATCCTGAATAAAATCATTTTAACCCACCTGCAAAACAAAAACCACAGTCATAGCTGCATAACTTTTGGGGAAGACACTACAAATATTTTTTATACTTTCCCAATGTAAAAGGTATAGGAAATCTATTTAAAAAATGGTAATGACATCCAAGATAGTCTTTGGTAATCTCATGACCGAAATATCTGGTAACAGGAACACCTTGATTAACTGGGTCATGACTCTAAAGTTATATGGGAACTGTGGAGAAACTGAAAGATGAGCAGATTAAAGGAGGATGTTGATGAATAATACCCAACATGTTCACAAACACTGAAAAATGTGTGATCGATATGTCTGCATTTAGATAGAAAAGTCATCAAATTTATAAATAATATTTTCATTTCAGTTAATAAATTGACATTTATAACTCTTCCATCATTACAACGTTTGCAGCTACATGGTAAGGTATATTATTCCCAGCCTAACTCAGACTTTTATTAATTTTCCTATATATATGGCTTTAAACATGTTATAATTTATACATTAAAGACCTACAGTCACAAAAAGCTGATCTTAACTATGCAGAAATGTGTTTACAGGAACCTGTAAACATTAGCACAAGTGAATCGACTGAAATTGAATTAACTACCTGAAATCCAGGCTTCTCCGTTGATCTCCTTTTTCCTGAATGAAGGCATCTTTATAATTATTCAAACCACGGAATTTGTAATTTTCAAATCCTGATTAATTATATTTAGGTGCAAAAACCTTGTTAAAACACAGTATTTTCCCTGTTTACATCTCTCACAATAAACACATTAAAGTCCAAGATCTGCTAAAGCTGTCTGCATAAAGTCACTTGTGTTAGCTTGGTAACAACTGTCACGCTTGAACATCCAAAATGCAATGTATTTAATGTAAAACAGATGCTTGACACATGAATTCCTGTTCTCACACAGCAGACAGAAACAGCAGGCAAGCACATTAACTCAATATTAAATTAGGAGTCTTATTCCAGGTATAAGCTCTTTTTCGTTTAAATCCTCAAGCTCTCAGTAAAGTACTTCTTGTAGACACTATCCAAATAGAGCTCCAAGCAAACTGCTCAGGAAAAAAAGAAAACCTGGGTATGTTTTCTGCTTTACTCTATTACTAGCGATGTCTTCATTATTTATATATATAGGCACTGGTTTCCAGCCACTGAAGTCGAATCTGGCTGATTAAATATTCATAGAGTCCCCTGCTGTGCCATAATGCCCAACTGTGCTCAAAGAATCCTAGGTGTGCTGTTACACACCTGTGACTGAAACAAGGGATTTGCTGAGCTAACTTTGATAAAGGTCTACACCTGAAACTTAATAGCACTTGATATAGCTTCTGAATACTGCAACAGGCAGCAAAATATAACTTAATGTTCAAGAACTGTTTATACTTCTGGCTTTGTAAAAACAAGGATAAAATGCAGCCTTACTGATGTGGCTATATGATATGTCACATTCTGTTGATAAGATACTTTTAAATAAATGGCAACATGTAAACTAACTAGTAAGCAATATATAAACTCACTAAATCCTGAAGAAGCAAACACATTTAATTATTGCAACTGCTTAATTAAAGAAAAATCTACCAGTGCCTAGATCTTCTTTTCCTGTCAAGGTAATAGGCACAGTTGTAAATACTAAAGCCATCCTTTTTGATTCTAGGAGCCATAAATCTATGAATTTATGAATAATTGTTAGCCAGTAAGGGCTGCCCTATGCACTGCTGCAATCTGTTGCTAGGCAGAAGAAGGGAGCCTGCAGAGCATACTGAGATGTGTACACAGCACACTGCCCACCCACCCCTCCCCCACTCCTGCTCCATCCCCTGGCTGCACAGTGTCAGCACTGCCAGCTCTTCACTCTTCAAGGCCTCAGTATTCAAATTTCTGTACACACAGCTCTGG
>NW_017728992.1:164654331-164654731 GCF_001723915.1 Gavialis gangeticus | reverse complement strand
CAGCACACTGCCCACCCACCCCTCCCCCACTCCTGCTCCATCCCCTGGCTGCACAGTGTCAGCACTGCCAGCTCTTCACTCTTCAAGGCCTCAGTATTCAAATTTCTGTACACACAGCTCTGGATAAATTTAACAAACCTGGGAGAATTTTCCAAATTATTTGAATATGTGTATGCAGCTCTGAGCCTTCCTTTTTTTTTTTTTTAATGTCACAGATAAATGCCGCGTAAATTGGGGGAGAGGGGCATGGGGGGGCAGGTCAAGGTCCCCATGGTGAGGGAGGAAGTAGGGCATGCACTGCCCAGATGGGGTGGGGCGCAGGAGAGCCACGGGCGACTCATCCGGGGGGGCGTGGGAGAGGGCAGCTCCCCCCCACTGCATGGCCACCCAGGAGAGGCAT
>NW_017728992.1:164644415-164649331 GCF_001723915.1 Gavialis gangeticus | reverse complement strand
TTTTGATGGGCTTCTGATTAGACTGCACATTTTCAATTAACTTCTTCAAGAGACAGTGCTCATGGTCTGAATAGTGGGTTCTTATCTTGCCAAACAAAAAAATGGGAGAGGGTTATGGCTCCTTTAGGGGCCTTTTTCCTTCATGTTATGTAGGATAGGAAGTATGCATCTCCAAGGCTGGAACTAACCAAAAGTGGCACAGGGTGCACTGTACCAGGAAAAATGGACTAGCATGCAATTACCCTTAAACCTTACCAACAGATTAGGACATGTTTTGTGATCTGCTGTGGGCATTATCTAATCTCCTTCTTTTTGGGACTGAAAAGGACTTTTTCTCTCACTGCTCCACTGATCAACATAGCATTTTTCACCTCTTTCCCCAAGCAAGTCAGGAAAGGCTTCCTCTTAGGCACTGGGTTCTTAAAACTGATGCAATAGTAAGACAATGCCCTTCCACCAGTGCCTTTTTAATAACTCTAATATAAGTGGAAGACAATGTGGTCCCAGCAGCCATCTTTGGTTTGGAATAACTTAGGATTGGTGACAGCACTTCAAAATAGGTAGAAATTATCAGGGAAAGAATGATGAACTGCACCATCCAATTTATTGCTGGGCAATTTTCCTAGATGAACTAATAAAGTTACAGGAAAATTAAACCACATCCTTGCATCTCATCTTTCTTCTTGTAGGTCTGGGAAATCTATGAAAGAAAGTAAATGAAAATGAGCCTTTACAAAACTTGAACTGATATATAAATCTATGCTGATAAAGATCTACACTGCTAAATGACCATGCTTTGAGGCACCATAGCAAAGCATGGAACACATGCTCTATGGACATTACACCCTAAGATATATATAATGTAGCCCCGTTAATGTCACCATATGTGTATCAATAAACATGCCCAAGACAGCAAGCTTATTGGCAGTACTTGGCACCACATGAAGGCAACTACATATAAGGGTGCAGTGTGCACAAAACACACAAGGCAAGGGGCACTTTAAGTAGAGCAGCTCTTGGGAGCCACTTTAATTAAAGTACCTGAAGCATCATGGGTATCGGTGTCCCATGCTTTAAAATGGTGGCGGGTGTGCTTTAACTGAAGCTCATCAAACAGGCTGTTACACATCTATCAGACCGGCTGTTACACACCTCATTTAACAAGCTGTAGTAAAAGCACACCCACCACCATTTTTAAGCATGGGGATGTTGAATACACAAGATGCTGAGGCTAATTAGCATGCTCCAGCAGACTCAATTAATTGAGTCTGCTTTGATGCACTGTAATTACAGTGTGTCAGAGCAGGCATCCTACACAGCTACAGGTACCCACTGTATTTCACTGCAGCACTCATGCATAGTTTTTCATGGTGTAAAAATGCTGAGAATGTCCAAACCTGTATATTTTATAGGGATACCTTGCTAAAGCAATAATGGTATGTTATAGTCAGAAGAGTATCATTTAGTCCCAATGGACTGTATACTCCCAAACTCTTTCAGTTGTTTTTGGAGATTTCTTAGATGAGATTGCTTACTCACTTGACTTTTTCCAGAAGCCTTGATAGTTACTTTAAAGCTATTGCAAGTGAGAAGAAATACTGACTTAAATTTACAAAAATGTTTAGTCCAAAGGCTCAGATCTACAGCTATATTCATGGTACTTTATTCATTCTCTAATGCTTGCAGCAAAGTTGCATCTTCGACAAATTTTACAGCAATTTCTTTCTCATACTTTGACCTTTGGGCCTGTCATGTGTTTTCAAATATTTAGGTATATTTTCACTATACTTTTAGTGTGTGCACTTCCTTTAGTCCATGTAATGAAAGAGATAATATCAAAAATCTAAGCAAGAAAAAGTAATATCTTGAACATTGGTTTATTTAAATAATTTTGTTTCCGTCAGGCCCAAGTCTGATTTTGGTGCTCTGGGAACATTAATCAGTTATAACACTAATGATGAAGTGTGGTCATGTTAACACAAAACCAGAAAATTCTGTATAGTACTTTCATTATTTTAAAAGAACTAAGCAGTTTAAAAACCTTTAATTAAACAGGCTATTTTAATTAAAGCACTCTATCCATCAACCTTAGATGTTGTACTCATCAGTGATGGCCCCACACTTTTAGAACATGGAATGAATTACCACAATTTTCACATACAACATGTACCTTTTCCAAAAATTAGCTGCTGGAAATCGGGGTGTATGTTATATGTGAGGAATTATGGTGGCAGTAGTTTCCAAAAGCAAAGCTGGGAAAAAGCAAAAGTAACTCTGCACATGATCCACAAGGAATAGAACAAAGGCTCAGCTCCCCAGCTACTGCTGCTATTCAGTTACTTACTACAAGGAAAGATCTTTTCCTTTTTTCATTCTGCCTTTCAAAACAAGGAGTATATCCAATTTTGCAGCATCTTCCATGTAAGAAAAAATATGGCTTTTCATCCTCTACATATTTGGTCCTCCATTTAGTAAACACTTTTCTGTACTGTCTGACAAGGGCTACCGTGTCTTGGATTAGTTTTTGCTTTTTAGCTCGGCCTTACTATAACAGCATCATCAATGATATTCATCAGACTTCTGCACATCAACTATAATATCTGGGAAAAGTCATTTTATGCAGAAGGAAGAGCTAATAAAAGAGATAAGTGCAAAGGGAGTCTCTTTATTACACATAAACAGCGAAGAAAGAACCCTTTTAACAGGTAAGTGCCCCGGTAGATACATCCAAATAACCCACCAGCCACCTGTCTATTTAAAGATAACAGGGACACTTCCAGAACAACTTCCATCAATACAAAGACTTGCAGATAAATGCCACACACACTAAACTCTGGGCAGTGCCCTAGCCTTCTCTAGAAATCCTTAACAAAAGGCTCTCTACTACAGTGGGCATACTGTACTACTCATCTGCTGTCCACCTCAGCATGGACCTGAATGGTGCAGAAAAATCTATGGGAGAAGTTTCCTCATCCATGTTGTTCAGTGTACAACCATTACTTACCCAGATTTCTATAGCTATACTTAAATCATTCTAGGTTCAGTCTGCCATACTGGAGTTACCAAAAATGGAACACAGTCCTTAAATATTGCATTGACATAGTCTTCAAATCCTTAGCATCAATCCAGAAAAATGAAGAACAACAAATAATACGAAATGCTGATCCCCCAAGAAGTTACCATAACGTTTAACCAATCTTTTACCATATATTCTCACATAACACATATTCCAAATAACATACACACCTTGTTTTTGGAAGGCAGAACGTAGAAACAATGATTTTTCCAATCATGGCCTAGAGTTAGGGTTGCACCGATAGATATTTTGGGGGCCAATACAAATAGCCAGTTTTTAAGGAGGCATATCGGGCAATACTGATCCAACTTCTAATACAGCTGTGTGCAGCTGGTAAGTCCTTTGTGGTGGAAGGGGTGGGGGGATGGAAGGGGCGTTGGGAGACAGATCAATGCCCCCCATGGGGACGGAGGGCAAGGGCAGATGCTGGATACGAGCAGGGCAGAGCACAGAATGGAGCCATGGCTCATCAGTGGGAGCAGCTCCTGCTGCAGCATGCATCCCAGGAGGGCATGGGAGGGCAGGGTGTGTGCCACTGGCGGGGTGGGCAATCTGCAGCTGCAGGCTGGAGCTGGGGCTGTACTGGGCTCTTCTTGGCGGGGGCTGGGCTCAGTTCAGGGGCTACAGAGGGGGCTGCAGCCACTCCAAATTTTGCCATAGCCCTGCTCCCTGTGCCATGCACCTGGCGCAACCCCAGCTCAATGTTTCACCTCCACCCACATGCTGTGAAGAGCCAGGGCTGCAACAGGCGTGCAGCAGCACTGGGAGGGAGGCTATGCAGTCCCCTCCGAAGCCCCCTGCTTGAGCCCAGCCCCTGCTGAGAAGAGCCCAGCACAGCCCCGGCTCTATTCCACAACTGCAGCCCACCCGCCCCATGCAGATCTGGGCCACATGCCCCACCCTGTGCCCTCCTAGGGTGCGCACAGCAGTGGGAGCCACCTCCCCAGTGAGCTGCAGCTCCATCTCACACCCCGCCCTGCCCCAGCTGGGTAGCACCTGCCCCCTCCCTCACTGTAGGGGGGCACTGATCTGCCCCTCATGCCCCTTGCTTCCCCCTTCCCTTCCACCACACCAGATTTACACAGCTCTCCACATGCTCCTTGCTACCTGTGTGCTGCCCTGCAGCTGCGCATACACGAGCATTTATTGGCCAAATTATCACTCACATCAGGCCAATTTCTGATACAGACAATTTTCTTTATATTGGTACCTATCCAATATTGGACTGATTTTTCTAGGCACCTCTACCTAGAGTGGTGTTTTACGAAGACATTGCTACAAGACAGCTTCCAGCTTCTCTGTCACTTCCAGGAAGCAGGAGGGGGCACAGTCCAGTGTTAGCCCTATCACAGCCACTCTCAAATGGGTACCAGTTTTTGGCAATTTTTATCCCATAACATGGTTTTGGGAGAAATGTACTACTGAGGTGACATCTACCATAATGCTCCATGTCTCCCAACCCTTTGTTATGGGATAAAACTTGCCAAAATCTGATGCAACCTAAAAATCAGCTATGAAAGGTTAACACTAGACTGCAGCCCACCCCTCCTGCTTTCTGGAAGGGACAGAGAAGTTAGTAGCCATCATGTCTGTTCTTCTGTGCCCCCATGCAGTGAAGTTCTAGCAAAGAAAATCAACTTACCTACCTAAAGGATGCTCTTCAGTTTTGGGTGGCTAATTTTGGGGAGAAAGGTGCATGTAATATGCAAGTAAATATGCCATATTAAAAAAGTCAATATTATGTGGGGTAGGGGTGCCGAAGATACAGCCCATGGAGCCATTTCACCTTGTCCATGGGGCTCCTTGAGGGCACGGGAACTTGGGGGGGGGGGGGGGGGGG
>NW_017728992.1:164640424-164644370 GCF_001723915.1 Gavialis gangeticus | reverse complement strand
CCTTGGGGGCACGGGAACTTGGGAGGGGGGGGGGGCGGAGAGACCAAGAAGGGACAGGGCCTGCCACTGAATTCCAAGGTACAGAGAACCATTGGGAATGCATACTGGTGGTGTGTGGGGAGGAAGGGAACGATGATGGACAGACAAAAGCAACAGCTGCCTTAACCCCTATGCTACTGCCACTGCCAGTGTTCACTCCACCACCAGGTCCAGATCTGGCCCATAAGGAGCTGATCAGATTTGACACCCCTGATGTAGAATATCCATTTTTTAAGATGCTTGAGTTCAAGGTGCTAAGGAGCTACAGCAACCCTAGTGCCACTACAGAAACCAAGACCAGAACACGTGCTGTCCCCTTCTCAGATATACAAAAGAGGTTATCCCATACCATCATCTCATGCCCAACAAGAAACTGGTGCAAAATATGCATTCTGCTCTCAATCTTCATGACTTCAGAAACTTTAAAACTTCCAAGTTCTCCTTCAGAAAGAAGCCACCACAATGTGTTTATTATAAAACCAGGTACTCAAATAATCTTACCACAGTAATTTCCTTCACTATATGCTTGTTGCTATCTTAGTAATCACTATTTTATTAAGGTCTTCAGAATTGAGCATATTTCCTTTGATTGATCTGTCACCCATGACTTGGGTGCTCTGAAAATAATTTTGTTTGAAGAAACGTATTTCTAAACTATAGAAAATACATTATGTAAAACCTTAATCTGTTCCCAACAAATACAATTAGCAACTTCCACTAACTTCAAATATAGCCTTGTGATCAGCAACTTCTAAAATACAGTATGAGGATATGATAACAACAACAATGACATCCTAGTTGAACAATGGGCAGAGACCAGTAACCTGATGCTGGTACATGATGCTAAACAACCGATTTAACAGCAGCCACTGGAGAAGAGGATACAACCCAGATATCGGCTTCATGAGCAGTGGAATCAGCCAGATGTGCAAGAAAGGAGTGCTGGAGCCCATACCTAACATCCACTATAGCCCTATAAGTATCAAGGTAGGGTCCCCAATAACAGTGCAAAACGTCACTTGAACCTGAAGAAAGCCAACTGGGAAGCCTTCACAGAGGCAACGGAAAAATAAGTCAGGGATATTGCGCCTACCCATGAGAATTATAGCAATTTTGTGAAGGCTGTGAAGAGAAGTTCCTGCCACCCTATCCCAAGGGACTGCTGTACAAGATATATCCCAGGCATATCAAGCTCAACATCTGACCTGTACACACACTATAAGAAAGATTACCATCTCAACACCTTCTCAGTATCCACCATTATGTTGGAAGAAATCCTAATAGGCAATATAGGAGTAAAGAGATGTAATGCCTGGAAATAGATGATTGAGAACACTGATCTGACACACAATAATAGCAAGAAAGATTGGACTATAAGAAAACTAGGAGGTGACAACATCACACCTGTGTTTATATCAAAATGCTCCTGCCACCAAGGTTGCACAACAACTGCTCAACAACGGAAAGCACTTACAAAGAAGAAACACCAGAGAACACCATTACTGCATTGTACCTTCTCACAAGCAACCACCTAAAGACCTAACCCTTCCATTTACTATGGAGGAACTGACAGTTGGCATAGGCCTACTGAAACATGGGAAGGCAGCAGGAGCACACGTCGTATGCACTGAGATGATGCAACACCTAGGACCCCTTGATCTATTCAACCCATGCATAAGTAAACAAATACCATTGGAATGGAGGAAGGCAAGAGTCCTAGCTCTGCCCAATCCAGGGGAAGATATTTCATCACCAAAAAGTACTGGACTGATCTCCCTCCTCAGCATCACCTACAAACTTTAAAAATGTCTTATCCTGCAATGAATTTCACCCTTGGCAGATTCTTAGCATACACAAGACAAAGCGGGTTTTAGACCAGGTCGATCCTGTGCAGGCCAACTACTAAACCTCACGCAGCATATCAAAAATGGTTTCCAACATAAGTTGATCACCGGAGCAGCATTTGTTGATCTACCTGCTTCATATAATACTGTCCAACACTGAGTCATGATTCACAAATTGTAATTTATGACTGATCACTTGCATCTAAGTCAGATCATTCACAACCTCTTGGAAAACAGGCGCTTCTACATGGAGCTAAATGGCCAGTAAAGTAGATGGATCTCCCAAAAAGCACACTGCTTTACTTACCACAAAACAGTGTGCTTACCCCATTTTTATTCAATATCTACATTAATGATCAGCCACTTCCTGCCACATATCAGCATTTCGTCTATGCTGATGATCTCTGCATTACCACACAGCAGAAGAATTTTGAGGACACAGAGAAGATCCTGTGAGAATTTTGAGGACACAGAGAAGATCACGGAGAGAGCACTGAACAAGATGTCAAGTTGTTACCTAAATATTTATCTCAAACCCAACCCTAGTAAAACCCAAATCTGTGCTTTCCACCTGAGAAATTGAGATGTGGAATGACCCCTGAATGTCACCTGGGGTGACCAGAGATTCAAAGATCAGAAACACTCAGTCTATTTAGGGGTAACACTGGACCATACACTTAGTTACACAAATCATATATTAAATCCCAAAGCCAAAGTCAACATACAAAACAACATTCTGCATAATCTCACAAATTCCAAGTGCAGAGTACAAGAACTCCACTGGGGCTTTAAATTAGGTTTGCTGGGGGATGAAGACCAAAGTACTGAGGTAAGTGGGGAAGCAGGAAACCTAGAGGAAGAGCAACCAGGAGGGGACAACAGGAAGGTGTTCTAATACTTCCTGAAAAATCAGAGCAATCAATTAGTTACCTCAGGTGCCTGTACACAAATGCAGAGAGCCCAGGAAATAAGCAGGAAGAATGAGAAGTCCTTGCACAGTCATGGAACTATGTCATGATTGGAATAACAGAGACTTGGTGGGAGCTCGCATGCCTAGACACTGTCATGGATGGGTACAAACTGTTCAGGAAGGACAGGCAGGGGAGAAGAGGAGGAGGAGTTGCACTTTAAGGCCATATGTAGATGAAATGAGAGACGTGTTCATGACACTTTAATGTGGGCTAAATGCTTTTGCATCGCTTTAATGGTGTTGGTGTCTGCACACCTCGGTGGCGCATTGCACATTAATTCCAGCTGCTGTAGGAAATTCAGCAGCATAATGCACCTTAAATGACTTAGGGCACAGCAAACTAAAACTTGGGGAGTAGTAGATATGCTGGAGGGTAGGGCTAGGATTCAGAGTGATCTAGACAAATTGGAGGATTGGGCCAAATCAAATCTCATGAGGTTTAACAAGGACAAGTGCAAAGGCCTGCACTTAGGACAAAACAATCCCATGCATCAGTACAGGCTGGAGGCTCACTGGATAGGCAGCAGCTCTGCAGAAAAGGACCTGGGGATCACAGGGAACAATAAACTGAATATGAGCCACCAGTGTGCCCTTGTTGCAAAGAAGGCTAACAGCATACTGGGCTGCATTGGTAGGTGTGTTGCCAGCAGATCAAGAGCAGTGATTATTAGGGCTGTGTGAAATTTCACCGGCAGTTTCGTTTTGACACGGTTTCAACTCGTTTTGAGCTTGAAACAGTGAAATCGAAATGAAACAGAAAGTTTCGAAACAGCCTTGAAACGCCGCACTTTAAGAGGGATGTGGACAGCATGGAGAGGGTCCAGAGGAGGGCCACTCATATGATCAAGGGACAGCAGGGTAGGTCCTATGAGGAAAGGTTGTGCGACCTGAACCCGTTCAGCCTTCAAAAGAGAAGGCTGAGGGGGGATCTTGTGGCCTGTTATAAACTGGTTAGGGGGGATCAGCAGGCGCTGGGGGAGTCCCTGTTCCCCCAAGCGCCGCAAGGAGTGACCAGGAACAACGGTCACAAGCTGGCGGAGGGAAGGTTTAAGTTGGACATCAGGAGGCGCTACTTCATGGTCAGGGCGGCTAG
>NW_017728992.1:164632493-164635424 GCF_001723915.1 Gavialis gangeticus | reverse complement strand
GAAGATCTATAAGGTCCCTTCCAACCCTACTTCTATGATTCTATGACCCCCATCCCTTACTGCTGATTGGCTGCAAGGGCTGCCTACCATGTGGTCCCACCTCCCTCCACCAATTGGCAGCAAGGGACAGGGCTGTATGGCAGGCAGCCCACAAAGTTAATCAGTGGTAGGGATCAGGGCCACTGAGGCTGCTTGGCCATCAGAGGCATATGGGGGGGGCACTGCACTCCACCCACAGAATGGCTGCCAGGCCCTGAATTCTGCATGTGAAATGGATGCTGGGCCCCACATTCTTCCCCCAAAATCAGCAGGCAGCCACCTAAAGTACAGTAAGTCCCTAATCAAAATGGGTCATAAGGGGAGATGGTGGTTTCTTAGATATAAAGGGCCCAGGCTACTTAGAGCCTGATAGGTCAATAGCAGTACCTTAAATTAAGCCAAGAAGCCGTAGTTACAAAATTGGGCCTTAGTTACAAAAAGCACATATTAAATGCCAAAGCCAAGGTCAACACACAAAACAACATTTTGAATAAGCTTACAAATTCCAAGTGGGAAGCAAACCCATTCATCCCATGCACTACTGCCTTAGCACTTTGTTTCTCTGTGGCTGAATACACCTGCAGCACCTGGGGACCCTCATGTCACAGTAAACATACTAATACTGCACTAGATGATACATGCAGAATTATAACTGGCTGCCTAAAACCCACCCGTTCCCTGCCTATATGCACTATCTGGCATAGTACTCCCTTACTTCAGAAGGAAAGCAGCAGGCAACATTGACCAGCAGGTACAAGAGTCAGATGATTGCCACCTGTTATATAGATATTAACCAGAACACCATCATCTCTCATTGAGAAATAGCTTTTTATCCTGTACCATACCATTGACCACATCACCAGAACCTGCCACAACTACCCTCTGGCAAAAAAGAATGGGAGAAACTAGGCAACAAAGCTGTTGAATGGAGCTGGCAAGGAATTACCCCCAGTGACGAATTAGCATCAGGCTCCAACTAAAAATGGCACATATGACAAAGCCTGAACAGATTGAGAGTGGGTCTCAGTAGATGCAACTTTCTCATGAAATCAAGGGGCTGTTATGCAAGTGACCAATGTGTTTGACATGGATCATCTCCTGAGTTGCCCTGTAGCACCATGATACACCCTACAAGAACTGACAACGCCAACACCAGAAGCAGTGGCCTGTGCAGAATATTGGGAGTAGACCATATTGAAAGGTTGGACTGGAAGCACAACGAAGAAGACTGAATTCAACAGAAGACTTTGCTCTATATGCCCCTACATGAACATGTGCAAACTACAAAAAACTTCTTTAATCTGACCAATGGCAGAAATTTAATTGCCAAGAACTAAAGAGTTCTTGCTCCCATATTTGCAGGTGGTTTTATAATATGTGACAGTCATCTTCACAGAACAGATTTATTCTACACAGGGCATTTTTATTTGGTTCCAGTTTGTAATAAAATTTCATTCCTTTTGATAAAATCTTTAAATCTGTCCAGGCATATTCATATTTTCTCTTAACACATCCTCTCCTAAACATCAATTAATAAATTCGGGTTTTAAGAGGACATTTTCAGTTTCGTATTACCAAAACAAACCAAAAAAATATTTGTAGCATGCACAACTTTTAACATTATTTCAGCATTAGGCTCAATATAATATGTGCACTAGGATTTGTGGATGGCAAATTAATGTTTAGCGCTCAATTTAATTAAAACAAAAATAAGTTAAATAGTAATTGCTAACTTGACTATAAAATTATAGGAATTAGAAAGCATCAAGTAAATTGTTTATTCAGATATTTTAGAACAGATGTTTTCTTGACTTTATTGATAAATGATTAATGTTTTATACTACTGCTTTAAAAAAAAATCAAATGACTGAACTGTAATTCCAAACAAACCAGAAGAATAAAAAACCCTACAATTTTAACAACATGTAGTTAATTATACAATCATGGCTACCACTGTGAACAAAGCTGATATTACCAAATTTATGCCATGCAAGTATACATTTGTACTTTTAGATTTAAAAAAGCCATGAGTACTATACCAGTTATTCATTTTCTTTCTTTCTTTTTTGTTTTTCAACTGTGCACACATCATACTGCAAAATTAAAGGAGAAAAAATAGGTGCATGCTCATAAAACTATTAATACAGAATTTTTCATGCATATAATCTACAACACATTTAAGCTTATATGTTTTTAAGATGATATATTAATAACTATTGGGATTATTTCTACTCTCACTTAAATGAGAGCAACTCCTCTTGACTTCAATGGGAGTTGCACCTCTGTAAGTGAAGGTAGATCCAGCCTTCAGCATTAAGACTACTCATAAGAAATGAATTCAGACAGAAAAAAAAAACTCTAACCACTTTATCCTCCTGGAGGTCATATCCACGAAAGCAAGAGAGAAAGGACAGAAAAGACAAAGAAGGGAAGACAGTTACTTTCATTCTGAAAGCAAGCAGCAATATTTATTAGTAAAATAAGCAAACAAATATTAAAAAATTGACTAACATACAGGCTTTGTTTCTTCTAATTGTGGAGAGTATATGAGGAAAAGGATGATTGGCTTTAAGTTGTTTATGGATTAAATTTTTAAAGACAGTGCCACATGCACAAAGAAAACTACTGTCACAAAAAACAATTTAGGAATCAAATCCTACATCCCTTAATAAAACAGTCGGTTTGCCTTATATTAATAATGAGTACAAACATTTGGGCCTAAGTGCCTTAAGCCCCAATATTTTAAAGAATCAGCAAGGTTGGACACTGTACTATCTTGCACAGGACTCAATGACTTGAAGTCAATAAGATTTGGGGGGGCCTGGAGGAGGGGGAAGAGATTGATTTGAAGGATTACAGTTGTAATGCAACTGGAATAAGAAACTATTAATG
>NW_017728992.1:164625559-164627493 GCF_001723915.1 Gavialis gangeticus | reverse complement strand
ACAGGACTCAATGACTTGAAGTCAATAAGATTTGGGGGGGCCTGGAGGAGGGGGAAGAGATTGATTTGAAGGATTACAGTTGTAATGCAACTGGAATAAGAAACTATTAATGACATAACTGTATGTGAATCATTCAGTAGCTCATGAAATATTAGATTTTTAAAATATAGGTGTAAAGAAAGACAATTTTCTCGGGCCTTATTTTGCATTGTATAGATTTTCCATTATTTTTATTGTCTTTTTTTTCTTTAGCTACTCATTAGTACTTCATTTGGAGTTCTGAATATTTCCACTGGTCACTATTTTTCTTGGGAAAAAAAGATTACTTTTTGGCTTTCTAAAACTGCAACATGAAGAACTGTATAGGAGAAAATAAAAAATTATTTAAATCAAAATTCTCAGCCAATCCATCTGTTGTGAGTGGAGAATAAAACTTTTAAAATGAAAAGATCTTCAATTAGTCAATAGTTTCCACACATCAATATACAGATTAATTAGTATTTAATTGTGTTGAAAATACAATTGAATGCCTAGACAGACTACTTTCTTTTTGTTCTAGCGCTCCCATTCAGGTACCTGTATACAGTGTTGTGTTTGTCACTAGCTTTTGAAAATATCAGTGATCTGAAGCATTTTCAAAAGTGTCTCATTTCTAGTAGTATATCCTCATTATATAAATATGAAGTGTCACTGAAGGATTTTAAATCATGAAATTTTTAAAAGTCACCACTCTGCATGCAAATGCTTAAATTAACTATACTGCAGCAAATTGTCTTTGTAATTTAACAGGCCTGAGAGGGGGACTCTGTCTCAAGCAACAGGGGCAACTGCTGGAGAAATTTAGACATAGAAAAGCAGAAGCCATGGGGAGTCCTATGCCCCTCATTACCATACACAGCCCAACAAAATACTTCCCCTACTACAGGAGCGCAAGCAATAGCAGAAGCCTCTAATAAAAAGACACAGTGTCTCAGGCAACCTAGAAGTGCCTGACCATTTAGCTGCTCCTCTGTGACTGTCTCAGCCACAAACAAAGAATTCTGGTTGACTATGTAATAATGAAGACAGACAATGGGGTGGGAATAGATTAAGGCCCAAAACTAATTAGGAACAGAGGAGTGAGAGTGGTAGGTTTCATTTTAAAATCATAGAAATTTGGCATGATTAAAAAATTACCTACATAGCAGAGTAAGCAAGTTAGTTTAAAAAAAACAGATAAGGAAAAGTGAATATAGAAATAGAACAACAGACCAAAAATAGGGGTAAGGACAGAAGGTAAAAGGTAAACAAAAGTGAAAATAGATAAAAGTAATATTGAAAATGAAAACTAGGCAATGTTTTTTCAAACAAAGGAGACCACCAGAAAATTTTTAAAATGCAAATGAACAGGGTATAAAACATAAGCAATACTAGTAAAGAAGCAGGAGATTATAAAATATCTAATACAACATACGATCAATGGCACATGTGTTAACTTGCCCATTTCAAATATACTGTTATTCGTTTTTCCTATCTATTCAATGCTGTGAACTCTGAGGGGAAAATGTTTATTCCCAGTACATTCATTATTAATGTTACTAAAAAGTAAACAACTTAATTTCTGATTATCTTTCTTTATGCACTAATACTATAAACAATGTCCTGAAAAGCAGGAGACTGCATCATAACTAGCGCAAATAATATTTCAAGAAACACACTGAAAATTATACTATTTCAGAAGAATTAAGATGACGTGGAAGCTATAATTTGTATAAGAATATTTGTTGAAATAAATTGATCCTATGCTCTTAGTTATTAAAAATTAGCTCTTATATTATCAATTTTTGTTATTATTTTCCAAATCTAATCCCCTATAAATATGTATCTACCTCTATTTATGAAGGCTGCGTTGCTATGCATCTGGATTTTTTCCCCACTCCCCTCTGCCTTAAACA
>NW_017728992.1:164618028-164620559 GCF_001723915.1 Gavialis gangeticus | reverse complement strand
ATGAAGGCTGCGTTGCTATGCATCTGGATTTTTTCCCCACTTCTATTACAGTTCATTTCAAAGGTTGCAAGTGATATAATTTACATCCAGTTCCTGGAATACGTTTATGGACAGATGTCTTTTGAGAAAATTTATATACTGTGCTTTCTGGCCTTTAACCTTGAAATATTTCAATAATCCTCTGGTTCACAAGCAGATTTATCATATTTAGTAACTTTCTCTTTAGAGAAAGATTTTTTAAAGATTTTTTAAATTCAGAAGGAAAAACTTACAATACACAAAAAGGAATAGAAAAGTTATTCAGATTCAACAAAGAAATAGTGATAAATAAAGCACTTTTAATATGCAGTAAAATTTTAAATTTTTTAAATAATTAAGAAACATTTTTTCACCATACATCTAATTAAATCAGAAATAAAATACATTAAAGATGTAAGATATGCATGAGAAATAATATCCATGTAAAGTTTAAGTTAGTGGGTATGGTAACCCAGTACTCAAATTCCCCTTATGCTTCTAGTGTCTGATGAGAAACTCCACTGATTAAAAAATTCTACCCTTTTGGTTAACAATGGTAGCCAGTTTTCCTTTGGTATACAGCCTGAACTGTGTTAGAAAACTAAGTGTGGGACAGCCAAGTCTTATTTTAAATAACTAAGCAAAATAAGCATAGTAAAATACAAGCATATAGAATCTAAGAATTCTCCATCTCATAAACATCCCTCCAAATGCACAGTTTAGTAAATTATTGAAAATATTCTGTGGAAAAGAATCATAGGAGAGTAAATTTCCCTGAATTAAAGATAACATCTCTAAAGGAATCTCAGTCTTTCATAGTTTGACTGATATCCCAAAGCAACAAACACTGAAACAGACAATAGGACCAAACAAGAAAGCACTTACTAGTATTTATAATATAAATTAAAAGGGCAAATGCATACCATATATTAAAAGGAGATAGAAAATACCTCTAAATAAGACTAAGCAAAATTGAAAAGAACCTCAACAGTGTCTCAGTTGGGCCAACTCAGATATGAACATCCTTAATGAAACAAAGAACTAGAAGTACTGAGGCTCCCAAATACCCCACATCCAGTAAGTCACTCTACAAAAAGTGCAATAGAAGTCAATGGGACTTCAGACAGACACAGATGCTTATCCAAAGCCATGACAATGAACAGACAGACAGACAGTTATAGATAATGCCTGCATGGATACCTTCCAGAGTATTATGTACAGTTGTTACATTTGCCTGGGAACTGCAGGGGAACAGCAGAACAGTAGGCAGAGTACTGCTCTCTGAATAAGCAAGCGTTATCATTTTATAAGCTTAACTTCTGGTACCGTGTGTAGCTGTCAGAAGACCCAAGGAGTAGGGTACGAAGAAAGACAAAAAATTCCAGAATTCCACAGGAGTTAAATCTGTCCAGTAACGCAGCAGAAAACTGGATGAAATTTAAGCAGAGCTTCACCATATATTATGGTCCGTGGAACTATAGAGAAGAGTGATTCACTCAAGCTAACTATTTTTTTTAAATATAGTTGGCCCAGAAACTCTGTCTCTCTATAATAGCCTACAACTGTCAGAAGCAGAACAGAAAAGCTATGGCACAGTAATAAAAAAGCTTGAGGAATATTGTATACCCAAACAAAATGAAACCTTTGAACAATATAATTTCCACATGAGACAGCATTAAGAATCTGAGACAATAGAGAGGTTTGTCAAAGACCTCAGACTGCTGAGCCAGACGTGCAACTTTGGAGACCTAAGAGTCCATGATCAGAGACCAAATAGTATTAAGTTATACAAGCCTCAGGAAAAGACTGCTAGAGGTTTCTAAGCTTAATTTGGAAAAGGCAGTTAGAATGTGCCAAGCAGCTGAGATAACAAGTGCCAGGCTGCAGAAGCTGGAGGAAAATACAGAACAAGGTGAACTAGACAGGATTACAAGACTGCAAAAACCTAATGCACCACACGCACAATAAAGAAAGGAGGACCTCCATCTCAGAGGAAAGGCAGCAAGAGGGCACAGCAGCCCCCCTGGATGTCCAGGGACCTAGCAGTCCTCCTGAGGCTAAAAAGAAAGGCCTACAAAGGATGGAGGATGGGATTCACCTCCAAAGAGGATTATTCTGCAACTGGTCTGGCCCTGCAGGGAGCAAACCAGGAAAGCCAAGGCTGCAACTGAACTCCAGCTAGTTTCGAGCATCAAGGACAATAAAAAGTCCTTTTTCAGATATGTGGGGAGCCGAAGGAAAAACAAGAGCAACATTGGACCCCTGCTGAACTAGATGGGGCAACTGACAACAGACACCCAGGAAAAAGCCAACCTATTAAATGGGTACTTTGCGTTGGCCTTTCATCAGTCCCATGGGATGCCCAGGCTCACTACGGGACAGGGAGGTCCGGGTGAGGGAGATCCCCTGCTCTCCATTAATGCTGACCTCATGAAGGAACACCTTGAGAGGCTGGATACCTTCAAGTCAGCCAGCCCTGACAATCTATACCCCAGGGTACTCAAGGAGCTGGC
>NW_017728992.1:164614535-164618018 GCF_001723915.1 Gavialis gangeticus | reverse complement strand
AGCCCTAATGTCTATGAAATCTATGAAACAGGCAAGCAGAGCCCAAAGAGAATTTCTTGAAGAAACACTGGTCAGCTGCAGATGCTGTGGGGGTTACCACAAACACATATAATGGGAGATACCACAAACCCATCCAATGCCTTGCATTTGGTAAGCACTGCAACAAGTGCAAAAGATGTAATCATTTTGCAAGAGTTTGCATAAAAAAGCAGGATGTACCACAGAAAAACAGCAGATGCATGCTCTATGCAGTGAGGAAAAGGAAAAATTCCTCACTGGCACAATGCCAGAAGTTAATTCTTCCGAAGATTGGACAGTCACCCTGGACACCAATGGACTAATGGTAACTTGTAAATGATATACAGGGGCACAGTTCACTGTAATACATCATTCAAAAAATTAAAATTAAAGCTGTGTACTATGAGAATAAAAAAGTGAGACTTAGATTGCAACCAAGGGTGTTTGTGCACTGCATTGTAACATAGTACAAATTTAGTTTGTAGCACTCCCAAGAAAGCTAGTACCAATTATTGGGTTGCGGATGTGTAAAACTCTAGGTTTGATTAAGAGAATGGATGCCACTGAGGGACTATAATGCAAGAACACATAATGAGAGTTTATAATGTGTTTCAAGGCATAGGGAACTGTCAACTGAGTATAAAATAGAATTAAGAGAACCAAATACTCCCACCCATGCTCCAAGAAATGTTCCCTTTGTGCTAACAGAGAAACTGAAAAAGGAATTAGATTAGTCAACATGGATGGATGTAATAGGAAAAAGTAGAACCACCAACTGCTTTGGGTTCATTCACTGGTCAGAATAGAAAAAAAAGATGGATCCTTGAGATTATGTCTGGATCCTAAGCAAATGAACAGGTACACCAAAAGGGGGCATTCTCCCATTCCCACCAGGGAAGAGCTGTTTGGCAACATAGCCAATGCTAAATATTTCTCCACTTTTGATGCTTCTTTTGAATTTTAGCAAGTTCCCCTAGAAAAGAATAGCACTAGATTATGTACTGCTTTTGTATTGCTTTCATAGGCTTCCTTTTGGACTGTGTTCTGCATCTGAAGTATTTCACAGAAAGGTGCCACAAATTTTTGAAGGTCTTGATGGAACTATGGTTTATATTGACGATGTATTACTTTCAGGAAATATTATGTAAGAACATGACTTGAAGCTAAGAAAGGCACTAGAAAGAGAATGCAGAGCATGTTTGAAACTGAACAAACACAAATGCAAATTCCAAGTCAAAGAAATAGCATATCTAGGAGAAAAACTCTCTAAGAAAGGAGTGCAAAGTGATTTTGCTAGGGTTAGAGCCTTTACAAACATACCACCCCCTACAGAAAAGGAAGGAGTACAAAGATTACTGGGAATGATCAATTTTATAGGGAAATATCTACCTAATTTAGGAGAGCAGACCAAACACCCTAGATCACGTCTACAAAAGATATGGGAACATGAACTTGAAGCTGAATTTAAAAACTTGAAGGAAAAAGTAATGAAAGCTCCATGATGGTCATGGAGGAGCCTGTAGCTTGGTGATATCAGGTGGGCATTGACTTATTCATACATGCAGGAAAAAAATTATGTATTAGTGTTGGATTATTATTCTAATTGTCCTTAAACTGCATTGCTCAAAAGCACAACAGCAAACCATGTCAATAACTCACATCAAATTGATTTTTGCTAGACATGGAATTCCACAAATTATGAGAACAGCAAATGGACCTCAATTCAACTGTCTTGATTTTAAAGAGTTTGCACACAAATATAGATTCTGTGACATCACTTCAAGTCCTAAATACCCACAATCCAATGGTTTGGTGGAAAATGGAGTACAAATAGTGAAGATGTTGAGAAAAGCTACAGATTCACACACCAATGTTTATCTGTTACTTAAATTACAGGCCAACACCCATGAAACATGGATTGTCCCCAGCAAAAAGGATGTTTAACAGGAAATACAAAACCAGGCTGCCAGATCTTGTGTATGACGCTCATCAGAATGAAAAGCAAAATGTGAAAACATTAAAAAAATTGACAAACTCAAACAAAAATGGTACTATGACAGGAGTTCCAGGGAGTTACCAGAACTGCACAACAAAGGCATGGTGCTTAGTCAGATGGACAAACGTGGAACAAAAAACCACTAGCTTCCCATCAAGTAGCTCCCGCATCCTATAAAGTGGTCACACCTGAAGGATAGGTGTTAAGAAGAAAGATGGCACTTACAGCTTATAAACAGGAGAAAAGAAGTAGTATCGCGAGATTCACCCAAGGAAACAGAGCTAACATCAAAGCAACAAGAAACGACACAGGAGATTGAAAATGGCACAGAAGTAGAGACACCTGAACGAGGAAACCAAACAAGAACTGAACCAATGAGGACTCAGAATGCAGAGCAACTGAGATCACTTAGAGCTAAAAAGTCAACACAAAGAGATGTGTTAAAATGTGCTTCAACTATTGGTTGAACTAAATTTCCAATGTTAGTATTACATGGGGATATGTTACATGTAAAGCGGGGAGATGTGTGGATACCTGTAAGAGTGTTATGTATACATTGTTACATTTGCCGGGAGATTGCAGGAGGGAACAGCAGAACAGTAGGAAGAGTACTGCCTCTCTGAATATACAAGCTTTATCATTCTACAAACTTAACTCCTTGGTCTTTTGAAAACTACACAACACCTTCATTGCCCAGTGGGCTAGTAGCACATTGCTTTTATGACAGTGTACACTTTGTTTCTCCTTAGTTTAGTTATAACATTGGGAAGCATAATGAACTCATCAGTCTATAGATGTCTTAATCTGTAGCCAGAACCAGAAAATAAGATTGTTTCCTGCTCTTGGATTTGGAAAAGAACATCAGTTCTAGCGTGCTCTATTAGCAGAATAACGTGATCAACCACATGATTAGTTTCACCTGCATTATTACTCTTTCCCACTATGTAGACAGTGACCAGAAATGTTATATTCAACCATTCTTATAACTTTGAAGCTTTCCAATATAGTGCCTTTTTCCTTTCTAAAACTAAATATAGTGACCTGACTGCTGGTCTTCCTCATCATATTATTTTCGTTGTTCTATGAATCAGGACTGTATTTTAGATACTGAGCACCCAAAGAGACTTAATACATATTTATTACTATCAACCATCTCTAGTTCCTGAAGAGGCCGAGGTGTGAAATTTATCTTTGTGCACTAACCAAATCAGGATGAAAGCACTGAAAGTTCCTGGAATGTGTGAATTTAAAAGCCCATTGATAATTGGAGATCGTCACTAGAAATACTCATCAGCTGGAGAATGTCAAGTGCTGCTTGCTTTCACTGGGTCTCAGGTTTCCAGTGAATCCACAAATGCTCATTGGCCAGTCCGCTTTTGACTCCAGTGTCCACATCATTAATGAAGACGTTAAACAATATGGGTCCAAGGACAGAGCTTTGGGGGACCCCACTGGTCACAGGACACCAT
>NW_017728992.1:164602857-164609535 GCF_001723915.1 Gavialis gangeticus | reverse complement strand
AGACCTTATAATTACTGCATGGTCTGAGAAGAAACCTGCTGGATTGGACAAATCCTTTTCTAGAAGCTTGTAGTAGCCCAGATCCTGTCCTGGTCAGAAAAAAAATAATTGAGCTACATCTTACCAGGATTCATTTGTCTGCAGATGAGAACCCTAATGATTTCTGCAGACAAATGTAGTGACACAGGATTCTTGGGTACTTCCCACAGTGATGGCTTATTCAGCCAATTGTTTAGGAAACAGAAATACTTCCAAGGCAAGTATGGCCACAACATTTGCTTTGCATTTTGTGAACATGTATGCATTTTAAACCAAAAGTTTACTATATAGTAAACTAGTACTGGTGATTCAAATATCCATGAGATAACTCCAGTATTTAGAGGCATCCTTATACAAATGGATGGAGTATTATTGTAACCGTGTTGGTCCAGGAAATGTGAGAGACAAGAATTTTTTGTGGGATCTTTTCTGGACCAACTGTATAGTCAGGAGAGCTGTTGGACAAGCTTTTGTACATCAAATGCCTTTCCTCAGGTCTCAAATGAAAGTAGTTTCAAGAGACAGAAAACACAACCTTCTTGAACTTTTTTTTAATCGCATATTGACTCCCATTCCTGAACTGGAGAATAAAACTGAGTTTTTAAGGTGTTTTTGTCATCAGAAGGTCAAGAAATCTTCTCCATTCTTTTTTGTTCAGTAGCCTGGGATTGATAACATTCTTGCCAGGAGAAACAGATTTCCTGCAGCATCTCTTCCAATTGTAAAGGATGCCAAATAGTATTCTTGAGGTAGAAAGGTTTCCTGAAAAATTCATGTAGTAACCCCCTTGACACCAAAGGAAATTAAAAGTGCCCTCACCCTAATTTCAACAGGAAGCTCCTAGCAGACCTGCTATATTTTCCAGAATGCCTCAAAAACATTTGAGGTTTTGATGCTCATATTCTTATAGATTTGGGATAGTTCAATAAACCAATTTAACCTAAATCAGTTAAGTCTGATATTACATCTATCCAGATTTATCTTAAACTGGTTTTGAGCATTTTCAAAGCAGTTTATGTGCACTGAACGTCTATTGTATTACAGATTTGAACAAGTTTCTGACACTTATACCAGTTTGTGTGTAATTTTTTGTCCCTAACCATAGAGATAAGAATGCTTTGGCTGCTGCTATTAGTGCCAACCACTCTGAAAAGGGATACTGGGCATACTTTAATGGTTAACTTGAAGGTTGCTTGTCTGGACAATAATTTTTCCCTCTCTCTATAAGTAAAGGGAGAGAGTGACAAGAAGCTGATCACAGAATATCTGCTTCAGAGAGTTGGCACTTTGTCTTGTGTCTAATCGATAAAGTTATCAGGGCATGGAAGCTGGATATGTCAAATAGGTTAATTTTTTTCAGCTGCACTACCTGGATACTATTGGACAATGTCTCATTCAGTGGGTATTTCACTCTTCACTATGTAGTATGTCTGTTAATATACACTTTGCTGCCAAGTAGGGTGGGCATACTTGAGGTTGATTTGGTTTTTAGCATATACTTTATTCCCAAAAATGTGGGTGCTGGTCAACTGAAAATTATCCACAAATTTGGGCAGAATTTGCTGAAAATTTCAGCTGAGTTTTTTAAAAATTAGAAACACAAAACAGAGGAGAATCCCTAACTAAGGGGATTTCACCAGTTCCGATCCACTTTAGAGCATGTGAACAGCAAAAAAAGGAATGGAATAAATAAGCTGCCTTAATATGGATAGTATGGATGTGTTTGGGTGTCTATTACAGTAAGCAACTACTTAAACCAGTTGTCTCTTGTACATGTTACCAAAAACCTTTGCAAGATGAGATCTTGTACTAGATCATTTATCTGCCTTTAAAAATGTCACTATTTTCTCAGTAATAATTGTCTGCACTGTGGTAAAGCTCAAAGGTCACAGTTGGAAAAGGAGTTTCTTTGTACTTGGTTGTGTACATACACATATGAAGGCACTCTCTTCTCCAAAAATCCTTACAATTGGAAACAGGACAAACTCCAGCTAGGAATGAACAAGAGAAAGAAGAATTCTAAGTAATCTTATGATTTTTCATTCTAAATGTTGGCTATAGAGGAAGATACAAAGGCTAGGGAAATGGACGTAAGTGTACTGATTATGATTCAGAGATGATAGGAAAGCAGGTCTGGAAAGGACCTTACAACGTCATCAAGTCCAGCCCCCTGCTCAAGACAGGATTGTCCCCAACTAAATCATTCCAGCCAAGTGTCTGCCACACCTGCTCTTGCTAATTTCCAAGAATGGTGATTCTACAACTTCTCTAGGTAACCTGTTCTAATGCTTGACCACCATCAGATCACAAAGTGAAACAGGGCAATGGTAAGAGGAAAATCAGGAGAGTCAAGAAGTACTCAACTCAAGAAAGGACAGGAGTGTTCGTGCAGTTGGGAACACTTATTAGGGCACAGACAGAAGTGACAATTTTTGCATGATCTGGCCATAGAAAGCAGTTTATAGCTATGACCAAACACAAGTGCACAGCTGCCAACCACTTTAAAAATGGCCTATCGGGTGAAAATCTGAACCCTCACTGCATGAAGGGTCAGATGAAGATGTTTCAGAACAGAGCATCTTCTGTAATTTGCCTGCCTGCCTACCAGCCTGCCACTGTTTTCAGAATGAGAGGTGGGAACGAGAGTGGAGGGAGTTTGGTCTGGGGGGTTTTCAGCCCCTACTAGAGGGGGGCTCCAATTCACTCACCCCACCCTCCAGCCTTGGCTGGGGAACCCCTAGAACCAGCTCCCTCTGCTCCCTTTCCCCCCTCCCATTCTGAAAACTTTGCAGCTCCATGGGGAATAGAGGCCATTGCTAAGGGAAAGTGACTGTAGGCAGGCAGCCTGCTAACAGATAGATTCCCCTCCACCCTGGAACCAACAGTAAACTTCTGTTTGTTCCAGGGGAATCACTGTAATGCAGACTACTTCCTGCAAAGTGTTTTCAGTTACAGGCTGGGTGCTGCACTTCTGTCTGCACCCTTGAATTTTTAAACAACTGAAAGTCAGGGACAGCTTTAAATTCACCGGGGTTCCAGAAAAGTTATACCAGCTGTAGTCACAGAGGCCAGGTACACACATTCAAAAAGCCAGAGGCAGAATCCATTTAAGTTACATAGTTTTCTGTAAGCAGCACAGTTTAGATGGGCTGCGAACAGACCACATGTTTGTCTTTTGTGGGGGTGGGGAAGGGGGCGAACTTCAGACCGGGTTCTGCCATTTTTAAACCGGTCTATGAAAAACCAACTTCTGTTCTGTTACAGATATAAACTGGCTTAGTGTGTCAAACTTCTGCTCTGTTATGGGTACAGGCCAGTTTCCAATCACTTGTACTGGTAAAAGTGTAATGTCTATACCTGGCCTGAATTTACTGAAAGATTTTAGTTTCCAGAACAATTTCAGCACACTCTCCAGGTTTGTTGCCATCCTCCATTTCTAGCCACAAGCACCCAGTTTTTAAGCTGCATTGGCCCTCTGGGGACACTTCAAGAGAATGGAGGTTGTGTTTGCTTCACAATCCTGCAGCCTCCCCTTAAGATATACATGTTGCCTTCAACGATCTGCCCTGGAATGTACAACAGCATAAGCTGTTGTAAGACGTATGAATTTGTCCCATAGCCTGGAATTACTAAATAGATAACAAAGAGCTCAAACCACAACAACTGGAGAACTTTTATTTCTTCAGACAGAATAAATAAAATAATCCAGTTCCACGGTAAACTCCTGTATGGCTGGTTATCAATCACTTGTTAACCATTCCTTAACTGTAAGTACAGCTTCCATCCTCTAATGCCTTTAATAATCAATGTGAAAGCCTTGAGAATACAATCAGGAAAGAGCGAACTGCGGCAGAAACATGTAGGAGTTGTACTTAGCTCCATAAGTATCATACAGTTTGCTATCCATAGGTCTTTCACGAATGACTTTAAATACCATCTGATCTGCATGATCTTTTGCATCAAAGTTCTCACAAAACTTCTTTAAGAATAGGGAAATGTTTCACACCACCTGATTTTTTTTTCCCTTACTACCCACTTCTGAGCATTTTCTATGTGCCAAATGACTGACAGTTTCTGACCTTAGAAGTAACTTCCTTTTATTAATGTTTCTCCATACTGTACTTGACTGGAAAATTCCAGCTAGTTTTGATAACTAGCTAAAATTATCACATCAATGATTGTTTTCTTTACATTGAATACTGCAGTAACATTAATTAGTTATCAAAAGCAGTAATTGCATGCAAAATCTTTCAACATAAAAAGCACTTCATGAATTTTAGAAATATATTTATTACAACTTTCATTACATTCAAGGCAGGTTGATAGATTTACACAATATATAATCTCTATTACTTTCTGTACACTTTCTGATTTATAATTTGCATATTGAATCTCAACTGTGTGTTCTTCAGTTTAATGCTAGAAAGAAAACAATTTCTTATCAAGTTTCTCTTATAATTAGTCAGATTAGGAGGACTGCTATGTGTATGTCTGGCAATTGTCTTGCTGACACAAAAAATAAATTTTCTGAAAAAAACACTGTCTTAAAAAATTAAGAATATTATTCTCAGTATCATTTCTAGTGACATTCTGTAAATATGCTGCATTTTGTACTACTTCTTATGTGAAAATTTAAAAGCAGTTTACAAAGCTCATTTAACTAACTCCATCAACACAAAGTAGATAAATAATAAAATTTCATAAATGCCTAACTTAAGGCTAAAAGACTTGTTCAAATGAATCTGGGGCAGGCAGAACTAGAAACAAATCCTTGTTCTATCCTCTAACTATCCTAACATAAGACAGGACAGGTTGGCTTTGGCCTACGAAAGCTCAGGCCTCTCTGAATGGGTAATCCAGAGCTGTCCAACTGGCACTCTGCAGGCAGCCTCTGAGGGGTTAATTTGTGGCTCCCAGCAGCTGGGGTCTCCGGGCTCCCCCTCACTCTGCTGGCTTCTATTTCTTGCCTCCATCCCAGAGGGTGGGGTGGGGTGGTGCAGTGCTGCCACAGGGCTGGGGGAGCCCAGAGTGTGGTACAGCAGGGGATCCCACAATCAAAGGACTGAGACTGAGTGTGGGGCCGAGGCACATGCACACATGCTAAGCAGGGAGTGGCATCCATGTGGTGTGTGACCTGGGGAGCCTGTGCTCACACTGGGTACACGATCACTCTCCTTATCCCACTGGCTCTCAACCTTTTTAGACTCAAGGCACCCGTCATTAGATTCAAGGGACCCCCTCAGAAAATGCCAGCTCTTAGTTTTCAGTTGTGTTTTTAACTACAGAAAAATAATACAGAGATTCTTCTGTTGCAAAGAATTCAGAAAGCCCAGAAGAGGTCAGGATGTTTTTAATACCATTCATTTCTATTTGAAATCTCTGGTTTACCTTGTGAATCATGTTTGCACACCTAATACTGCTAACATGACACAGCACCCCATGGCACACTGGAAAGGATCTCAAGGAACCCCAAAATGCCACAGCATCCTGGCTGAAAATCACTGCTGTCTGCTTTGTCCTAACATAGTTATCAAAAGGTAAATTCGTTTTTATTACATACATAACCCTGGCAGCAGCGCTACCTGGAGTCACGTACAAATTTTTGGGATCCTGGGGTGCCAATAGGTCTCAGTCTACTCCCACTCCATCTACAGGCTGGGAGCACCACTCTTGGAGTGCTGTCCTGTGGTCCTCCCCACACCACTAAATACCTATTTACAATAATTGATTATTTACAATAGTAGTAACTGAGAGATTGACAAATTCGACATCCCATAAATAAAAAACAAAATATTTTCAATGAGCTCAATAATAATCTATACCAGCAGATAAAGTGATTACTTATCATATAACAAAAAAATTATGTTATCAACTTTAACACTCAGGCAACTTATATATACACTTAGTCAGCCAGGTCTCCACAAAATCACACTGCCTGCAGCAAAGTAGCCCACTGTGCAGTAGCTGCAGTGGGGACCGGTGCTCAATCTGCCTCAGAAGAGGGGTGGCGATGCCATCATCTGGACAGAAGATGGGGGTGCCTGTCAGGACCTTAGGTGTGGCTCCTCCAGAGACCAGGGTTTCTTCCCTTTTCCAGTCTTTCCTGGGTGCCTGCAATCAATCACACCACTCCCCAGACACTTCCCAAGGCAGCTCCCCTGTGTTTGGCACCTGTCCCTGACTCCCTCCCAGTGACTCCCTGTACCAAGGGATCTTAAGAGTGGGGAGGGGAACCTCTTTGCACAACCCCTGCTCCTCTACTAAAGGATACCAGGCAATCCTGGGTACTCATTAGCTCGTGGCTCCTCTGCCCTCAGTAGCAGCTCACTCAGTCACAATTCCTCTGCCCGTCATCCTCTCAGAAGCGCTTGTCCTGGTAGCAGCCCCCTCAGAAGCAGCCCTTCTCTGCATCAGCTCCCCTCTCCCCAGCTAGTCTCCCCTGTTTTCCCCAGGCTTCCTGCCCTGGAGTTCCAGCTGTCCAATCACGTGCATACATTCTGTGTGCACAGCCTGCTGCAGATCCTTGTCCCAAGACTGCAAACACCCTGTTTGAGCTTGCAAGCTCTAAGGAAACCCTTCAGCACCTTTACACAGATATAAGAACCCATCCACACCGGCCCAAGGATGCACTTTCATGGA
>NW_017728992.1:164597401-164597857 GCF_001723915.1 Gavialis gangeticus | reverse complement strand
GTTTGAGCTTGCAAGCTCTAAGGAAACCCTTCAGCACCTTTACACAGATATAAGAACCCATCCACACCGGCCCAAGGATGCACTTTCATGGATTCAATAGCAAAATTGAAGCATATTTAAAAATGAAAGCAACATGTATTAGTCCACGAGGGAACAAGATTTTAATGGACTTTTTTTTGGCAAAGGGGAAAAAAAACCTCATAGATTATAAAATAAATGTAGTTTACTTCTTGAAAGGAAAGCTGTTTAAATAATGAAGGTAAGGCATTGTAAGAGACTCTGAACAACAGATACCAAACTTACTGGCAGGTACAGACAACTGCCATTTTTCAGCAGCTATCTTTTTGCAATAAGAAAAGCATCATAATTGTGGACTAATTATTATAATAATCTTCAAAATACTTCAGTATCAAGTAACATCACACTTTAAAGGAATCAACATCAATAGAGAAAATC
>NW_017728992.1:164597056-164597390 GCF_001723915.1 Gavialis gangeticus | reverse complement strand
AGAGCCCACTACAGCCCCCACCCAGCCACAGCCCTCTGCCCCACTGGGAGCAGGCCATAAAGGGTCCAGTTTTCTCCCCACAAGGCATATTTACATAAAATATTTACTGCAGAGCTGCTTGACTACTTCTGCAGAAAACGTCTCTGCATCTACACGTGTGGCCCTATTAGGGCGCACAAAATAAATCAACTCTGGAGCAGGCAAGTGCCAGTCTGCTCCAGAGTTTTTTCATGGGTAACAACACACTGCTGCGGCCAGCTGCCAGCTAGCCTGTGCCCCAGCCAGCCGCTCTGCAGTGCGCTGCAACCCCATCAGAGCAGCCGGATGTGCTGTG
>NW_017728992.1:164591072-164592056 GCF_001723915.1 Gavialis gangeticus | reverse complement strand
AATCCCTACCTTATTTGAGCGTAAAGACACTCTTCCTCCACATCGCGCACAGAATTTAGTTTGGCAATATGAACAGTTATGGCCACAGCCATCGGCAAATTTTGTTTTGTGGCAGATACCACAAGTTGGGGCATCACCCTTCTGCTCTTGCTGCTGCTGTGATTCCTCTCCCATCTTCTTCACCTGCTCCTTATACATTTCAAATTGTTGATGTAATTTCCTACAAAAGAAAACATGAATAAAAAGCTTTTATATCTGTGCATACACTGACACAACACAACATATTTCAAAACAAATCAAATAAAAAATACCAGAGTAAACAAAATGAAGAGATTTCAGATAGAAATATAGCTAAAAACAAAAGTCAAGGGTCTCAGCAATGACAACATACAATATACTGTAAGTTAACTGCTATAAAGGATAATTACCATATTGACTCAAATATAAGATGAGATTTCCCCCCATCCTCATCTTAGTCATGTACCAGCAACACCCTCCCCAGCCTCATTAAAAACATTAGGTATCATTAAACTGTTGCTAGAAGCAACATGTGCTCAAACATGGAAACCAACTATAAAGTTGACTGAGTTGACTGAATGCAGCCCATGCTGAGCATGCCCATAAAATACATACTATCTTTCTTTTTTTGCATGTCCCTTAAAAAATGGGCAGGAGGGAATAAGCACCAGACCTTAAGGTACTACAATACCAGACAGGCACTCAGAGAGATCAGAGGAAGCTCCAACACCCTCCCCTGGTGCCAAAAATGCTGACAGCAACCTTTTTTTTTTGGCCTTAAAAAAAAGGGGGGTAGGTGTTCCCTCCCCAGAAAACTGGCACCAGGTCTGAAGGTACTGCAATACCAGGCTGGCACCAAGAGGAACAGAGCCCATCCTGACACCCTCCCCTTAGGTCCCAGAAATGCTCAATCTTAGCCAAAAGGGTGGGTTAGTACAGCTCTTCTGAATAACAAAGTCCCATCCC
>NW_017728992.1:164585632-164586072 GCF_001723915.1 Gavialis gangeticus | reverse complement strand
ACCCTCCCCTTAGGCCCCAGAAATGCTCAATCTTAGCCAAAAGGGTGGGTTAGTACAGCTCTTCTGAATAACAAAGTCCCATCCCTTGCCCCCAGAAGAAGGGGTTTTGCCATCTTGGCACCACAAAAATACCAAATTATATTTTAAAAAACAAACCTCTACAGCATTCATTAATTTGATTTCAACAAAATATTTGTGTCCCAATTTACATGTGTTTGTGTAGTGTACACAGAGGTGATTGCACAATAGCTTAAAATCAAATCTTACCCTTGTATATTGTAGAGGGATGCGTGTAAGTTTGTGGGGGGGCTGTGGGTATGTGGGTATATGGAATGTGGGTGGGTATGGGGTTTGTGGGGAGAAGTGTGGGGGGGAAGGTGGCTGAGGTGTATGAGAGGGTGCTGACCAGCCAGCAACAGCACTCCAGAATTGGAGCTTGC
>NW_017728992.1:164578611-164580632 GCF_001723915.1 Gavialis gangeticus | reverse complement strand
GGCAATGTTAAGGGGGTGTGGGTGCATGTGTATGGTGGGTATGAGGGGGATGTGGGTGCATATGTATGGTCCCTGCCCACACACTGCCTCTGCCCCCCCCACCCACACACACACGTGTACCAGTGGGGTCCCGTGCTGGGGGTGGGCAGGGCTGGGCTGCTCAGTTCTGTTGAAGGTTCCCCCTGTGTCCTACTGCTCCTGGCTCCTGTCAGCTTTGACAGGCAGCCAGGAGCAAAAAAAATACTCATTTACTAATTTTTTTAGGGGCCCCACAGGCCAGATAGAATGGCCTGGCAGGCTGGATTTAGCTCGCAGGCCATATTTTGCCCACTCCTGTGTTACATCAGGTTCCAGTTACGAGTAGTAAGCTCCAACAGAGTTCCTTTTTGGGGGTATCCAGAGTACACACACATACTTAGCAGTGCTAACTGTGGGATCACAATGGCTTGAAATGCTGTCAACTCTGCTGGGGCCCAGCCCAATGAACTATATGATAAGTCATAAGCCTTTTGGTTCTTAGCTAATACCAAGCACAGTTTGTATGATGTATAAGTTGGTACAAAAGTGATATCAAAGCTGTGTTATGAGCTGTGTACCTGTGTTAAAATTTGCAGCAACCAACCAGACCCATAGCAGTCTCTTGTTCCCCTCTGCAGTTTCTTCCCTCCTGTCTGTCCCTTCCCCTGCCCCCACTTCCTTCCCTCCCCCCCATATTGTGACATGTAGCTCACTTCCACATTTTGGTTGGAGGGTGGGGGAGAAACAGAGCCGGACAGCAAGGGGTGGGGGGGCAAGAAGGCCACAGGAGGAAGATGGAAACAAGTTGCAGGGGTAGAAGGCAAGGGGGCCCCCTTACCCTCCCAACCACTATTTTTCTTGCTGTAGGAGTGTGAGAGGGATGAATTCAAAATAAGATTTTGATAAATAGATTCTACACCTGGAAAATTATAACACATTTATATATTTTCCATATACAGAATCTAATTGGGGGGGGGTTCATCTTGTATTCAAGTAAATATAGTAACTTCTCTCTACTGTGAGACCAACTACTAGTAAACATAATACCCTGGCTGAGATACAAGACTACAAGATAATAAACTTGTCATTATTATGCTAAAGGAAGTCTGATTGATTGACTGATTCTTTCGGAGTGCAGCTTTACCTATTTCTATTATTCAGTACTAAATATACCTAGACTATTTATATTGCTTTTTTTATTCTAGTATGGAACAGATGAATTATTCTTAAACTTCTTATCAAAATCATGCTTTGCTAACATTAGAGTCAAGTTTTATGTAGCTCCCTATTCATCAGATGGAAGTTCTCTCAATATTGCCAACTCCAACAATTTTAGCACAAGTCTTGCAATAGGTATTTTTGTTAAAGATACAGGTCCTGGCATGAAAAGTATTAAATGAGAATCCTACCTATAATGTTTAAGAGTTACGTTTCTGGTCCTCATGGTTTCTGAAAAAAAGGCTTGACAATTTCACAGAAGTACATCCTAAAGGCTCCAAAACCAGAAAGCAAATAAAAAAACTACACATTATATTTCTTTAAATCTCATGATTTCAGAGAATCTAAATCACGACTTTTGAATGAGTGGTCTGGGCAATACTGTCACTTATTCTCTCTTTCTGATTACTATCACTCATTTCTTCCTTCTCCTTGAACTGTGGGAAGGGTACAGAAGGAGACATTCTAACAAGAGGAGCAAATACTGGTCTACATATGCATATGTATAATACCTATAGTCTGGGTCAATTTTTACTCTCCAGACATGCTATTAATCCTCCATTTCCTGGAGTCCCTTCAAGATCTTTGCTTGTTTTCATATTAAGCTAAACCAGGCTTGTCTAACATATGGCCCGCGGGCCACCATGCAGCCCACCAAGGCATTTTCTGTGGCCTGCAGTGCTACAATAGGAAACGAATTGTTCCCGCCCCTTGTCCCTCCCCCAGCCCCTCAGCAGCTTCCTAATGGCTGCTGAAGGGCTGGGGAAGGGACAAGGTTCCCACAT
>NW_017728992.1:164573035-164573611 GCF_001723915.1 Gavialis gangeticus | reverse complement strand
CCCTCCCCCAGCCCCTCAGCAGCTTCCTAATGGCTGCTGAAGGGCTGGGGAAGGGACAAGGTTCCCACATGCACCACGTCAGCTTGACATTGCCAACGCGGTGCATGTGGGAAGAGGAGTGCAGACCCGGTCCACCTCCTCCCATCCCCAGCACCACATGGGGAAGCCACCGCTTCCCAGCCTAAGCGACTCACCGCTCCCCGCCCGCAGGTGAAAGGCAGCTCAGCTTGGCCACCTGACCCCAGGTCACTGGCGGAGGCAGAGGCGGAGCAGTGCAAGCAGGTGCCTCCTCCCACTGGGCTGTCGGCACTGGCCACACTGCGTGGGGTGGCCCCAGGCTCAGGCGGAGCCTGTGCTTGCTGTGCCCCAAGGTGCCACCCAGCCCCAGCCCCAGCTCCAGCTCCCTCCAGCCTGGCGCAGTGATGTGGACCTGTGGAGGCAGCATGGCAGCTGGGCTCACCCTCGTCGTCTGCCTCTGCCACCTCCTGCCCAGCCGGGGCGGGAAGACGGCGCCTCCCCTGGGGCCAGGCCGGTGACTGTGGGCTCCCAGCACCTGTGTGTGTGTGTGGGGGGGGG
>NW_017728992.1:164565282-164568035 GCF_001723915.1 Gavialis gangeticus | reverse complement strand
TTCACAGTCCCAACTCAGTGTCCCTCACTGCTCCTACCTCCAGACCCCAATGCCCCAGTGTGTGGAGTATGGGGGACCCCAAGTAGCCCCTTGCAGGCTGGAACTCTGCCAGCCCACAAGAGAAAAGCCACAGTTATATGTTTTTCTCCTTTAAAGGAGAACCCACTTTTAAAGTTTGCTGGTGACCCTTTCATATATTCTTGAGAACTTCACTGGTGTCAAAGGTCACGTGACATCACTTCCTGATGTGATACCATTTCCTGTGAGGTCTTTGAATATGGCTCGCTGGCCCACTGAGTGATAAAAGTTTGTGATCCAGCCCCACATTCAAAAAAGTTGGACACCCCAGGCGTAAACTCCTTGTCCTCGCCTTCCGGGTCCTGCACATATTCACTCCTACTTGCACCCTGGCTCACATTTCCTCTGCCCAGCACTCTCCTCATAGTGCCCTCTCTTCGCTCTTCTTTACACTACTTCAAATTTGACTGAACTAAAGGCCAAATGTTGCCCTGTTACACCAGAGCAGGTCTCAATGAAGACAGTATTCTCAGTGACACAGAAAGTCACATTTTCACTAACGTATGGATTCATAAGTCGGTCCTTTAACAGTGGTTTGAAACTACGTCCCTTTTCTATGCTGTGATTGTAAGGTAACAAATCCCAGAAGGGGATGGCAGTGTGACAAAAATAAGAAATGCAAGACAGTTACTCTATTGTTTTGATTTGTATATTGCACTTATAAGAAAATATCTAGACGTTTATGCATGCTATTATCACTTTCATTTAGAGCCCAGTTTAGCATGATACTTAAGCACATAGGTGTCCCAGAGTCAAGGATTCTTCACAGAGAACACACAGACAGAATTCATGTTTCTAGCATATTGGATCATTGGTGCCAGCTGAGCAATAGAACAATCCTGACAGGTACTTGGGAGTGGATACCCTAGCTGGGTAACAAAGCTGTGGCCTCCATACTTCACCAAATTCAAGTTGTGATAATTTACGGAATCTGTCTATGAAGGATTTACACATTCTGATTTTAAAACTGCTTCAATGGATGTAAGTCATCCATATGCTCTCAGGGCTGATGTAATGTCTTTCTTAGACAAAGGAAAAATGGAGACTCATAAATATGAATAGCTCCCATGGGAGTACCTCAGGACAAGGAAAGGGCCATATCCTTAGTGAAACCAACTTTCTCAAATGTCTTGATAAACAGTTGGGCTTTGATGCATAAGACTTTTGCAAGAAAGGGGAAAAACAAAAGAAGTGAGTCTTGAAAACCACAGAGACTGAGTAAAAAAATTAAAGTAGGGGATTCACCATCTTGATCTTTCCAATTCAAGGGGGTGCCTTTCTGGAAGATCTGTTTTAACCAAACACAAGTTATTGGGCTTGGTAAAGAAGCAAGATGGTGAAATGCAATGACCTATGATATACAAGATGCTGGGACAGGAGAATCTGCTGATCCAGTATGATTTAAAAGTCTAGAATTATGGGACCTGCTCAGAAAGAAGAAACTGCTATAGGAGGAGGGGGAGACGTACAGAGAGAATCCATTATTTGGAGAAGTAGCTGAGGCAGGAGATGGTGCAAAGGAATTACTGTTCAAGCTGGGAAGGAGTCATCCCTCTGTTATGCCCTTTATCCTTGTAGTGGCTAGCCAAACTTGCCAAAACAAAGCCAAAAAACCAAACAGTGACAATCTGCACAAGCCTCCTGGAGAACTTGTAAATCAGGCTTGTTCCTGATTACAATACTGGATCTTGATCCTGCCTTGTCCTGTGACTTCTAGACTCCAGCTCCTGACCTGGCTTGTTCTGTAGTTTTCAGACTCTGGCTCTTGACCTCAGCTTAACACCTGACTCCAGCTCTTAGCCTTTGCCCTAGACACTGGGACTGACTGCACACATCCCTGTAGCCTGGCAATAGATGTTTAATGATTTTTACTTAAGTCTGTTAATTTCTTATGCTATCTAATAACAAAAATTAAAAGCAATACTGGAAATGTTTACAAAGCCTGTATATTGTGTGCTTCAGCTATCGCATACATCCTCAAAGACATAATTTGTAAGGCACACTGCCCACAACACTCTGGGAAAAGACATGCCCAAGACTTTGGGATATCTTTGGGGGTCCACACTAGTCCTGGAGTCCTAGGGCAGCTGAGCTGTAAATTCCCACTTCTCTGAAGGGGTAATAGACAAAGAGTCTGTGCCCATTAAAGTGTGACAGGGAGGCCAATAAAAGACACAAGGAGGCAGGGAAGCAAATGAAAGATACGGGGCTAGATTATACCCTGATTAACAAAAGCCTACACAATCTATTATGATAGGACACAAACAACAGCCTGATGTGGTCCAGCATGGGGAGGTATGACAATTCATCTTACTGTTTTCATGTTCATATCAATACAAAATTGCATTCCTCCTGGGCATACATATTACTGCAGAGGCATCTATATAGATCCGTCTGTCTGTCTATCAGGGCTGTGTGAAGCTTCAATAGCCGATTCAATTTGGAGGAGATTTGGCCCGATTCAATGGCTGAATCTCTGAATCCCCAAATCAAATTGGAAGCCTCTGAATCTATTCGGAAAAGATTTGGCACTGATTTGGAGATTCAGCCATAAACTAAACAGGCAGCAGTCCTTACCACGCTGGACACAGCTGCCTCCAGCTGATAAGTCTGGGCGGAGGGGGGAGGAAAGGGGCATGAGTGGGCAGAGGGGAGAGGTAAGGGGTGTGGCGGGG
>NW_017728992.1:164554103-164565060 GCF_001723915.1 Gavialis gangeticus | reverse complement strand
GGGGGGGGGGGGAAGGGGGTGGGGGGGGGGGGGGTTTGGGGGGTGGGGCTGGGACAAGCTGCCTAGCCGGGGCAAGGGGGTGCAGGACTCAGGGAATGGGGCTCCCGCCACTGCACACTGCCAGTCCAGGAGGGCATGGGAGCGGGCTGATCTTTACACGGGGTAAGGGCAGGCTACAGTTGCACTCTGCCTGCTCCCCGCCCCCTCACTGCAGCCTTTGAAAGCAGCACAGTGCCATGTGCATCTCGCCACTGAGCAGGCTGGGCAGCAAGGCACAAGGCTCCACTTTCAAAGGCTGCAAAGAAGCACAGAGGCAGGAAGCAGGCAGAGCACAGCTACAGCCTGCCCTTGCCCTATGCAAAGATCGAGGACCATGTGCACCCCCTCCCCTTGACTACCTGTGCCACGGCTCTGGAGGAACCATGGGTTATGATTGCCCCAAGACCCGTCCGGGGCCCCATGCATCATGGATGGGGCCCCATGCATCATGGATGGGGCCCTAACTGGGCCGGGTGATGAGGCAATCAGAGCCCAGCGGCTCATTCAGGGGTGTGGCGCAGGGGAGCTGGGGGGAGGGTAACAAATGTGAATGGGGCCCTGGCTGGGCTGGGTCATGGGGCAATCCCCACAGCAGACAGGAGCAAGGCAGGCTCAGCTGCATGGTGAAGGTTAGCAGCAACACAGGTGGGGAGGCAGGGAGCTTGGACAGGGGTGGCACTGGAAGGGGTAGCTACTGAGGGGCTAAGGTGAATTTTGGGGTGCCTATAGGCCCCCAAATCCCCCCTAGCACCGCCCCGGAGAGTTTTCAAATTCATTTAAAAGATAGATACAAAAGGAGCAGTTATGTCTTCAAGTTCAAAGTTTATGTATCACTGGAATCCTCAAAACTCCCACTAACCTGCTGCCTAACACTGAAGACACTTACAATCCCCCAGTGCCTAAGTGTCTACTTTTCATTTCAAAATGGCTAATTACAATATCTTCCATGTTTCAGAGATAAAGCATGTGACACTACATCACTGTAGTGACATACTACAGCTACATAACATTCACAGGTGTCCAAGCATGACCAGCAGCTACTTTGCAATAGTGGCATGCTCCCCTGTTATAGTATGCCACTGTGGTAAAGTAGTTGCTAAGCATAACCTTCCAACACATGTATGGAGCAGTATGGGTGGTTACTGTGTCATGCTTTAGTACTTCCAAGAGGAAGTACTAAAGCACAGTGCAGTAGCAACATCGCCATAAGCAATGTAGATGCATGCTAAGAAAATTAGTTGACTCTAGCCCTATATGAACAATATGGACCTAAGGCCCCTGCCACACATTACATATATTACACAATTAACTGGTCAACTGCACAATAAAGTTAGACTAGTCACATGTGCAAAGTAATGTTCATGCAATTAAGTGGTTAAATGTACAATAAATTTAAACCAGCCACACGTACAAATTAATTATTGCACCATAAAAATGTCCATTCCATTATAAAAGAGTCAATCAGCTACAAAGTTAGTGCTTGAAAATGTGTAACAGCTTTATAGCTGTTAGATTAATCTATCCAGTTTTAATCTGAACATGTGGCAGGGCCCTAACTTTAAAGTCTAAGGAATAAAAACTATGAAATACCAGAAAGAGTATTAAAATAGTAGGCTTAGAGCAAAATGAAAGGGAACTTCATTTTTCTTTATGAAGCGTTATCTTTACCAGATATTTTTGTAGATGAAAGTATTAAAAATTGCCCATGAAACCTAATGTAGTTCAATATAGCTAATCTTCAGGAGGAAATTACATTTGGGAGACCAATTTCCTTAACACCCTTTGTAGACCCTAAATACAAATAACTGATAAAAATACTTTGATCTGAAATGTTCCAGCTCCTTACAAAATACATTTTTTAATGTACTGTTTCAGATGTTTATATTTAATTCAAGTACTTTTTCAATACATACAGAAATTATACAAAAATGCAGGCTTCAAATAATCTTAAAAGAAATGGAAAACTCAAACAGCAGACAGATGCAAAAACAACAATCCTAGATTTTAGTATTATTTCCTTAGTATTTCTGAAAGACTCTCCTTATGGCTTAGATGTTGATGTCAAGTAAATCTATCAATTGTTCAGTCTAGTACAAGCAGCAATATTCCTCTTTCTGCACCCCAGCAACATGAGTCCAAACAGAAATTATTTACAAGGGTTCTAGAAATGCCAACCTATAACCTAATTTTCAGAGGTGCTAAGCATTTCCAGGTTCTCATTTATTTTAATGGAAACTACAGGTACTCAGCCTAAAATGGAACCAGGATTTCATATAGGTCTTGAGGCTGCAGCAGAAACTGCTCCTAACAAATTATCAAACTGCTATTATGCAATTACGAAGGTAATAGTTACAATGCCAATATGCAAGTGCAAGCCTTCTGTAGCTAATAAAACTTAACAATATTGACCTGACCCTACATATCTTATATGTTCAGAACTCCTATCAACTTCAACAGCAGTTTTTAGTGTACAAGAAATGGGCACTACGTTTCTTTATGTTTACTTTATTAATAATTTCATGGTCTCCTTTGCTTAAGTTAAAAAGTAACTAATACTCTTTGAAATGTGTAGTCTATCTACATACTCCACCTTTTTGGCAAGGAAGAGGAAGAGGAAAGCACCTGGACCAGAGATGTTTCTCATCAGCAGCATCTGTTAGGGGGGTAGACGTGCCTTTCATATCCTCATACCTCCAGCCAAGTTTGAGCTCCCTCTCTATCTGAAGAGCCAGTGGTTCAAAGATTTCAAAGTATTTGGGATAAAAGGTGGGTTATGCAATATACATATAGGCTATTCAAAGAACATTCTAGATCCCTTTTCCTTGAGTCACTGTCTGTATTCTAATTCTACTACCGGTGACTCCCAAGCAGAGTCTAAGTAAACAGCAAATACAGCACAGAACAGCTAAATTTCAGAACATTTTTTGAAGCTTGCACAAGTTCCTAGTTTTGGAAAATGTACAGAGGGTGTGTCTACATGAGACACTGATTGCACAGTAGCCTAATAATACTGTGTAGCAGTGTGCCACAGCACAGAGTGCTAATGTGCTACTGTGCAGTATTATTAGGCTGCTGTGCAGTAGCATCACTTAAAAGACATTTGCCAGCACTACTGTGCAGTAACTCTGGTTACTGCACATTTATTTAATACTTGCTTATACAAGTACTAAATAACTGTGCAATAACCACTGTGCAACAGCGTCTTGTGTTGATTTACTCAAACTGAAGTATACCCATATTGAATGAATAAACAATCTTCCCATCAAGTGACTTCCCAGCCAGATGGTGACACAGCTCAAGAAACTAAAGTTGATACCAGTTCATCTGTGATACCGTTCACGTGTCACAGAGAAACTTGGGAACTCCTGAAGTGTCCGGATATGACAACATTATGGAGCCCTATGAACATCCCAAGCACAAAGAGTCTGTTCTGTTTTTCCAATGTGTGCCTTTGGAAAGAATGTATGCAAGTGAACAGAAATTCCAATACTATATTAGGAAGAAATCTATTTTTACAGTCTCGGAGATTTTTTTCTATATCAATGATAGTATCAGAAAGCTCTATACAAGCAGAGCATGAAGTTCACCTAGTCTTCTTGCTAAATATTGAAGAGAGAGGTAGTTAGCCATGTTAGTCTGAAGTTAGCACAGCTCCTTCAGGGTAGGGTAGGGTAGCATAGTGTCCTATAGACTAGCTCAGTCAGAGCAGCATGAGTTTTCATAGGCTACAGCCTACTTCATCAGATACTATGAATTAAGTTCTTTACAGAGACTTATGGAAGAGGACACAAGGCTATAGGGTCAAAGTGGCATCCATTAAATTGGACAGAACTAGATTTAAGTCCTGTACAGATGTAGGTTACCTAACATAAAGATAAACTTTGGAGACACTTTAAAAATCTTCTCACTATTGGATAAAAGAATACTGAGAAAACTTGAAACAGCAGATTCATATCAGATATGACACTAAAATGTATTCTCAGAGAATTCGGAGATAACCCAATCAGGTTGAGATACAGCAAACAGTTTAAACTTCTAATCTATTTTGGAACCTAACAGGAACATGACATTGATGCAATCAGATGAAGGATCCTCTTTAATTTGAAAGGTAAGTAGATTGTGTCAAGTCTTTATTAAGTTCTCTCTCATGTCCCTATCAACACTAAATATCCATACTTTTAGATGCAGTGACTATAGACACAAAGGTGGAATTTGTCCATAGTCTTGAGAATTGAACTCTGAAATCAAAGACTCAAGGTTTAAATACATCCTTTGTTATGGATAGTAAAACAAAATTGACCATGCTGTGTTTGATGTTCTGAATTGTGATTGGAAGTTGGGAATCAGGAGGAAATGCATAAAATAGGGCAGGCGTACAAAGAATGAAAAACACATGGTACAGTGATAGATGGCTTAGATCACATATTAAGCAGATCTGAAGACATTTTTTATTTTCTAGTGTTGTAAGAGACTTAAGTGAGGGAAGCCTTTTTCTTGAATACACTGCAAGACACCACCTTGCTTTGACCATTTGTGATTGATAATGAATCATCAGCTCAAGTTCATGTTTTATTATGAAGCTTTCCAGCATAATTGGGTTTACCTCTCCACTTGTCTATTTAGTTGGAATACTATTCTTGCACTGTTTCACATCACCTGACATCTACAATATTTCCTATATTCCTTAAAATGCCTTGCAGATATTGTGGATGGCCCTCACTTCCAGTATATTGATGTTCAGGGCTTGATGTTCTTGACTATTAGATTTTTCATTCAAACCCCTCAGACTTGTATGGAAGTGTCTATTAACATAATCTTCAAGGAGGAATGAGGTTGATGGAAATGCCGTCATAAACACCTCTTACATATTTCCACCAAGTTAGAGATTCAAGAACTTTCTTTGGAATCCTCATAGTCATGCCTACAGAGACTTGCTCAGGCAAATAAACTGAAGCAATGCAACTTTGGAGTTGACAGAAATGAAGTCTTCCATGTTGGATGACAAAAATACAAAACACCATTGGGCCACAATTTTTTTATGTTGATGTTTAAAAATGGACTGAATTCTTCCTGTATTTGGTGCTTCAGTCAGTCTACACTGATGTCTAGGTACTTTGTGAACACTCTTGGTGCAATTAAAGAGTCCAGAGGGATACAAAGGGGATGATAGTGATGTCACGGCCTGGAATAAATCTAGGAAAGTATTTGTGTGCCAGATGAACAGCAATGTGAAGAGATAAAACATTAAGGTTGGGGCAAATGACTAGTCCTTTGGATCTTGGGGACCTCAGGGATGTGGTAAGAGCAACTAGAGAGACCGTTCCAAACTTGGTCTTTTCAATAGAAAATTAAGCTCACATTAAGCTCACTGTGACAAATGTCCTTGGAATGAGAAAATCTCAACTGAATCCTCTTCTTGGTTGAAGTGGTACCTCCTCTACTTGTCTTAACATGACCTCATTAAGTTTTTGTTATTCTGCAAAAGATAGCCCATATCCATATTCCATCTAAGGTACTTGAGCTGGAGGCACAAGTGCATTTTACATCCTTGTGCTTCCAGGCAAGGGCAGAAATAATTGGAGAGCATATGGAAAAGGACAGGACTAGGAAACATATTGTATTATATAGCCCAGGGGCATTAAACTCATTGGGCCATGGGCAAGACGAGGGTCACTGAGCTGGTCTGAGGGCTGGATCAGGCCACACCAGAGCAGAGGGCCTGACCAGTGCGGCAACGCATGCAGCATGTACCCTGTGCCAGCCCCCTGTACCATATGCAACACGCACCAGCCCCTCTCCAGTGTTCACTCTCCACATGGTGTATGGGTTGCACACTAAATTGGGTGTCCTGCTGGACTAGTCCTACTGAGTAACTCCAGGGTTGGATGCCTCAGGCCGTCTGTAAGTGCCAGACCCAACATGTAGGGCCAGTCCAGTGGCACATCCCAGGCAGTACATGCCCGATGTACCACTAAAGCACAAGCCTCAGAGTACAGCTGGTACATACACAGAGCTACACTGGCCCTGTACAGCCTGGCCCAGGAGTCAGCACTCAAGGCTAGTCTGGCATGGGCACCACATGCAGCCCTTGCCCTAGACTGCCACCCTGTGCTGTGTGCAGTGCCTGCAGTGCTCAGTCCAGCTTAGGTACCAGACAGGCTCCAGGCACAAGGTCAGTTCAAGACCCATAGGCTGGATCACAGGGCTCCACATTTACTGAACTTCAATACTAGAGAGTAAAGATAAATGATACAGTTGAAAAATCTTAGGACACTGGGAGTGCCCTCCTAAGTAGGCATGTGCAGTCACTGTAGTGCCTGAATTAATGGTCTGCTGACTGATGGGGAAAAGAAAAAAAGTTGAATTAGAATTGACAAGACTACTTTACCTGTCTGTTCTACTTACAATATTTAGTATTGAATAAAGCTGGGGCCTTTGTTTACTAATCAACCATGTCCACCTTTGCTGGCAGTGCCACTCAGCAGTTGTTTGCAAGTACAATGGTCTGTGTGTGTAAGGCTAGAGGAAAAAGTAAATACAAAGGCTAGGACCATATGGCCACTTAAAGATTGGTCCAATTAATCCTATGGCATTTCTCTGTTGATTTACTGGAGTTAAGTTAAACTACATGTAAGCAAAGAAAAAATTAACTCTTCACTGAACCCACTGTTTTCAGTCTTGTTCAGAAAAGCATGTAACTACATATTTTTATTGATTTATTTGGCGCACTGCTCAATCTAATTTTAAAACTATCTTAACTGTTTGCAAGATAATAGCTTAATGACAAATAATTTCCTCCTACTTTTAAATTAGTATTTTATTAAATGAATTGTACATAGAATTTTTACATTATGTTATATACAAAAAAACCTGAGACTAGATTCAAGTTTTAAAAAAAGCAGAATGTCATAATGAATAAGAAATTATTTTAAAAATGTTTCAGACTTGCTTTTTAAAAATAACATAAGCAATCAAATACACTTAGAACTACTACTAGCCCCAGGTAGTGATCTGTGTATGCAAAGTTATATGGGTTTTATATCTCTTAGATGTTCTACTCTGATGCAACTCTGAAACACGTACTCATTATCCATATTCCTCTCTAAATATTTTTAACCCGATTATTTAGCCAAAGGCTCCACAAGTCAATTCTGTATTGTGTAAAAATATTTCATATCTTTACATTTGCTACTTTTCATTTCTATTAACTGATCCTTATGCCAAATGCTATGCTCATGCTAGCCTGCTTCACTGAGGAGCTGAGTGTCTTTACTGTCATTATCTTCAATTTGCCCCAGATACAATTAATTAAAATAATCTAGACTAAAGGTGACAAAACACACAGGCCAGGACAGCTACATTCTTTTCAAGGGTCAGATTTTCCTAGCAAACTGTAAATAAAATTTTAAAAAACATGATAGCTTATTTTACACTTATGGGAGTGCCTTTAGGTATAAATAAAGTTGAACAGAATTCCAAGCCTTAACAGTGCTTAAATTAACTATGAATGGAGATTCAATGTCTTCAAAAGAAGTGGAGTACAGAATTTGTCCAGTTAAATACAGCATTTTCCTCTTCCACTCGATTTTAGCTTAGTATTGCTTGGATTTATTGTGAGCCATATATTCTTCAGCAAGAAGCAGATCCCACAGTAAGCACTGTGATATTCTTACGTTGCTGATGGTTTTGTTAGGGCAAAACAAGACCTACTACAGCTGGATGGAATCCACGTTACTAGCCCATATCAACATTACATCTCATCCCCTCTCCAAAGGTTCTCTTTCAGAGGACTACATCTTTTTGAGATAGGATGACCAGAACTGAACACAGATACAGATTTTAAATATTAGATTATTGTTACTTTTAAGCATACATTTAAGTAATTTAGCATAAACATGTTATGGTAATCTAAGAATGGCAGAAATATATTTTTATATTTGATGTTGGATAAATTCAGTATCCGTTTGAATTTTGGAAATCAAGAAAGCCGAGGTTAACCTAGACATGATTTATGTCAATCAGTGACTTTGATACTGATCTAATTTTTTTAACAATCAAACATTATTTCAAGTGAAGAAACTAAATATCATACAGAATTTTTCCCCCTGGCAAATTAAGAAAACAGATCTTTAAAATAAACTTCAACCTGTTCATTAACAATTACACAGTTTACTGCTTTATCAGAGTAAGTTTCCCAAAGTAAAAGGGCTTCAGTTAGCTTTTCATTTTACTTGTTTCAGTACAATGTATTTTTATTTACTTTACACCACGGTTAAGTTAACACTTCCTATTGAGAGGCATACAATATTTACAAAATGCACCTTTCAGAATTACTAAGTCACTGGCTGTTAAGCACCTTGAAACATTATTACATTTATGAAGAGCATCACTACCAGAGATAATATTTCTTAAAAGTCACTCAGGTTACCTTATTTGCATCATCATTTGATGTACAAATAGATAACCATCAATTTCACTCTGTAGCGTGAAAGAACCCAAAATACTACTAAGCTGCTATGCTAAAGGACTTTTTAAATCTTTCCTTCAGATGTTACTTTCTATAAGACTTCATTACATCATGATCAAAATAAATATTCACGAAATAATAGGTCAATCAGCCTTAGCTCCGAAACTTAACACCCCTTGACATTACAGTATCATGATCAGAATGAGTTCATTCCACATCACTTACAACATTCATGAGCATTTTCAATTATTAAGTAACCCCTATCCTTTTACTGCTGTGACAGTGTTGTTCTTATCTTTCTGGTTTTCTTTTTTAATGAACAGGTGGGCAACATTCAAAAAGTTAGTGTAGACAAGGTTCAATTGTATTTACTACTTGGTTGTCTAACTCTGCAGTCCTAGTTGACTTTACTAGTAAAAGAGGTCTGAGTTTTGCCTCCACCAGCATTCCCACAGCTGCACATTGAAGCTATACTGATAGAAAATCTCATGAAACATTTAAGTGCAGACAAAGCTTTTGAGTGTTCAAGAAACTGACAATTTTCATATATTTAAAATAATAGAAAGTGGGTTCAGAAACTCAGTATTTTTCATTACATTAAACATACATCATCAAGAAAAAAAAATTAGTAATAGACCTTGAAAGAAATGAAAAACTTGCCTTTCACCATCTAAAATGAAAGGAATTTCAATTTTATATTAGTAAGAGATTAACAGACTGGACAAATCTTGCTCACTTTCAATGTTCAGGGACTATTTGCCTGCGTAAGGTGGAAAGCAACTGACACTGTGTCATTTATAGATAACGCTGGTCCTTTACATTTTCCTTTTCCTCAAAAGGAACTCATAACTTTATGCAATACAATGAAAATACATCAGTTGAAAAAGTATGAAAGTACTTCCCCATTTTCTCTTAGTAATTGAAAAATTAGATAATAAAAATGTGACTATTGCCTTGTATCTTTATAGCACAGTATAAATACAAGTTAATCACAAAATATCCCTAAGAGGTATCACTTGCATTTTTCAAATGGAGATATTTAGACATAGAGGTTAAATGTTTTGTTCAAAGCCACAAACACAAAGTCAATGGCAGAGACAGGATTAGAATTCAGTCCTATACTTAATTCACTAACCTCTCAATTAAAGCTTATAAATTAATCATTAAAGGCTCAGTCCTACAGGGGTGTAAGTGAGGGCTGCAGGAGAGTGCTAATGAGGCACAAGCAGGACTGCTGAACATGCTTTGTTACCCATATTCCATTAAGGTGAAATAAGCAGCTAGTAGGAGGCATTTATCTGCTGTTGGATGATAAAGAACATTGTATGGAGCAAATGACATGAGCCACTTTCACAACTGTGTGAAATTCTGTTTATTTATAACCTTTAGAAACTTTTCTACCTCAGAAGCTTGATATTCTGTTATTCTGAATGCATCTTTTCACCACCCTCTACCGAAGCATTTTCTTTTTGGAAACAGAGTTAATTGACAATTCTAAAAGCAGAGAATAACTTACAATTTTCATTGTGTAGGCTGCTTTCAAAACACTACAGGTATGGCCATGTTCTATCTTTGCCTGCTCTTTAATCCATTTTTTCTTGCTTAAGAATCCTCACTTCAATATATAATTGACATTTGTTCACGTTGAACAGTGCTTGTGTCTCTGTACTTTACGTATAATCGTGTAAGCTCTCAAATAGGAAAATCTATCTGAAAAATTTCTTCCTCAAGTAAGGAAGTCCATGGAACCATTACAATGGGTACCTCAGCCTGTTTGCAGTTTTGGGTCAGAACCAGACCTGGCAGTCACTTGCAGCAGGAACTCCCCACCTCGTGCAACCGGGGGCCAGGGGGGTGATGGGAGGTGGCTGGTGAAGCAGCCTGAGTTGCTGCCTTTACGGGCAGAGGAAGTGCCAAAGTAACCACCACCAGCAATGCAGCAGCTGGTGGTGCCCTGTGTGGAGCCCACTGCCCTGTTACACCTCTGCTCACTGTCTTCAGTTCCCTCCAGTAGAGATACCTTTCACCACTAAGATAATTCAGATTTACTTTCCTAAACTACAAACTGAATTAAAATATACCTTGTGGAGGAGAAACCCCACAACAATTGTTTCTACTGCAAAGCAGGTAAATCCCATTTAACAATAAGAAATCCAAATCCTTGTACATTAATTCTAATCTTTATTCTAGATGATTATTTTACTTCCAGAGCAAAACAGATTTAAAAAAAAACAAGGACACCCAAAACAAAGTCATTGTCCCAAGTCTCTTGTAGTTAAGTATAACAGTGCCATTACAGCGGGTTTTTAAGTCAAGTGTGCTAGGTGCGAGGACTGTACAGGCCAACATGTGATAAGCACATGAACGACGTGTGCCCCTGGCAGCTGGGGGGGCACAGCAGTGGTGGGAGCATGGTGGGAATACAGCAGCAGTAAACAGGAGCTCCCACAG
>NW_017728992.1:164551380-164553917 GCF_001723915.1 Gavialis gangeticus | reverse complement strand
ACAGGAGCTCCCACAGATACCGTCGGCACTGTGGGGGGGTGGGGGGGGAGGTGTAGCGAGTGCCAACCAGGGGTCAGCAACCATACACGGACACCTCCAGCAGTGTTGTCAGCAGCCAGCGGCAATCACGAACAGCCCACAGACACCACCAGTGATGTCGGGGGCAGGGTGGCGGGCGGCAACCGCCCACAGGTGCCCCCAACAGCATCAGCAGTGCCTTTTTGTAGGGGGTGCTCCACCATGCTCAGGGGGTGCATATACACCTGCGTGCACCCCCCACATGTTGCCCCTGGATAAGCACCTTGTAAAAAAAAATTCACAGTAACACTCAGTGTGTGAATCAATCAGATACTACTGATACATCCTTCACTTTCCACATTTTTTCTGCCAAGAGACATAGTTGCTGTTGAGAACCTCACTTTTTCCCACCTTGACAATGCATTTCTGCCTCTTTAGGAGTAAGAGTACAAAAAATTTAGTAGGTTGCACTCAGTCAAATTCATTTTAAAAGGTCCTTAAAGCACTTCCCTGGTCATCTGTGCTTCTGCTTCCTACACTCCAGTTGATGACTGATCCATCTGAGCCATGTGTTTCACCCACTGCAGCTGGAAATTCTTTATTAATGCCTCAGTGGATGAGGTTAGCACACCATGGGGCATTTTTTTGGTTACTTTGTTGTGCCTCATTTACAGCATGGCACAAAACATGGCTTTAGTGGAATGTCTCTAGTTAGAAGATGTACTTTCTGTACAAAGGCCAAATTTCACACCTGCACAGCAGTGGTAAGCATTAGGGGTGTGCGAAATGGCCCTATTCGATCCAGATTTGGATTCAGCCCAAATCAAGGACAATGATTCGATTAGTTGATTTGGATCACTGTTCCTGATTCAATTCAGCCAATCTGAATCTGAAGATTCAATGCTGACTCAGAGAATCAGCGATTCAGACACAGAGACAGCTTTAAATGTTTTTTCTACTTGCCTTGAGGTAGCAGATGCGACTCGTGATTCCTGCAATGCTGGGGTGCATGGAGCATCCCACAGGAGTTGGGGGGGCCCTCCACGCCCTCCAAGTACTTCCGGGTCTGCCAGAAGCCTGCTAGGGGGGGCCCCCTGCGCCCCCTCAGATTGGCCATCAGCCACAGGAAACCCCATGTGCACTCACCAGGACCCAGGATGCACCAGTCACTGAGCCAGGGAAGACTCAGGGTTGGGGGGAGACCTGCGCACTCTCCAGCAGACCCAGAAGTGGACTGCAAGTGCTTCTGGTCCACCTCTGGGTCTCCTGTCAAGCGCAGTGGGGAGTCCCCTGCACTATTGTGGGACACTCCATAAGCCCCAGCATCGAAGCACTCATGAGCCCTTCTACCTAGAGGCATGTAGGGGTTAACCCTTAGAGAGCAGGAGGAGGCAGCTGAATGGGAGACGGGCCAGTTCTCGCCCCGCCAAGGCCCCTACTTGGCCCAGCCCCCCAGGGAGACAGAGAGGTAGGGGGAGGGTACTTATCAGTCCCTCTCCAGTGGGGCAGGGTCCCCCAAATCCTGGGCACGGCCCCTCCTAGCCCGAGAGCATTTTCATCAACAGCAGGCCCACTGCGCATGCACATAGTTTAAAAGGGCCTGCCAACAGCATAAAAGCTTCAGTTAGGCTCCGGGAGCAGCGAGAGATGCATGGGTGAAAGCCCCCCAGGGTAGGCAGACTCAGACCCAGCACGCCTACCATTGGCATGCCGCAGATGGGCGCTCGCCACACCCTGAGGGTCCCCTCAGGGTCTGCGGCACTCTGGCACCTCAGACACTGCCACCCAGATGGAGCCCATGCTTCTGGGCTCCACACAGACAGAGCCCCTGGCTCTCGGCTGCAGGGGCTGCCTATCCCCTTTTCAGGCTCTGGGGCCCAGGAACACGGCCACCTCCCTTTGTGGGGTCTGCTCCCTACTGGGGTCTCTGGCACGCCAGCTGGAGGAGCTCCAGGCCACAGTCCAGAGACTGCGTGGCATCAGGGACTGCGAGCAAGAGATAGACTCCTACTGCCAGGCCCTTCTCCCCCAGGAGCCGGAGGGTAGACCACAGTCTCCCTCCAGGACAAGGGAGGACTCCAGGACCTCCCATTCTGTCCAGTCAAGGGGATGGACCCAGGTGGTCAAGGGCCCTAAGGCCCACCGCACCAAGGCCCTTGCTCCACTAGAGCTTAGCAACAGGTATGAACCTCTTGCAGCCCCAGCACAGCCTGCTGAGTTACTGGCTCCCATAGGCAACACAGGCTCAACTGCAGCTACCACCCCGGCTCTCCCCAAGACAAAACATAGTTTCATAGTTTCATAGATTAAGGGTCGGAAGGACCTAGTAGATCTTCTAGCCCGACCCCCCGCCAGGGCGGGAGAACAACAAACACCCCAAAAACAAGAAACGGGACTCAAATGAGTCCAGCCAGGTAGGCATCCAGCCTCTTCTTAAAGACCCCCAGGGTAGGGGCCAGCACCACTTCCCTTGGAAGTTGGTTCCAGCTCCTAGCCGCCCTAACTGTGAAGTAGTTTTT
>NW_017728992.1:164547840-164550945 GCF_001723915.1 Gavialis gangeticus | reverse complement strand
AGGCTCAGGGGTGATCTGGTGGCCACCTATAAGTTTATCAGGGGTGCTCATCAGGATCCGGGGGAACATCTGCTCACCAGAGCGCCCCAAGAGATGACAAGATTGAATGGTCATAAACTCCACTGTGACTGATTCAGGATGGACATAAGAAAGAACTTCTTCACTGTCCAAGCCCCCAAGGTTTGGAATAGACTGCCACTGGAGGCAGTTCAAGCACCCACTTTGAACACCTTCAAGACACATTTGGATGCTTATCTTGCTGGGATCCTATGATCCCTGCTGACTTTCTGCTCCTGGGGCAGGGGGCTGGACTCAGTGATCTTCCGGGGTCCCTTCCAGCCCAAATGTCTATGAAATCTATGAAGATCTGGTGCTAAGTTAATCAAGCCTAAGGGCCATGCATTCTTCAGACAGAAGGGCTGCAACATCTTTGCAGGTCTCCCATTTGTATCTTTTGTATTGTCCTGAGGAATAATGGATAAGGTAAGAAAATATACCAGAGGTTTTCCTAAACCTTACAAGACATCATTTACCATCTCAGATCCCATATGATACTTTACTTACTGTTTCCAAGTGCTAAGAGGTCTATTACGAGTCCACCAATTGACTCACAATGAGTGAGATGCCATATCTGCTTGCATACAGCATGATTCCAAGTAAAGCACAGACCTTGTTTTTAGAAGGCAGAACACAGCAGGAAAAAGATTTTGCTAGAGGTATGGTCAATTGTGTGACAAAGAGCAAGTAGTCTTGGGAACATATAGTGTCAAGGAAGTGTGACACCAGGAAGTTCCTAGTGCCAACTGCTTCACCCAAATACTTCCTGGACACTTTTGTGTTTCCAGGTGGATTTACTCTGTCACACAAGTTATGCCCCAAACCCTTGCAGGGGCAGTAGCAAGTTGCTCAGTTCCCTACTGTATGTAGTTCTTTATATAGGATCCAATAAATAAACTATTGTTTCTACACCACAAGCCTCATCAAGATACTACCAGCAGCAACATTGCTACTTCAGGCACAAGCTACAATGCTCAGCCAATAGCTATGGCTATGAATAGATTAACACAGGACTCTACCATCTTGGACACTGCATGGCATGCACATTGTCTCCAAGTTTGTTTCTTTTCCAGCAAATAAAACAGCTTCCCCACTTAAAACATGCACCCCAATTTTTTAGTGCTAATTTGGGAAAACAAGGTGCATGTTGTATATGAGAAAATATGGTATTTTTGAGTACAGTAACTACACTGATAATCAAACTTCTACCTTGCAAGTCTTGGTGTTCATCACCTAACTAGTGGGCAGTGCACTTGAAGACAGGAAAATTTGCTGTTGCTCAGAGAAATATTCAGTTCATCTGAGGTGTGACTGAAGACATCATTTATTAGTTGTTATGAAAACCTTATCACACATGACCATAATAAGTCTGATAGCCATGGACAGAGCTGAATCACTATGTCTTGGCTGATGGATGCTGGGTTGTTTTTGGATGTTATCCATCCTTGAACTGAACTGGGAATATCAGTACTATAAGAATATTCCATTTCTCTGCAGTCATGAGTTGTGGAGGTAGAAAATATACTGTTAGCAGTAAGGCTCTACAAAGTAAATACATGAAGTTATTGGATAGGTATTGTGAATTCTGGATCATTGAAGCACGCCTGCTTATAAGACCAGGATTCCCATGAGATCCCAGTAAGAAATGGATTTTTGCTTTTGTGAAACCACTTGCTTTCCATTATAATAATCTTCATCTTCCGTTGACATTATCCTTAGATGAGACTTTGTACCTGATAATATTCATTCTCACCTCAGGCTGCTGATTGACTTGCCCTGGTGCCATCTGTCTTTGTTTGTCCTGAATCCAAGATGCTCCAGGAGCCACAACATTGAAGAGAGGGAAAGCTGAAGCAAATGTACAGAGCCATAGTACAAAAAAAGTCTAAGAAAAGATTCATGGATTTCCTTCATGCCTAAAGGTGATATTGTTGCTTCCATGCTTGTGGGAACACATGCAAGATCAAATGACAATGGCTGAAGGTGGTAAAAGGCAAAGCTGCTGTCCAACTTTAAAATATAAATATAAAAAACCCCTGTCTGAGGAAAGAGAAATGATTTAAAGATAACCTTCCTTTAGAAATTTTAGATGGCTCAGAAAGTAGATTTTCTTGGCCCTGATTCTATGGGTGTAGAAACAGGATGAGGAACAGATTGCAATGCTATCTGAGTAAGACAATGGATAATTTCATTCATTTTGTAATAATCATTTTCATTGACTGTTGAGACAAGAATTAAATAATGAATTCCTTAAATTTTTGAACAGATCCCTAAATTTTCAGGTAGTCCTTTTATTCCCAGATTGAGGGACTAATCTGGAGTCTTACTCAAGTTAGGGCTGTTTGCAAGACCTGCCGATATTCTCAAGTTTTCTGGCCTTACTCTAGGTACCACGTGCAAAGAGGTATTTTTTTCCTGTTGTGTTTCATAGTTTGAGATTGTTCCAATGACTCACAATAGAGTCAGCTTTCCACAAGACTTTCCATTTTATCAATAGTATTTCTGAGAATTGATTTGCCTGAGCAGCTGATTATAAGGACCAAAGCCCTTTGTGGGTATTTTGTTTTCTTTTTTTTTATTTTGCTAATATGCTATACAACCTGGTTTTGTAACTCTTCTTTGGAATGCCGGCTTTCCTTTTGTAAAAATGAAGAATTTCCTGTGTGCATGTATATTAGGGCTCTGCAAAGCAACTAGTATTCGCTTTGGATTTGGATTTGGCCAATTTGGGGGACAGTAATTCAATTTGGTGATTCAAATCATTGTCCCAAATCAATTCAACTGAATCTAATTCGGAGATTCATCTGCTGCTGAATGAGCCGAATCTCTGAATCACACAGGCCCCATCCCCTGCCCGCTCTCCCAGCCCTGCCTGGCCCCAGCTCCTGGCTCTTTGAAAAAAAAATCCCCAACTTGCTGATTGCTGTCAGGCAGGGGGGAAATCTCCGCTGCCCCCACTGCCCCACGCTGCGTGGAGGGCTCTGTCATGAGCCCCCAACCCCCGCCCACTCTCCCAGCCTTTCCCAGCCCCCATGGCTGCCCCACCCA
>NW_017728992.1:164543721-164547639 GCF_001723915.1 Gavialis gangeticus | reverse complement strand
ACATGGGGGGCTCTGTCACAAGCCCCCAGAAGCCCCGAGGGGGGTTGTTTTGTTTTGTTTTGTTTTGTTTTGTTTAAAGGGCTGCGAGCTGGGACAGGCAGGGCAGCCACAGTGGGGCTGGGAGAACAGGCAGGGGATGGGGCCTGGAAAGGCCCCCCTCCCCCATCATCCCCTCTGCCCTTCTCCAGCCCCCGCTCCCCCACCCCCTACTTACCAGCATGGAGTCTGGGTCTAGCTCCCTGTTTCAGCCAGCAGGGACTGCCTGAATTGCTGAAGCTCTGAATCTTTTCTGAATCAATTCAGAGAGCTTCAAATTGATTTGGACCTTTTAACTGGTCCCCTGATTCGATTCTGATTCGGCAATTTGGCCACTGAATTGGGCCAAATCTCCTCTGAATTGAATCAGCACCCAAAGCTTCACACAGCCCTAATGTACATGTATACAGGAATCTGTACATGCATCTGAGGAGGTAAAATAGTAGCATGTACTTTGATAGAGGAATTAACACATCTCTGTGGCCTTCTGCATTCCTCTTGTTTTTACCTTGCTTTGCCATACTGTAGTCCATGAAGATGAAAAAAGAAACTAGATGTTGAGAATGATGTGCCCTAATGCATTCCATGAAAGGGAGTAGGTAGGGTGGCAAAGTCAGACCCCCACCTTTGTCTGTGCAATACTTGTACAAAGAGCTCTCTGAACTCACCAGCATGTCAGTGCAACTCTTGCCAGGAACTCCATATGTTCTGTGAGTTCTGATCTCACTAGCTGAGCAGTGCAGGGTCTGGCCAAGGTCTGCGCAGCTCCAGAGCCCAGGAGTGAGCATGACTGCTGTTTGTCCTTCCCTTCCCACCTACCAACCCCTACCCCCTCTAGCTCAACAGCAGGGGAAAGGAGGGAATAAGTGGCAGTGGCAGTGCTTAACCCCTGGGCTCCTGAGCTGCATGAAAACAGAGCCTGAGCACCCCAGCCTCCAGTCCTCCCCTCTTTCCCCCCGCTGCTGAATTTGGGAGGAGTGGAGAGGGGAGAGGAGGTGAATAGCAGCAGTGCTCACTCGCTGGGCTTTGGAGTCCTGCAAATGCAGAGACTCTGGCCAAACCCTGCATTGAGCAGCTGGTGAGCTCACAGTTCATGGCAGATGTGGAGCTCTGGGCATGAGCTGCACTGACATGCTGGTGAGCTCTGAGAACTCCCTGACATCCAGGATCATGGCACATGTAGCGAAGAAAGCTCATTGCATTTGTGTCACATAGCTAGAAGTGGGGGGCACACTCACCATGCTCCTGGATGCACCCATGAGGGTAGGAGAAACCATGCTGATATTTCTTACTCCATTCATTTTTACCCCTTTAGAAATTTGTCTCCATAATCCCGATTCAGAATGGGGAGCCAAGCTGCATTCAGAGATTGCTCCAAAATATTTCAAGTCACCGCTGATCCTATTTTTCTTTTTTTCCCCTACATAGGACCTTTCTGTCTCTTACCAGGAAGGTTCTGGCCTCAAGAATCAGTTCCCCTTCTCTATTGTATTGGATCTACAAAGGCCAAAGAGGTATGCATTTCCCCTGGGGGGAACAGGGCCCAAAAGCTTTTCTTGCACTAGATACCACTGGCACCTTCAGTAATATGTCCAGTGCCCTCCAGTCATGACTTGGCAGGGGAGAAATGAAATAGAAGGAGTACTGAACTCAGAAGGGTGGCTGCTAGCAAGTGCTGCAGAAACTCAACATGATTTTCTTTTTGCAGTACTGCCCTACCAGTTTCACTACTTCCTGTGGAAATGGGGAGGTGGGAAGCAAGACCTTTTCCAGTCCAGGCTGGTTCCTTTCCTGCCTGGGAGAGGCAGCACAAAGTGACTATGTCAGACTGTGCCACTTCAGAAAAGCTCTGCATAGGGGGATCTGCCTGACCTTCTGGGGTGGCAAATAAATTGGAGGAATTTCTAGGAGACAGAATAATTCCCTACTGCCAGTGATTGGCAGGACTGATTCCACCTTTAAATGTTAGCATACTGAAGTATCTGTTGTAATAGATATGTGGGTACTATCATGAAGAACAGTATCAATTTCGATTGGCATCATGAAGAGTTGAGTATGCTCAACACTTCAGAAAATAGGCAGTATATGCAGCACACAACACATAACTGAGTCAGATGCAAAAATCTCTATGCATTGGCACTAATCATTAGCACTTTGGTTTTGCATCTCTTTAAGCAGAAATCATAGATGTGAAAGGCTTAAACATCAGACCCAGTTTGTGAGATATCAAACACCACTCAATCCTGAAGAAACCAGATGGAATTAAAGGTCATTCAGCACAAGGTCCATCCCTAAACTGGTAACACTTTTGAGTATTTAAAAAGTACTGCTTACAGGTTGTAAAATTGGTTGCTGACACTAGATTTCTTTTTTTAGGAGTTTAAACTTACCAAATTTATTAGAGAAGAGCTATCAGAAAAATTTGGAAATGTAAGCTAACTCTCACCATGGTAGCTAACATCTCCCCCACCATTTTTTTATAGTCTCGTTTACCATTTCCTTAAGAACATTCATCACTTTTAGTGCAATAATATTAGAACACTTGTTACCAATATTACTAGTCAATAAAACTATTTCATATGGGTTTATTTGTAAAGACCAAAGTCACAAGACTTTTATTTATGTAAAAATTATCTCCCCATTACTGTTTTTATTCTTAACAATTCAGATTACTGCATGAAATCTGATTCCAATTCTTAACTATTAATATTAATCACTGAGAATCCTGGTTTTCTCTGTTTTGAAACTGCAAATTCTTCAATTAAAAAAAAACTGTAAACTCTCTGATTAAAACACCCCAAATCCATAATTAAAATGGCACTATATATATATAGATATCAATTTAATATGTTTTATTGATACATTTACAATTTTAAAGCAATCTGGAAGCCTACCAGTGCCTCAATCATTATAATAAAATAAATTCTAAGTACCTATACATTTTGGTATTTGATTTTGGGGGTTTTTTTAAATGGAAAATCAAAGCTCCCCCTGCCCCCTTTGCTCACCAGGACTCAGGTCCAGGCCCCTCACTTCCCACCCACAGCCCACCACCCCTACTGGTGCCCCTCACTCCCTACCCACAGTCCTCCAGCCCTTCCAGATGAAGCCCCCAGCTGCGAGGGCTACGGGGCCAGGGACCCAAGTCCACAACTCCCTAGCCCCGACAGCAGCACCCAAGCCCCAGCTGCCACCTGCGGAAGGCAGCTGCTGTGGTGGAGTGGAGCACAAGGCCCAACTCCCTTCTCCCCATGGACAGCACAGGTGAAGCAGAACCCGTGGGAGGTGAGGGTAGGGACAGGATGCCTGCTGCAAGCTTGGGATCCCCACCCTGCTGCCTTCCCTCTAGGGCCTCCACAACCCAGAGGGCAAGACCTGGCACAGCACGGCAAAGCACAGCCAGGCAGGGACACTTACTGCCACCACTGGGAGCTCCATACTGCCATGGTGAGGTGCCCCCTGCCCACCCAGCAGCAACGAAGGGCACAACACCATGTCACTACCCCACTACTGCCAGGTGGGCAGAGAGCACCTCAGCAGGGCAGCATGGGGCTTACAGCAGCAAGGAGCTTCCCCAGCCTGCCCCACTCTGCCCTGACATGCCGGGTCCTGCCTGCTGGGCCACAGAGTCTCTGGGATGGAGGGCAGCAAGGCAGGGAGCCCAAGCCCACAGTGAGCAGCCCACCCCCACCCAATATATAGATCTTGGAGGCACATGCCCCCCCCGGGAGTGTATGCAGTGGCAGAGAGCCAGCCTCCTCCCCCCCCCCCCCCACCCCGCGCTCGGAAAAAAAAAAAAAAAAAAAAAAAAAAAAAAAAAAAAAAAAACAAAAAAAAAAAAAAAAAGAAAGGGAACCCCAAAAAACCTTCATAAAACATCTT
>NW_017728992.1:164541950-164543642 GCF_001723915.1 Gavialis gangeticus | reverse complement strand
CACCCATGGCTCCATCCCACCCCCCACAGGGGCCCTGTGGCCATGCCTTCTGCTCCCAGGCCCCAAGCCCCATGCAGCATCCCAGCTGGGCAGCAGCCCCAGCCCCAGGCTTGCCCAACTCCATCCCTCCTTCACTCCCTCCCTATGTGGGCCTCATTCCCCCCTCCCCTCACCAGACTTACCTGCAGGAGCCTGTGCAGCCATGTGCATGTATGACTGTGCACATGCACATGGCACCCCTTGACTGACTGCCCTCCTCCCACTCCCCCCAGCCCCTTGCAGGATGGAATGCTGCCAGCCTGCAGCGAGCTCTTTGTAAAAGTGAAAAGTCTGCATGTTTCTCTGCTGAAATGGAAAATCTGTATTTTTCTTGGTTAAAAGGGGAAATCCATTTTTTTCCCCATTTTTCTGTGGGAAATGGAAAACCCAGATCTCTATTGATCACTATCCAATTAACATTGGAATTCCCTTATTAGTGTCAACTAATCAAACCCTTAGAAAATGTATTTCCAAAACAATCTGATTTAAATTAAAAATTGTTCCTAGTAATCTAAAAACTTTCCCCAAATTTTATTCAAATTATTTTTAAAAATACAAGAAATGTAATTCTTTACTCAATTGTTTGCATACGTAACAAAAAGCTTTTCTCAATCATTTGGACACAACAAAGGAAATTCACCAGCATTTTGTTTGTATTTTGTTGTTATAAACAGTTACCAAAATAAGATAGAATAAATATTGTCCCAAGTGTAAGCTACTGCACAGAAAAACAATTCTAAAGTTATTGTATTCTCACTGAAGCTGCACTCACCTATTATGTGTTGGCAGAATTGTTTCATTTTTATTTTGGGGGGGAATGGGAAGGGGGTTCTCTCATGTTTTGTTGGCCCCTGCTACACTTTACATATATTACACAATTTACTGGGTAATCACATGATAAATTTAGACCCGCAACACATGCAAAGTAAGGCTGGCCACAAATACAAAGTAATCATCACACAATTAACTGGTTAACTGGACAGTAAATTTAGACGAGCCACACGTGCAAATTAATACCATAAAAAAAAACATAAATATAACTATCCAGCTATAAAAAGAGCCTACAAAAAATTAAATCTGGTTTCTATTCAGCTTTAAATTGAATGGGAGGCAGGGCCCTTTGTCTCAAAGTAAGTTAAGACACTTTAAGTGTCTTTCCTAGTGAGCTATGGGAGAATGCATCTGTCCTTCTGGGTACATGAGGTAAATTATGACAAAACCTATCAGCACTTGAGTGATTTAACCTGCAGCCTCCTTGAGAAGTAGTTGAGTTGACAACTCAAGCTAAAATTGCACCTAAGCTTTAGTCTGCCCCACATAAGCCAACTAAGCTTGTCCAAAGGTATCACTACACTCAGAGTTTTTCTGAGTAGATGGGAGTGGGGACTCAAGCAACACTGAATTAGGTCAGCCCAGGGTAACTCTTCAGTGAAGGTAGGCACTTGTATGTTCACTCAACAGTGTCTCTGTTTTTTATGCAAGTGTTTATTACACATTCATCGTATGTTTACACCAGAAAGCATTAGTGCCCATAGGCCTCCCAGGGGGAAAAGAGTCTATTAGGAGGACACTTGAGGCAGGAATTCTATTCACCAATTCTACAAAAATCTCTAATACTTTTATATTTGGTGTCTCAGACACAGCGGTATTTCT
>NW_017728992.1:164530903-164536950 GCF_001723915.1 Gavialis gangeticus | reverse complement strand
CACCAGAATAGCATTAGTGCCCATAGGCCTCCCAGGGGGAAAAGAGTCTATTAGGAGGACACTTGAGGCAGGAATTCTATTCACCAATTCTACAAAAATCTCTAATACTTTTATATTTGGTGTCTCAGACACAGCGGTATTTCTTCTTCATCCCCAGTAAGATGTTTTTTAAGGACAGCATGATTTCTCTTGCTTTTAAACCTTGTCTCTTGGCTGAACCTATGAGATGCTGATAAATGGCTAAAATTTGGGGGAATGTCTACAGTTCCCACTAATATGAACTGGAGTTGAAGACCTTCAACAAACCAGAACTGAGTCTCCCAGTTCAAGCCTTATGGTATCTCAGCTCAATTCATTTCAAATTTCAGTCACTGTCAGTTCCAAGATGATATAAAGAAGCCCCTGTCACTATGGGAAGATACAACTCTTAGGAATCAAGTGCTCCAAAGGGTATGTACAGACATTAAGAAAGGTATGGGGAAGCTTAGATCAAGTTAGAAATGGCCACCAGATCTAAGGTAAGTGAGGGCAGGGGGACTAGTGTGGGGCTTGGAGGGATCGAGGGGGAAGCAGGTCCATGTAGAAGATTGGGAGGGCAAGGAGACTCTGCAGGGGGGATTGGAAAGATCAGTGGGGCAAGTGGGGTTTGCAGAGGGGATTAGGGGAGCAAGCAGAGTTTGAAGTGGGATTGGGAGGATCAGGTGGGCATGCAGCATTCTCAGAAAGGATTGGGGAGGCAACCAGAGTCTGCAGGGGGGGGATCAGGGAGATGGGGGAGCTAACACAGTCTGAAGTGGGGACCGGCCAGGAGGCGCAAGCAGAGCCCATGGGGGGATTGGGGGAATTGTGGATTAAGCCGGGTCTGCAGGGGGGATCAAAGGGATAAACAGAGTCCATGGGGGGGGGGGGGAATCAGGACAGCAAGCAGAGTCCACAGGGGGATTTGGGGAGATGAGGGAAATCTCTACCCCTTGAGGACCCCAAGTATTTTTAGCTCCTCTGATTCTCCCACCCCCAAGATGAACAATCTCTCCTGGTGAAGCAACTGCCCCCTGATCCCACCTGTCCCTCCATCCACCCCTTCTTATAATCAGCTCCAAGCACAAGTGAATGCCTATAAAACTGGCACCAGGAGAAGCTTGTGGGATGGGGGGGTTTGGCAGGTTTGGGGTGGGGGGATGGAAACAGCTGGTCCACAGAGGCTAGGGGAGGAGTAAAGGCCAGGGGGCTAAAAAAAACCCAGTGCCAGGGGGTAGGAAAAGCGCAACCCCAGGGCTGGGGCCAGGCTTTCCCAGCCCCAGTGCTGTGCTTAAAACTGTACAGTTCAGCTAAGTCGGTATCACTAGACCCGATCTAGGTTAGACTACCTCAAAGGTACAGTTAACTTAGAGCAGATCAGCAGATCTAGATCAACATAAACTTCCTGAACTTCTGTATAGTTCACACTTAGATCTACCTAACTAAGAATCTATCTGCACCTGAGTGAACTAAGTTAGATCAGATGGCCGGTTAAATGGGTAGTTCAGGCCTACGAGCCAAAAAGAAAACCCATTAGTAGAGACACCTTTATGCAGGATAACATGAACAATGAAGTCTTTGAACACGAAAAAGAGAACTCTCAAGCTTGAAAAGGGTAGCCTAAGTGTTTTTTTCTATTACACTGAATATTCAGAGTACAGGGATATCGTACCTAGGAAAGATTTTTTATTATATGTATATACACACACACACACACACACACACACACACACACACACCCACACACACACAAGGGGTGTGCAAAATGGGCTGTATTCCATTTGGATTTGGATTTGGCCTGGTTTGGGAACAGTGATTTGATACATTAGAAGCTGCTGGAGAATAGGTTCAGGTTAGAGATTAAGAGGCACTATTTCACTGTTGGGGTAGCTAGGATCTGGAACCAGCTTCCTAGGGAAGTGGTCCTCACTCCTACCTTGGGTAAATTCAAAAAGAGGTTGGATGAACACCTGTTTGGGGTCGTGTGATCCCAGCGTGTGCTCCAACCAGTGGCGGGGGGTTAGACTAGACAATCTATTCAGGTCCCTTCTGACCCCTAACTACTATGAAATTATGATCACTGCCCCAATTTAATTCAGCTGAATCCAAATCTGAAAATTTGGTGCTGATTCAAAGAATGAGCAATTCAGCCATAAAGACAGCTTTAAGTATTTTTTTCTACATAGCTCAAGGTACCAGGTGCGGCTTGTGAACACTGCAATGGTGGGGCAGATGGAGCGTCACACAGTAGTGTGGGGAAGGTCCCCCACATGCTCAGTGGTGAAGCCCCCTGCACCCCCCTCGCTCAGTGATTGGCTGCAGGGGGACCTCAGATGCTCCCCCCCCAGATCCAGGATGCACCAGTTGCCAGGGAAGCGGGGGCTCCCCCACACATTTGCCAGTGGACCTGGAAGTGGACTGGAAGTGCTTCTCGTCCACTTCTGAGTCCTCTGCCAAGCACGCTGGGGACTCCCCCCATGCACCCATGGGATGCTCCATTTGCCCCACCATCTCAGCATTCACAAGCCACCTGGTACCTTCAGGTATGTAGAAAAAAACATTTAAACCTGTGTCTATGTCCAAATCATCAAATGTTTCTGAATCTCTCCAAATTGATTCAGAGGGTTCTGGTTCAGAGAGATTAAAGGGTCTCTTGATTCAATTTGGATTTGGAGCTTCATCCACCGAATCGAATCAGGAACTGAAGCTTCACACAGCCCTAATATATATTATATTGTATAAGGTTACAAATCTCTGCTCTTATGTAGCTCTAAGCATCTGATTTATAATATATAAACCTCTGCACTCTGGCAGAACTCCATGCATATAAATCCAGTAAACACGGATGTTTCCACTTTTTCTTTCTCTCCCTCTCTTTCCACCCCTCTTTTATGCACCAAGAGAGACTTTCAGAAGCTCCTACTCCTTTACAACAGCTCATCTTCCCAGATTATTCCTTGTTCATGAGGGAGCTTAAAACCCCCTTTCTTGCACACTAACAGAATAAAAAATTCTTCTAAATTATAAGCGTTCTTTAGGTAAATCTCATGTATTTTATTTGACCAACTAAATAGTTGAGGAAAAAATTCTTAGCAAGCTTTTGGGTTTAAAAACCCTTTGTCAGGCTGAGGAAGCATCTGCAGTTGGTGTGTGCTCCTCCTGGATGGAATGAATAGTAAAGAACCTGAAAGCTTTTTAAGAAAAAGGTTTCCAACTATTTAGTTGATCTAATAAAAGATATCAGATTTACCCAAAGAACCTTGTCTGCCTATGTCCTTAGACCAACATGGCTACAACCTACACCGGGGTGGGCAAAATGCGGCCCGCGGGCTGGACACGGCCCACCAGGCCCTTCTATCCGGCCCATGGGGCCCCTAAAAATATTTAGAAAATTAATATTTATCTGCCCCTGGTGGCCAATCATGCAGCCCTGTTGCAGAGCACTCGGGTGCTCTGCGCCTAAAAGCAGAATTGGCTCAGAGAGACCCCTAGTGGTGAGAAGGGGGAGGCCCAACTGTCAGTCACCAGGGCAGCCCAGGTGCTGGTTGCTAGGGCAACTAAGGGAACCAGCTGACAGGAAGGGGCAGGGCTTGGCCCTTCTTAAACCCAGGCATGGGGCCAGGAGGGCAGTTCCCCTCTGGCAGCCAAGGAGACGGGAGCTCCGCCAGGGCAGTGACAAAGGAGAGGAGCAACTGCATGAACATCCCTGGGCTGCTGCCATAAGGGGGAGTATTTTTCCCAGTAGGGCTAAAATGTCAGGTTTGACCAGATGGTTTATTTTTATGTTATAGCCTAGGGGCTTCGTCCTTTTTTTGTGTTTACCATTTTTGACCGGAGAACCAGGCGAGGCTATAAGGGCTCAGAGGAGGCCTCATAGGAGCTTCACAGTAGCGTGGGGGGCCCTGGCATCAGAAAAGGTGCAGTGGTTTGGGGTGGGGTGCATTGACCCCTGCCCAGAGCGAGAAGGAGGTGGCTAGGAGCCCCAGAGCGAGAGAGGGGGCAGTGAGGAACCTCCAGAGTGAGAGAGGGGGCAGTGAGGAACCCCCAGAACAAAAGGGGGCAGCGTGAACCCCCCAGAGCAAGAAGGGGGCGGTGAGGAACCCCAGAGCGAGAAGGAGCGGCGAGAAGCCCCAGAGCAAGAGAGGGGACAGTGAGGAACCCCCAGGGTGAGAAGGGGCGGCGAGAAGCTCCAGAGCGGGAGAGGGACAGTGAGGAACCTCCAGAACGAGAAGGGGGCGGTGAGTAACCCCAGAGCGTGGGGCAGTAGTGAGGGGCCCCGGAAGGAAAGGAGAAGGCCAAAGCATAACAGGGCCTAGGTCAAACCACATCAGTTCCACCTGAGAGGCTTGGGCTGCGGTGTAGGGGAGGAAAGGAGCCGCAGGTAGCGCCCCTGGCACCGGGGCACAAAATGGGCAGCCTCCCACTGATTACACCAATCAATTAATTAATTAAGACCAAGGCATGGCAGGAGAGTAAGCAGGCGGTTCGCCCATTACAGGAAGGCAGAGTCACAGGCCCTCAATGGCTTGCCAAAACTTAGTAAGTGGCCCTCCACCCAAAATAATTGCCCAATCACCTACACCCTTGTAAATTATAAGCATTTTAAAGCCCTTCACATTTCCTTTCCTTATTCTCATCCAACCAACAGAACTATGTTTAAGGAAAAAAAGAACAAGATGGATGCAAAGCAATTACTATCCTGATAGATTTATATTATACTGGAAATAAATTTAAAGACTACATTTATCAAAAAAGTGTTTTTGTAATCAGACAAGGTTCTTTTGGTGAATCTGATATCTTTTATTAGACCAACTTAAATAGTTGGAAAAAAATTTTAAGCACGCTTTCAGGTTTAAAAACCCCTCATCAGGCTGTGCACTTGGAGTGTGCTCTTCCTGGGTGGAGCTATAACAAGCTGTGGCTAGGTCATGCCTCCTCCCCACACCCACGTGGCAGGAAGGGGCTGGGCCATGTTCCCTTTCCCACATTGGGCTGGGCTTAACCCCAACCCCCACCCCTGCAGGGCCAGGTCAAGCCCCTTTCCCCTGTGGGGCTGGGTTGGGCCTGGGCCACGCCACTTTCCCCCACAAGCTGTGCCATGCCCCTTCCCTCCACCTGTGGGGCCAGGTTGGAGCTGGGATGCCTCCTGCCTTCTTCCATGTGGCTGAATGGAGCTCTTCTGTGCTACAATGGTGGACTGGGACCACCAGCCAGGTCCCCATGGACAGCCTGGGCACTGCTCAGCTGACTTGCTGGCCAAAAAGATTAAGCACCACTGCTCTAAGAGAAATCTTCTAAATTCTGAAAATTTCATTTTGAGAACTGAACTTTTTGAGACAGATCCAACATATACTGCTTAAGGTTAAGATCATTCTTGTTAAAGAACAGAACGTATCTAAAAATGCCCATTTGTTAAGCTCTCATGGTTAATGAGCGCACTGAGGTCATATAGTGAAAACTGCTCTTTCTGATAATTTCTTACCGATTTTTCACCCCCTTTTTCTAATCAAAGCAACAGCATCTTCAAAGTGAGGAGATGAACAATGACATAATTTGTTGTTACAGATGCAATGCAGGTTGGTTGTATTATAAACATTCAAACTTCCACATTTTTCCACTCTATCCAGCAGCCATTGTATTCCACTGTAACAGAACACATGCGACAGAACTGTATGCAATGAACTTAAAAACACTGCAAGCCATGTATGAAGTGAGCAACACATTATCCTCTGATATGCATACAGAATTTCCTTTAATAGTATAAGAGAGTTACACATGTGCTTTAAAGAAAATGTTTCTGTACTTCCGAAGATAAATTTAGCCATTAACTGCATTTATTTTTCATCTATTTCTTTAACACTAAATGTAACTTTTGGCCCCTTCATATATTTAAAGTTAGTGTTACAATAGTCTTAAATCTAAATTTGAAATCATGCTAGTAGGGAGGGAAAGACTGCAGCAAGACTTGGATATGTTACAGGGGTGGGCTAGCAAAAACAGGATGTGCTTCAATACTGACAAGTGCAGGG
>NW_017728992.1:164515936-164530444 GCF_001723915.1 Gavialis gangeticus | reverse complement strand
CAAGAGAAGGCTGAGGGGGGACCTGGTGACCATCTATAAACTCACTAGGGGGGACCAGAAGGGTTTGGGAGAGACCTTATTTCCCCTAGCGCCCCCTGGCATAACAAGGAATAACGGCCATAAACTATTGGAGAGTAGGTTTAGATTAGACATCCATAAGAACTACTTCACAGTTAGGGCGGCTAGGATCTGGAACCAACTTCCAAGGGAAGTGGTGCTGGCTCCTACCCTGGGGGTCTTTAAGGAGGAGGCTTGATGCCTACCTAGCTGGGATCATTTGAGCCCAGTTTTTTCTCCTGCCCAGGCAGGGGGTCGGACTTGAAGATCTACAAGGTCTCTTCCAACCCGACTTCTATGATAAATTAAGAAATCAATCATTTTATGAGAACAATAATGCATATATATACTAACATTTCAACAAACCAAATATTCATGCACAGAAATAAAATACTGATATTCTGAACATATCTTTAAACAATACATTTTATAAACTTTCTTTTTCTGAAACATTCTCAGTCAAGAGACACTGGTTACAGAATAAATTTCCATAGAACATCAGATAAATCCTGTATCTGACCAGGACTGGGTAATGTGCTAAAACTTTCCTCCCTAGCAAGTTTTTACGCTGTAGCAAGAGTGAAATTAGCAACATTGATGCAACAATACATTTCATCCCCCACCAGCCTCAAAACAGTACTAGCAGAGTTTCTACCTCAAAGCAAAGCAAGAGATGCTGCAAAATTCAGCACAAAGTTATCTCAACTTCAGGCAGAAGATGCCAAGACTCTATGGCAACAGGCAATAGTACAAAACTTTATGACAGAGAGAACTAGTGTAGTGAGCTGCTCCCAAGTTTATGCAATCTCCAATTGCATAAACCCCTCAGAGACCAGTACCAGGCAGAAAAGAAGCTAGCGACCCAAAGCTAAATTATACTAGTAGCTGAACCCAAAAGGACTGAAACGCTAGCGTTACTTCTAAGGGTCCAGAACTTCACAGTGCAGGGCAAGCTGCTTCACAATGAGAATTTTGTGGTGCTACTGACTTGAGTCCCCACCTGGGAAATCAGTATGTCACCTGTTCTATTACAGTTCTACTTGTGGGACATTGCCAGATTCTGTTTACTTCTATTTTACATGACATTTCCATTCACTTTTACCCTTTGTTTAGAACTGGTACAACTGTGCAAAAATTACCCATTTCCTTCCTCCTCTCCCTGCTGGCATGACAGAGCAGGCTTAGGGAGAGGACAGTACAGAACCTTCACCCATACAGTGAGCAACCCAAATGAATGATTTTAGAAGATTTGAGCTTCTCCTTAAACTTCCCTTGGCAAAACACAGGTATCACCCAAACCAAATAAAAGAAAACTTCTCTCTCTCTCTCTCTCAACAAAATTAAAAAAAAAAAATCACACTTAAAAACAGGTGTGCTTAAATCTATTTATGTTCCAAATAATAAATGAGAAAAACTATCAATTGGGTTTTTCTCCTCCAGTTTTACTAATTCATATCACAGACCACTACTTATGCACATTAAGAAAGTCTACTTCTAGAACATGGTACTTCTAGCTCCAGTAGGTCAATATAGCAAAATCATCATATCCACATAGTCATTTATCTAGAAGTTCTTTACATTCTCTCTCATTTGCTGTCTAGGACCAGCATGTAATAACTGTTCAGATCTGCACATTTGGGCTAGAGACAGACATTTAAAAAGCCTGAGCCTGAATTGATTCAATCTTTGCAGGTTAGTTTAACCTACAGAGATCAAACTGATTTGCAAGTGGCTAGACATTCACCTTTGGTTGCACATGCCTTCAGTAGCTCAGTCTAGAAGCCAGGGGGCACTACAGCAAGCCCTCCCCTCGCTTCCACAATGCTGAGCTGAGGGGCCGCATGGCCAGGCCCTGGCAGAACACTATGATTAGGGAGGCCCCCACCATGGCTTGCACAGTCCACAGCTGGGGTGGGCCTAGACGGCAAGGAGGGAAGCAGCCCTTGGCAGGCTTCTCCCCCTCACTCACTGTTCAAGAGGCATGAGTGTTGCCATGGGGGGGAGGGGGGGAGGGAACTGCTTGTGTGGACTGCATACATATGTTCATGATGCTGATCTTTTCAATCTTCAATCTCCCTCTTCCTGCTTCTTCATACTGTCTGCAGCAAAGTTTGCATTCATTGCGAACCAGGTCATTTCTCACACCTCTCTCTGTCCCCTGTTGAACACTGACAGCAAGCCAGCAGGGAGCTTATAAAAACACAAAGCTTATCAGCCTATCAAGATAACAAAGCCTCTCTCTCATTAGTTCAAGCTCTTCTTAAACAGCTTTTTGCAAAGTATTTTAAGGAAGAACAGAGGGACATTACCTGCTGACCTGTTAATTAGCTCCAAAAAGCCCTAAGTGGACAGTGTTCCCTCTGTCTTTGCTGCAGTGAAATTGGAGACAAACACATAGGCATCTCTCAGCATTAGCTAGCATGGGGGCAGTATGACCATGACCAGGTGCCAGCTGGGGTTCATGCCACTGAGGTCCATGCTGTGGGAGAGTGGGGGGGATCCCTGCTTGAGCAGCAAGCTGCAAGGGGGAGCAGGGCAGGCGGAAGCCAGGCAGACGCTGCTATCTCCCAGCTGCAGTCTCCACCTCCTTCTCAGCCAGCCAGAGAAATGAAGAAAACTAGAGAGTACCATAAATTGCAATGTAATTAAGTACAGTACAGAATTACTTCAGATATTAGAATAAAGTTGCAAGTCAAAGCAAAAGTGTAGGTATATGAGAACAACACAGTACATATACATCTTTATAAATAAATATTTGTCACATGTATCTGTTTAGGAATAAAGTTGTATACTTAAAGACTTAATCATGAAGTCATGAAATATAAGAATCTTATGTTCCTATGTTTCGTGGTAAGTTCTCATTAGTTACGGCTGATTTTAATTAAAAGTAAATCAACTGAAATATATGCATTTTAGCTAAGACTATAAATGTCTGTCTCTGAAACTACAAGAAAAGTAATAATCTGCATGTCTTAAAATTGCCTAAACCCAAAATGTAAAACCAAAATTTTCATATAAACTGTTAATACTTTTCTGCATAAAACAAATATACCAGAAGTAAAGAACTTATGCCTAAATGAAGTTTAGCATTCAGAAAAAATAGGAAATTCAAAATAAAATTATTCTCAACTTTCCTCTTTTTAGAAGTATATTTGCAACTGCACTATTTAAATTAAATGATAAGATTGACTCTCCTAGCTTTGCCAGGTTCTGTTCAACCTTATTGTTTTCAAATGGGAAGAATGGTTATTTTTTCATACAGCTGCCTTTAAGGAAAAATCATGCTGGTTTGGCACTGTAAAAGAACCATGGCTGAAATACTGGCCTCAGTGAAGTCAAAATTCCTACTGACAACGAACAGGCCAAGATTTCTTCTCATATCTCCAAAACCTCAGAAATGTTACATACTTTAGAAAAGCATTAAAAAAATGGTTCAGAATGTTCCTGATCTTCAAAAAGCCCTTATGCTATTATGTTTATGTTGCTATAAAAATTACATATAGCTGTATAGTGTTCTATGCATGATCTATATCACATATACAGTCTATGTGCTATATTTAGACACTGCAGCATAACTAAGGAAAGCCAACTGGAACAGCTGCCCCAGGCACTGCCTTTGTTGTGGGGCGGGGGAACTGTAAGGATAGCTGTGACCAGAGCAGTAGCTAATTGTACCACTGCGATCAGCACCATGGCAGCCAGTGCTGCTCCAGGTGTCATATGGCTGCCTTGGGTATGGAACTGCCTGACTATGCCTCTGCATAGATATACTATACTTAATACTGTGCTTCTTATCATTCTTATATTACTTTCACTGTGGGGTTTGCATTTTTGAGCACCTACAGAAGAGATCTTAAATGGAGCAGAAAGAGTTCCACAAATTTTATTCTAATCTAATCATACACCTGATGGCTAATATGGGTCCTCACTTAGTTTTCAGATTTCTCCTTGCCAATCAAAGGTCATACAGCAGAGGCAGTGTCAACTTGTATAATGAATGCCCTTTTAAGAATTTTATTGATGGGCAACTATTTTAAACATACACTCCAGTATGTTCTAATGCTATAGAGACATTACTTAGGCTACAGAGAGCAGCTTACTTACGTCTGGGGCTCCTTTTCATTTTGTTGTTTTTGCTGTGGTTGAAGAACGTTATTTACCAGCTCAGTGATCCCACTAAAGGGAAACCACCTGTTTAAATAAGCAAATAATGTGACTGAATAACCAAATAAACCACACTAATTTAAATATTTTATTATCTAATAATAATAGAAATATACAGGCGGAAAAGCTACAGCCAATGGGAAATGTTAGCTGCAATAGTAAGTCAGCCATTAAGGATGTAAGGGAAATAAACTTTTACACTTAACCAGTTCACAAGCAGGCAGCAAGAAACTACATCCAACTAACATGTGGATGAAGTAAGAAGCTGCAGGCAGCTCTCTTACAAGCCAGTCAGGAAGCAGATGACAAACTAGCTGCAGCCTATTAGGTATTACTGAAAGCTAATACCATCAAAGGTGCAGGAAGCAGAACATGGCAAAGGTAGAAAAGTCAAACCTACTACACTCTTAAGAGATGTTACTTACTGTGTCGGTTGTGGTTTTTGTTCTTCTTTGACCCTAAAAAGATAAGTTTGCACAACTGAGTGCAATGTACTGTAAAACAATATCTACCTACAGATCTATAAACTATATCAAATGGGCAAGAAAAAGTATTTTGTGGTAAAATATACCCACTTAATACATGCCCATATATTTATAATAAATGTATTCTGTGCTAACTTCCACTAAAACTGAAGTGAGGTAATATAATATTTTGAAGATAAATATTTTCTGTTAAAATAGGTACCCTGGTATGTTATAATTGGTTCCTAATTCTTTAGACAGAATAGCTTACTACATCATAACATATTTAAAAATATACTAGACTACACAATCACAAAGAAAATTTTAAATCATAATTACAAATTTTTTTTTATACTTTTATTTTTCTAATATATAGAAATATTCAGGTTGGACTAAACAGTTAAATTTTCAGCTGTCATTATTAAAAGTTAACTTGAATCCTTAAGCAACTTATTTAAAAACTACTATTATGACTCAGTAGCTTATAGTAGAAGTACACTAAATTAGAAGATAAATCCTTATTACATCAATCGTATCAATATCAGTTACAAAATACCTATGAAAAATAAACAAGCCCATTTCTGTTTAAATAAAATTTACTAGAACTTACTGAAAGGAAATAGCTGTGTATTACCACATCAATGTATAAATATCTCTGACAAACATTTCAACTCACCAGTATTCTACCAATATCTAATTCCCCCTCATCTCATAAAGGCCATAAATACTTTTAATTAGGGGTCTACCTAACTAGAGGAGTCAGCCGGCCAATTTAACGGGCAGATTCCAGGACTGGCTGCCATTTTCAAGGGCGTACTGCCACCTCTGATTGGCAGAGGGTCCCTGGTGGCCCCACCCCCTGCCACTAATTAGTGAAGAGGGCTGTCCATTGTATGCCCCTGCCCCTCACCACTGATTGGCTGAGAGGGCTGTCCATCATGTGGCCATGCCCCTTGTCTCTGATTGGTGGAGAGGGGCGAGGCAAGGTGGCAGCCCCCCTCCCACCTTGCCCCGGTCTGTCTCCACAGCTGGGAGAACTGCTGGCTCCCACTGGCAAGCCAGCATTTTATTTTTATTACTTTTTTCCCCTGGAGACTTCATAGAGATCACCCAATTTCATGATTTCTCAATCTTCTGAGAATTTAACTCCCAAATTCCAACAAGTGAAATGACAACATACAAACGCTGGAATTTTGAATGTTTGTAACTTGGAAAAATATGGGCAAACATTGCACGCAGGTAGAAAGCATTTTTCCATCTCCAGAATGAATCTCTCATTTCCATGGTCCAAAGCATAAAGATGGAGAGTTTCTTAGTGAAATCATTGTAAATATATATTTACCCCAGTGCAGCCCATGCCTGCTCTACACCACCCAGCCGTGGTGCATCCTACCGCATGTATGAGTGTACAACCCTGACCCCACATGCTCTGCACTGGTCCACTGTCTGGGCTAAGCAGCAGCAGCAGGAGCCGCCAGGAAGAAACTGTTGCTCAGTGCTGGGGGAAAGTGGCCCCTCTCCCTCGCCACTGCCAGGCAGTTTTTGGTGCATCCATCCGAAGCCTGCACTGTGTCAGGCTGCCCTGTGGCTCCATTGCCACCACCTCTGGGCTACCCTGCAGCTGCACTGCACTGTCATTGCTGCAGTCCAAGGCAGCCCAGAGGTGGTAGTAATGGGGTAGGACCACTCTCCCCCAGCACTGAGCAACAGTTTCTTCCTGGCACTGCCACTGCTGCTGCTCATGCCAGACAGGTGAGTCCAGAGCAGATGCTGGAGTCAGAGGTCCCTTCTGGCCCTACATTTCCATGATTCCATGATTTTTGCATTTGATTGTCTCCTTGTGGTACTTTGTACTTGTTCTTACTGAATTTCTTCTGAGTAATTTCAGGGCACTTCCATTGAGTAATTTGCAGTCCACTTCCTTTGCAGGATGGTATTAAGACTCAACCTGATAGTTTGTACCTCACCTAGACTGGTGTCATCTGCATATTTACTAAATGTGCATTCAGTTTCATCCTCCAAGGCAAGGGACAAAAGTTAAACATAAACCAATTTAGGTGATCAGAAACCAATTTAAACCTGTAACAGAACAGAACATGTATATAAGCCAGTTTCAAAATGGCCAAAACCAGCTTAAGATAAACCAGGTTGAATGTAGTATCAGACTTAACTGATTTAGGTCAAACCAGTTTATGAAACTTCTGTCCCAGACCCCTTCCTGGTTCAAGTTAAATCACAGTCCCCCAGCATCCCAGAATGCTTTGCAGTCCTGGGCTGAGCTATGCCATCTGCTTTAGCAGAGCAGGGTTGACCCTGCCCCTCTGTTCCCTAGCTAGAGCAGGGAGGGCTGGCTGACAACGGGGTGGGACTGGGAAACCAGAGTCTCCACTCGAGCAGCAAATCCTGAACTCTCCTGCTACCTACAGTAGCAAGTTAGATTAATTACTCACATTCAGAGAAAATAGTTCACTATATTTTTTGATCCATCCAGCCAAAGGTTTTCCTTTCAAACATTCTCTCCCCTCAAAACTATTCCTTTCAACAGTGTCACTTATTCTTTTCTCTGCCCTCATTCACCTCTTTTACAGCAGGTTTCCTGTTCTGTCTTAGCTCTCTGTCTCCACTCTCACTTGAACTGGCATCAAGCAAACAGATCCCAGTGCCCTGTGTCCACCCACAGAGGCAGAGTGGGAGAAGCAGCTTTGATTCTTTGGGTAGATGTGATATCTTTTGTTAGACCAACTAAGTAGTTGGTAATTTTGTTTTTTGCAAGCTTTTCAGGACAAACACCCTTCTTCAGGCATACGGAGTGTTTGTTGATGTTTGTGTATTCTCCTGGGTAGAATAGAAGCCAATATGCAAAATGCAGGTTGTGAACATACAAATGTGTAGCAGTGAGGACCAGAGGGAATGAAAGACAATAGGTGTGAGGCAGGTAGTGGTGGGGGGGGGAATGTTGAACTGGGAATAGAATGTAGCTAGTAAAATGCAGACAGGTTACTGGGGGTTATCAGATGGCAGCTTTCCCTTTCTTTAAAAGGGACAGGCACATTGCAAAGGCTCCAGTCCCTCAGCAGCATCAAGTCTACCAGAGCACACGCACACAGCTGAGATCAGGGGGTATGGTCACGCTCCGGCCCAGGACCAGTACAATAAGCCAGGGAAGGTGGGTTTAAACCCCCTCCCTGACCCTGGATCCCAGCCAGGGTTTGGCGGGGGGGCAGTCCCTCTCCAGCTGTTGTCCTCCACCCCACTTGAGCAGAGAACAGAGGGCATGCTTATGCCCCTTCCCCCAGCAGGGAGAGTGGAAAAGCCTTGGAGCTTCAGTCCCTTCCCTTTGACAGTGGCTGGCAGGCTGGGAGCCATGCTCTAGTGCCCCATGGCTTCTGACCTGAGCCACTGCAGCAGGTATGTGGCTGCATTTCCTGAATCAAAAGTGAATGTCTGTCACTTGTTTCTCAGTTTAATCTCTGCAATTTAAACTAACCTGCAAAGATTGAATTGATTCAGCATCAGGCTTTTTGACTGTCTGTACTTAGCACAAGTCACTAATGAAGATATTAAACAATACCAGACCCAGGACAGACCCCTAGGGAACCCACTTGATTCCTCTTCCCAGTTAGACATTAAGTCATTGAGGACTACATTTCAAGCATGAATCTCCAACCAGTTCTGTAGCCATCTAACAGTATATTTCCTTAGCTTACTGATACTTTTAAAAGGGAAACAGTCAAAACCCTTGCTAAATTCAGGGTATACTGTATCCAGTGCTCTCCTCCCAATCCACAAAACCCTCTTTTACTTGTCGTAGAAGGAAATCAGATATGTTAAGCATGACTTGTTCTTGACAAATCCATGTTGGCTATTCTTTATCACCTTGATGTCCTCTAAATACTTAGAAATAGATTCATTACTGACACGCTCCAGCATCTTTCCAAGTACTGAGATTAGACTGACCGGTCTGTAATTCCCTGAATTTTCCTTGTCTCTATGTCCATTCCCTCCCTCCCTCCCACCCACCAACAATTTTTTTTTTAACTAACAGATTTACACTATATTTTAACTTTTCCAGTCATTTAGGATGTTGCCTGATCTCCATGAGTTTTCAAAGATGGCTCTTTGAGACAATGGCTCTACAATTACCTTAGCCAAATCTTTGTATACTCTAGCATGAAATGATCTGTTCCTACTGAACTGAAAACATCCAATTTAAGTAATCTCTGACATATTCTTTGTCTACTACTTAGCTGATTATCTCCTGCTAAATATGCCTGTCATCTGAGAGCTGATATTATTTTTAAGAAATAAAAAAAAATAATATTTCAATATTCTCTGCATCCTCCATTATTAGCTACCTCAGCTTCTCATTCAGTACAGGACTTATACGTTTCTTGTTCTTCACCTACTTCCCTTATTTCTAACATACTTATGAAATCCATTTTTGTTGCCTTTTGTTTCTTACTTGCTGAATCTAAATTTGTGCCTTGGGCTTCCTGCTTATTTCCACATGCCAATATTAAACTGTTGTATTTGTTCTTAGTAATATATTACTAACACTTACCGCTTTTTCTGAGACTCCCTTTTCAGTTTCATGTCATTGATCAGTTCACTGTATAGCCAAGCTGGTCTCTTGCTGATATCTTTCCTTCACATCAAGATAGCATGTTCTTGTGACCTTAATACTGTCTCTAAGTACAACAATCTCTCCTGGACTTCTTTTCCCCATAGGATTGAAGGTCTGCTTTACTGAAGACCAATATTTTTATTCTGCTGCTGTCCTTCCTTTTTTTCCTTACAATCATGAACTCTATCATTTTATGACTACTATCAGCAAAGCTGCCTTTCATCTGGCTCTCTCAACCAAGTCCTTGCTATACAGAAGAGCAAATCAAGAGACTCTACGTACTACTGTTACCTTCTCAGCATGTCACAGTACCTAAAGTCCCTTATAAGTACCAAGTCCTGTGATTTAAATATTTTGGTTAATTGTTTCAGAAAAAAACTTTATCAACCTCCTCCCAGTTTGGTGGTCTATAGTAGCCAAATTCTGTCATCCTTACGTAATGTAATGCCTTATTTTGGGGGATGTTAATGAACAAGGTTCCACATCAAATAAGTAACATGAAGGAAATTAACCTATTAGACCCAACACTCAAACCTCTGCTTCTCTACTAACAGCATTGTTTCTCTGGTATACAGGACAAATTCTAGCTTGGAACCTTCAAACAACTGAAATGTCTAAATATAGTTATAGTTCTATAGTTATAAATAGAGAAGTTAGGATGGCCAAACAGTTGGTTTCCATGATAAAACCCTGATGTGCATGCATTAAGAGCCCACCTTTTATTCATCCTCTAAACAGTGAACAAATAGAAAGATTCATAGACTCATAGATGCTAGAGTTGTAAGGGACCTCAGCAGATCAAATCCAACCCCCTGCCTAGGCAGGAAAGAGTGCTGGGGTCAGATGACCCCAGCCAGATGCCTATCCAGCCTTCTCTTAAAGACCCCTAAGGTAGGGGAGAGCACCACCTCCCTTGGAAGCCCATTCCAAATTTTGGCCGCCCTTACCATGAAGAAGTTTTTCCTGATATCTAGCCTAAATCTGCTTTCTGAGTTTGTGACCATTGTTCCTTGTTACCCCAAGAGGTGCCCTGGTGAACAGAGCATCTCCGATCCCTTGCTGCATCCCCCTAATGAATTTGTAGGCGGCCACAAGATCACCTCTCAGCCTTCTCTTGCGGAGGCTGAAGAGGTCCAGGTGCCTCAGTCTCTCCTCATAGGGCTTGTCCTGTAAGCCTCTAACCATACGAGTGGCTCTCCTCTGGACCCTCTTGAGTCTATCAACATCCTTCTTGAAGTACGGCACCCAAAACTGGACGCAGTACTCCAACTCCAGTCTGACCAATGCTGCATAGAGGGGAAGTATCACTTCCTTGGATCTATTTGTCATGAGTCTGCTGATGCATGATAAAGTGTAGTTAGCTTTGCTGATGGGAAAACAAATAAACAAGAAGCCTAGAGACAGAAACAGCACTTACATATAAGAAAAAGTATATAGCAAAGTATTTGAGATAAAAAAGTATAAAATAGAATTATGGTTGCTATGAATCAGTGTGCTTTTCTAGTAAATGTTTTTGATCGATGTAGCTTTCAGCCTCTTAGCTCTGTTTCAGTTCATCATGCCACCTGCTCCTTCCTCAGGTGGTTTTACAGATCATGTGTGAAGTGAACATGAGCATGGAGCAAGCACTTCATTTTTTTTATTTAGACTGCTAGAAATGTGCCTATCCTGAGCTCCATAGGCTCATACAAATACCTTCTGTACAAAATACTTCCATCATAGATGTCAATTGTAAATCTTTTTAAAGCAAAAACACATACCCTGCAAGATACAAAGCAATTCTGTCACACTACCAAAGTAAGTATGGGAAAATGACTTACAAAGCCAATGATCCTTCAGTGAATACACCCTACCTCAACCCTCTTGCATTTAAACTGGGAACAAAGAAATGGACTGTTTGCTTAGGCACCCTCCCCCACTGCCAAATTCCCAAACTCTAAGCCCCACACAGCCGGATGAAACCAAGTCATGCTCCCTTCTCCCACCCCATCAGCTGGATGAGGTAGGACCATGATGCCTTTCCCCTGCAAGACCAGGTTGGGGCTGGGCCACTCCCCTTTCCTCTGTGTGACTGAGTCATACCCCCTCCACTTGGTGCAGCAAGGTTGGGTCTGAGCTACACCCTCTTCTCCCATCGGGCCAAGCCACACCCCTTTCTTCCCCCATGGGGCCAGGTTGGATCTAGGATGCCCCCTGCCCTCCTCTATGAGGCTGAATTGGGCCCTGCCACAACCACCCCGTGCCAGATCAGGACCAGCTGGATCCAGCCCAGACAGCCTGGGCACTGCCCATCCAGGCTGCCAGCCAAAAAGGTTGAATACCATCATGATAGGAAAAACAGGACTCTAGATCACAAGATGAAAACATGATTCCCAGGAATTTTGCTGAACAACTCTAGCCAAAATAAGCAGAGGAAATGGGCAACTATCCTTCCCATATATTCCAAAAAATTCATTCAAAACCCAAGTAATCCTGTCCATAAAAATTCTATCTAATTTAAAAATATACTTTCATATGGATGGGTACTGTACAACAGTACATACGGCAATGACCATAACAATAATTCGTTCAACTAAGAGGAGATAACCACAAAAACAATAAATCATCACAATCCAATCAATTTAGATAACTGGGATTTTCAGAATGACGTGGTGGAGTCAAAGACAACCTTGTTTACCTCCTATAGTGCTATGGCATTAAGCTTCAAAAATGCTTTCTGCCACAGTTAGTAAGATTCAGAGTGAAAGTTATGCCACAAGTACTCCAAACATCACTTTTTCAACTTTACCTCTAATAGTCCCTGCCCCACACAAAGATCTATGATGATAAAGAAGAAACATTTATTTATGGATCATTGCATTATAGTTAAGGAATAAAGATCATCACAGTGTCCCATACAGCCTTCAAGAAAATCATCTCTCAACTGAGCATCATCCTTTCTGGGTGTCTCATAAATCTAACATCTAAAAGCCAACCAATAAAAATGTGCAATGTTCCCAAAAATAGAGCATTCCTCAAATTCAGAGAAGATAAGAGTTAATCTTTGAAAAGAATATGCCTCCAGCCTTGCATCATTTCTCCTACATACTCCAATCTCCATGCAAAACAGATCAATCACTTAACTATCTCCTGAATAAACTAAATAGACTGGGTCTCTTCAGTTTCTGACAGCAAGTCAGGCTTTCCAGACCTTGAATCTTATACATTTCACTTGTTTTGACCCATTTCTAATTTGTCAACATCCTTTTTAAAATATTAACACACCATTCCCTTAATGGTCTCACTAATCCCATATATAGCTGCAATAAATATGACTCTACTTCTACTCACTATTCCCCTACTTACATATCCAAGGATAGCATTTGCTTTCTCATTCTCAACATTATATTGCAGGCTCATAATCTGGTGGTTTTCCACCACGATTCCAAGTTCTTTTCAGACTAAGTGCTTTCCATAATGAAGGTCTTGATCTTCTGAGGTCTGCAGTTAGCTGTACTAAAATTAGACCTGGTCAAACCAATTCCAGAAAAGATTTGTTTTTAGTGGAGAAGTTCAGTTTCAACAAACTTTGACAGAACTCAGACTCAGAACTCAGGATTCCTTTGAAGGCCTGCCTAAATTTATTGCCAGATCAATCACCCAGCTCCTAAACTGCTCAGCTACTAGACTGCCAGGAAGCCAAATGCTTAAAAATCCTGTGACCCTGGGCCTCAGGATCTGTGACAGCCTTCCAAGGGGACTGCCTCAAAGTCTGGATTTCCAGGGTCAGTGATTAGCCTAGGGCAGTCTACCAGCCAGACTGCCTCAGAATTAGGGGCCCTAATTCACAGCTCCAGAATAGGCCACCAGATGCACAACCAAGGACCTGCATTACATTACCTTTTCCTAAAAATTTCAAAATGCAGAGGTTTCCTTCCAAAGGACAACAAAGCCAGATTTTGAAACACTGAGGCCTCGGCCTCACCACAATCCTCTGGCTGGGGAATTAGCTCCGTGGTACGACACAGAGGGTGGTCGTTGATGGAAGTCAATCATCATGGCGTGCTGTGACCAGCGGGGTCCCTCAAGGCTCTGTCCTTGGGCCTATATTGTTCAACATCTTCATTAATGATGTGGACGTTGGTATTAGAAGTGGACTGGCCAAGTTTAAGAGTGACACCAAACTCTGGGGTAAAGTGTCCACACCTGAGGACAGGAGCATAATCCAGGCAGACTTTGACAGGCTCAGGAAATGGGTGGACAAGAACCTGATGGTGTTTAACCCTGAAAAATGCAAGGTTCTCCACCTTGGGAGGAAAAACCTGCACCATGCTTATAGGCTTGGCAGTGCTACGCTGGCTAGCACTATGGACGACAGGGACTTGGGGGTCACGACTGACCACAAAATAAACATGAGCCTTCAATGTGATGCTGCTGCTAGTAAAGCAAGCAAAACGCTGGCTTGCATCCATAGATGCTTCTCAAGCAAACCCCAGGACATCATTCTCCCCCTGTACTCAGCCTTGGTGAGGCCGCAGCTGGAGTACTGCATCCAGTTTTGGGCTCCACAATTCAAAAAGGATGTGGAGAAGCTTGAGAGGGTCCAGAGGAGAGCCACACACATGATCAGAGGTCAGGAAAACAGACCTTATGACAAGAGGCTGAGAGCCATGGGACTCTTCAGCCTGGAAAAGCACAGGCTCAGGGGTGATCTGATGGCCGCCTATAAGTTTTTCAGGGGTGCTCACCAGGATCTGGGGGAACATTTGTTCACCAGAGTGCCCCAAGAGATGACAAGGTCAAACAGTCACAAACTCCTCCATGACCGTTTCAGGCTGGACATAAGGAAGACTTCCTTTACTGTCCGAGCCGCCAAGGTTTGGAATAGACTGCTGCCGGAGGTGGTTCATGCACCTACTTTGAATGCCTTCAAGACACATGTGGATGTTTATCTTGCTGGGATCCTCTGATCCCTGCTGACTTCCTGACCCTGGGGCAGGGGGCTGGACTTGAATTTCTGAGGTCCCTTCCAGCCCTAATGTCTATGAATCTATGAAATCCTCCATAGAACATATCTTTATTCATACAACTTTAAATCCAAAGACATGTTGTTCCATTTTCCATTTAATCCAGCTTGCCTAGAACTGACTTATGCTTATTACAAATAAAAATTACTACAAACAGCCCAGGGAATTGGCAGTTTGGCGCCTGTCTCATGAG
>NW_017728992.1:164484721-164510936 GCF_001723915.1 Gavialis gangeticus | reverse complement strand
GCTTATTACAAATCCAATTTTACATCATCTGAAAACTATCAGTACTGATTTGATAGTTAGAGACAGTTTTAAGAACATAAGAAATGTTATAATGGGCCAGATCACCTTGTCTAGCTATCTTTCTCTCAGAATAGCAGATACCAGATGCTTGAGGGAAAAGTTTTCATGCAGGGCTATCCAGACTGTTTTGTCCCCTGCTCCTTTCTCTTTGCAGCTTCCAGCATTTAAAGGCCTAGGAAGTCCTAATTTTGAAGCTGATTCCCCCCTAGCTCTCATGTTTAACACCTACTAAAAAAGAGGCATAAACAGTCATTTAAACACCAATTTTCAGTGACATAACCCCCTTCAGCCACTACTTCTATGCTGCTTGCTACCATGTGCCAGAGCTGCTGCAGGGAAGGTGCAGGATGTGGCTGAAGAAGGGGTAGAGTGAGATGGATGGAGGACAGAAGGATAAAGCAACTCCTAGCACCATTCTAGCACCCTGCTTAGGAAGCACCCAGGGCTTGCGCCATGCTTGCCCACCCATCATTATGCTGTAGCTAATAAATTTGTCCAGTCCACTTCAGAACCCAATTAAATTATCAGCTTCCAAAACCTCCCATGGCAATGAGTTTCATAATTACCATATTTACTCATATCCAAGACAAGGTTTTTTCCCAATGAACACAGGTGAAGAAAAGCCTTATTTTAGGGTACTTGTACATGTGATGATTGTCACCATGTACACATTACAAAAATGTCCTTTGTATGGCTTAACGGAGTCACACAATACACATATGTGAGGCTTGGGGGTTTCAAATGAGTTTGCAACATTGCAAACTATACCACATCCCCGTGTGGTTTAGTTTGCAACATTGCCACTCATAACATTGCACTTTTTAATCTGACAGCTTTGCCCCCTGGCCACAGGGAAAAAAAAAAAAAAAGATTGGGCTCCTCACTAATTCTCCCTTCAGCAGGGGCCTGATCCTTCTTTTTTTTTTTTTTTTTTTGCAGAGCCTGCCTGTTTCTTTTGCATTCAGGAGGTGAGCTGCTGGCAGGCCAAGTGGCTCCTGACCTGTGGGGGGCCCCAGTCCTTCCTGCCGCCAGCACACCCAGCCACTCTCCTCCCACCTCCAAGTACACTGTCCCAGAGGTAAGCCACCCCATTACCAGGCAGTCCCAGGGAGCAGGAACAGTGCATAGGGAACTGGAAGCCCTGGCAAGCTCAGCGAAGAGTTGGATCTGGCCAGATGCTGTCTCCGAGCTGAGGCAGCACCTGGCCAGCTAGCAGCCCACCCAGCTGCTCCCAAGGAGCACTGCTGGTATGGAAGGAAGGACTGGGGCTCTCCACAACTCAAGGGCCACCCAGACCAACTGACAGCTTATCACCCTTTCTGCTACTCACAGGCTCTGGCTCAAAAAAATAGCAACAGGTTCCTCGTCGTAAGGTGACACAAAAAATGTAACTGTTTAATCTGCAGGGTTTTATTCTATGCCCCACCATTTCAATTTAGGGGGAATAAAATAAAACCTTGGGGGTTAAACCCCCATCACATGTACAAGCAGCCTTAGATTCTGATACCATCCTGAAGCTGGAGCTGAGCTGCCATCTGCCCTGGGCCAGGGTGGCTTTTTTGGGAGGGGGCTCATAGCCAGCAGCATGCAGGGGATATTTGTTGTGTGCAGCTTCATGGGGCACAAAGGACACCACATGGTCTGCCTCCTACCCAACCTGCCCCAGCCCTCCCCCCTGCCAAATGCCTCCTGCTCCAGCTCCAGCTCCTCTGACACTGATCCAGTCAGGCTCAGAGCTGCTGCCACTGCTCCATAATAACTCCATGATCTCTTTCATGACTAGTAACAATTAATGTAGAACACATTATCCTATACGTGCATCATATTATTTTTTTGATGTACCTCACTTTGCACTTATCAACTTTGATCATCTGCCATTCTGCTGTCCATTTACCATCAAGAAAAAATGACAGGTGGTGGTCATTGGAGACTCCCTTCTGTGGGAGATGGAGGGAGCCATCTGCTGACCTGACCTGTTGTCTCAGGAAGTCTGCTACTTACCCAGAGCCTGGATCCAAGAGGTCACAGAGGTCTACCAAGACTCATCTGGCCCTCTGACTAGTACCCCATACTGCTCATCCATGTGGGCACCAATGATACTGCCAGGGGAGACCCTGAGCATATCAGAAGTGACTACAGGGTGGAGGGGGTCTTGAGCTCAGGCTGTGTTCTCATCAACCCTTCCTATCAAGGGAAAAGGCCCAGGCAGGAGCAGGTGTATCCTGCAGATCAACACCTGCACAGGTGGTGTTGCCAACAGGGCTTTGGCTTCTTTGACCATGGGATGTTGTTTCAAAAAGAAGGATTGCTGGGAAGAGATGGGATCTACCTGACAAAGAGGGAACAGCGTCTTCACAGACAGGCTCGCTAACCTAGTGAGGAGAGCTTTAAACTTGTTTCACCAGGGGATGGAGAACAAAGCCCTAAAGTAAGTAGAAAAGCAGGAGACCTGGAGGAAGAGCAAGCAGCAGGGGCAACAGAGGAGGTGCTCTCATACTTCCTGAGAAATCAGGGCAATCAGGTGCCTGTACACAAATGTGCAGAGCCTGGGAAACAAGCAAAAAGTATTGAAAGTTCTCGTACTGTCACAGAACTATGATATGACTGGAATAACAGACTCAGTGGGAGCTCAAATGCCTGGAGCACTGTCATGGGTGGGTACAAACTGTTCAGGAAGGAAAAAAGAGGAAGAGGAGTTGCACTTTATGTAAAAGAGCCATATGATTGCTCAGAGCTCTAATGTGAACCTGGAGATAGGCCTGTGAAGTCTCTGGGCTAAGTTTGGGGGGGGGGGGAGCAATAAGGGTGATGTTGTAGTGGGGGTCTGCTATAGACCAGCATCTTGTGTGTCAGTGTCCCCATGCTTAAAAATGGCAGCAGGGACACTTTAACTAAAACTTGTCTGACAATCTTTAGTTAAAGCGCCCCCCTCCACTATTTTTAAGCACAGGAATCCTAACACACGAGACACTCCAGGCACTCTAATTAGAGAGGTTCTGAGAGCCACTCTAATTAAAGTGCCCCCCCTCCCCCCACCATTCCCATCACATTTGTACAAATGCCCAAGTCTTCTCTGTCTGCCTGATGTTGTCCAATAGGTGGAGCCTACCTGTTGGCACTGTGAGAGTCCCTGCCTGGATACCCACCAACAAGAACTGCACAAGGTTCAGTCTCCTTTGGGGTGGTAGTTGTCATACCGCCTCCCCTCACCCAAGGCTGACACCGGTGCCATCTCATTTTGGCTAGCTGCCATGGCGGATTACCAGCAAAGTGGTTTTTACACAGTAAGGACCACCTAGCACTAGCAAGGCACTAGGTAGCTGGGAGTATCACAACCCCTTTATTATATCATGTCTATCCTCTCAGGGGAAGGCAGACCAGGCCTCTATGGGCTCAGCCAACCACAGGTGGACCTGCCTGGGCCACAGGCAGAGGGCACCTGAGACAGAGAATGAGAAAAGGAGAAAGGAGAGCAGTTCTCAGCCCCCATGGGATGGGAGGCAAACAAGGGGAAAAGGGCCAACTGGTTCACTGGCATTGGGAGGGGGGCACAGGGTAAGCTGCCCAGGAAGACCACAAACAAACCTAGAAAATACTACCAGCCACCTGTTTCAGGATGGGAAACAGACAAAATCAGCTGGTAGTGGACAGCTTACAAGCTGGAAGCCACTGTGAAGGTACTCCCCAAAATGGTGGCCACAGACTCACTGGCACAGTGGAAGGAGGATGGGGGGGGGGCGAAGCTGCAGGTCCATCAGACAAAATGGTGGACTCCTGACTCGCCAGCAGGTGAGGGGGTGGGTGGCATTGGCAAGCTCCCCAAAGGAAATAAAAACAAAAATAACCTTGAAAAACTATCAGCCACCCACTTCCAGACACGTAACAGCCAAAATCTGCTGGTAGTTTACTAAGCAGCTTGCCAGCTGAAGCATGCTGCAAAGCCACTAAAGTTACTTACTTAAAGTATTTCACCTTCACACACAACTACTAGCAATTCTGAAATTCTTGCGGAATAACAGGGAGCTCTTCGTGGCACGTTGGTTGAAAAACACTGCCGTAGAGGATAGGCATGTCCTGGCTTACAAGCAGCCCCACAACCTCAAATAACATTTCTCCAACAACGGTTTACCTAACTCTAATTCTCACCAAACTATCAGACCTGACTACAGACTCAGATACCAATTGTGCGTTGTCATCAACAAAGACCAAAACATCACTGGAATGAGCAATGCATGTTATAACAACCCAGGTTCATTCACCTGCTCCTTCACCAATGTTCCATATGTCATTGCTTGCTTCAGTGCAACTCTGCTGTCTACACTGGTTAGGCAGGGTAATCCCTATGTAAAAGAATGAATGGACAATGATTTAACATCAGTTCCAGAGGCACACAAATGCCCATGGCAGAACTTTAACCTCCCAGGACATTCTATCGCTAACCTCAAATTAATTGTCCTTTAAAAACAAAACAAAACAAACAAACAAACAAAACCTAAAAAAAAAAAATTGAAATTAAAATGGCAGAACACAAAATCATCCACAGACTGAAATGTATTAACTTTGGTCTCAAAAGGGACCATGGATTTTTATCAATTACCTGGACTAGCTACTTATTCCACTACAATGCTTTAAGTACTCCATGATCTCTGTTCAGTTGCTCATCCCTCTTTGAGTGTACTGAGAGCCTCTGGACACCAGTCCAAAAGGGAAGAAGCTCCTATGAATTCCAAGGTGTGGAAACACTTCCTCCCAAGCTCTATCATTCATAGGATAATTTGGATGAAACTGCAAAGCTGAAAAGCTTGTTAGACTGATGGCTCAGAAAGTTTAACGAAACACATAACTTGTCCTCAAAGAAAAAATTATATGTTTTGCTAGTGTTGAAATAGTTTGGTTAAGTATAAAGAGAAGAATAACTATTGTTTACAGAGCATGCACAGTACTCTATTTTCTGTAAAGAAAAAGCACAGAACAATTAGGGAATTTCTTCAGGCCTGTAGAAAGCATATTGCTTTCTGGTTTCCCTCTGTGCATAATAAAGACACTGATCTCAGAGTGTTCACAAAAACAGTTGGAAAGTATCAGAGGTAAACTCCAAATATTTCAAATCTGAGAAAATAATTTTATCTCAAACACAAAATTTCCAGTTATGCATGTATACCAAGGTACCTGAATAGGTGGTAAGCTTTAAATAAATACAACTATCTGTATTCCAATTATCTGACATTACAAAGTTGATTATACTCAGCACTGGCCTTAGGACTTGTGTTTTGCTCTTCTTTACGCTCCAGGTTCCAAAACCCAGATGGTTATGAAAAGCTAGCAGTTAGTTCAAAAGAAGGGATGCCAGCATGCGGGCTCTGAGGGAAACACTTTATTATGACTCTTCTAATTAACTAAATTCCTAATTTCCAGGTGTTTTCAACTATCAAATGATCTTTTGATAATCAGGATTGTAATGTCAATGTAAAGATACTGAGAAAATGGAATTTGGAGCTGCTATCTTTTGAATAGCCTCTGGTGTCATTTAAACTCTCTGCTTCTATGTCCAATGTACAAAATGGAGATACTACTTAGCAAGCAAGCAATTGCAAGCATTGTCACTTACTTAATTTTCTAAACCAGATAAAAGAGACTATCCCCTTGTTCTAGGTTCTAGCAACAATCTTCTTAAATCTTCATTATAAGGAATACAACTCCTATAACAACACTACTGGTAACAAAAGCCTGGCCATAAGAAATATTTTTAAAACTACGCTTGCAGTCATGTTATGATTCTACCATTACCCAAGCTCTCCAAAAGTCAGGAAACAGAGGTGGGACTTACAGTATAATCTAAAAAGAAACTGGATTCACACTTCTGTCCGGGGGAAATGAAAATAAAATGAATGAGCTCCAATACAAAGCACTCTATCGCTAAATTCTTTATCTAGCAGATTTCTGCTTCAGCAGCTTTGCTGGTCCCAATTATGGCAACTTGGCACAGAAAGAGAGACAGTCTTTCAGATGCAGAGGTTGCAGCTCACTTACATCTATCTAGGTCAAAACCCTAAGATCAACATTGAAACCGTCAGCCAATTCTGACTGGAGAATGTATTGTGTTATACTCATGACGAGGCACACTTTGGTCTGCAGCTGAAAGACTCCTTTTTTGAAGCACTTCAAAGTATAGCTCCTGCTGTGTCCCCCAGATGAAGCATTTCAAAACTGGTGCTCCAGTTGGGGGACAGGATAGGGGACTGTGGCAACCTGCAACTCTCTTCATTCCTGCTCCCCTCCCCTGCAAACGTGGAAGGGAGGGCCATGTGGAAGTTGGAGGATACTGTCAGTCCCCAGTCTTCCAGGGCCTACAGCTCCATTCTTCCTCAAAGGAGGGCTGGGAGGAAGGGCACCTGATGTCAGTGAGCACTCTCCTGTCCACTCCACATGCGCTGTCCTGCAGTGCCCTTCTGGCAGAACCAAGAGACTGAAAGCCCCATGCCTCCCCCACACCCCAGCAGAACCAGAAGACTGAATGCAGAGATGTATGTAGGAATAAGGGACTGGAGAGCAGGAATCCTGGTTCTGGTGGGAGGTAAGGGAATCACTGGGCCTCCAGTCTGTCAGTTCCAGGAGAGCAGAAGGGTAGGGAGATATCCCAGGAGAGCAGAAGCAGAAGCAAAGTGGATAGGAGAAAACTCACCGACATCACATTCCTCTCTCCCAGTGCGAGGAGATGGAGGACAGTGGAGCCCTGTGGACTTCCTGGAGGAAACAGGGGTCCCCTGTCAAGCATCTGTAAAAGAAAGCATTGCATTTTGAAGCACTTCTAAATAGCACCTGTTTGCTTTAGAGTTAGTTTTGGAGTGCTTCCACCATTTGGGGAAAGCTCTAAATTGGCATGTACATCTTTGAAGAACTCTAAAAGTTTCATAGTTGTTTGAAGTACTTCAAATATTATGTCTGTCTCCAGCCTAATTTAGCAGGAAGAAAGGCACAGAAAACAGCCAGTCAGACAGCCTACACTGGAAAGAAACATTGACTATGTCCTTCTTCACTATAAACATCTACGCTGTCCTCACAGTACTTCGGTTTGCCACTTCTTAATTATTTTAGTATCAGTTGGGGAGTATAACTAGACCGGGATAGCTTTAGGATGGTGCAGTCGCACCCCACTTCAATTCCTTCTCTTAGTGGCAAAGTGGAGCAGGACCAGGAGGACACTGCTGCAAGAGGAGGTATTGCCAGCAAAAGCCAGGTTAACCCTTCGCTGGTTCTGAAGCAGCTGTCAAAATTTAGGGCTTTTGATCTTCACTTGCTATATAAAACTGCAGTGGCACAGAGCCAGGGCAGGGTTAATTTGGTTTTTGGTAGCAACACCTGCCCCTGCAGCAGTACTGTGCCCTGCTTGACCTTGCTTTGCAATCCACCTTTTCAATACCCTAGATCTGCTGGTGAACCTGACCACTATAAACAAATCTGAGGTAATACTACACAGAAATATTACTACTAATAATGCTACACAGAAATACTCAAACATAAGGAAAGTTATTATCCTTGCAGTCTCCAACTCAGGATCCTCCACTCCAATTTTATAGGGACTAGGTCTCAGCCAGTTAGAGCCATATCCTATTCCATCTATTAGGCACCTGAGTGAACTTAAGTATCTAAGTGCAATTCTATTCTACCCTGTTAAAGTCCCTGAAAAATCATTAGCACATCTCCTTTTGTAACACATTCTGTTAACTTTAAGTTTAGGTCACAAAATATATCATGAAAGAGGAAGATCTATCCACCTTTTATGTTAATGGATGTTCAGGAACTAGAACAAAATGGAACAGGACCAGGTTTATACACCATATTTACTGGAATCCAAGAGAGGGATTTTCCTCATTTAACAAGGGGGGGTGGGACCCTCATCTTGAATTGGAGTACAAGGAGGAAGGCAGGTGGCTGCTAAAACTCTGACTCTGGCCAGGACCAAGGCTTGGGGCTGGAGTTGGAGGACTTCCCCTTCCCCTGCCACCTACCCCCACTCTGCCACCACTTACCCTCCATCACAGCACTCACTCTAGCCCAGAGCAAAGAGCACATAGTCACTCCAGCCCCCACCCAGCTGTAGAGCAGTGACAGCAGCAGCACTGGCTCCAGCTCTAGCACTGGGGCCTGAGCTACCACCATCACAACCACTGTGAAGTGGGCAAGTGCCAGGGAGGCAACTGGGGGGGGGGGCAAGTGCCGAGGGGACAGGCACCACTTGGGGAGGCATAGGCACAAGGCAGGAGGCAAATGAAGCAAGTGCTAGGGGGTGCAGGCACCATGGGAAGGGGCAGGCAGCAGAGGAGAAATAGTGGTGGGTGGGGGCCATGGATCAGGGCATACAAGCATGGGAATGCAGGCAACAGGAGGAGCAGCGACTAAAGTATGCAGGCATGAGAGAACAGGCAGCAGGGGGTAGTGCTGGAGAGGACAGGCAACAGGAAGCAAGGGGTGGGAGTCAGGCCACTTGATTCCCTACTGCCTGCTCCCCTGTTGTTTGCCCTGCTGCAGCAGCGGGTGCACAAATTTAAAGTGACCCTCCAATAATTAGATTCTATATATGGAAATTTATAACAAATTTATAACTTGTCCATGTATAGAATCTAATTATTGGGGAGTTGTCTTAAATTCAAATACAATACTTAAATCCACTTACATGCTTAACAGGTTGAATAGGACCTGGCCCTTAGTTTTCACCCTTTCCTCAAACGGAGCCAAAACATTTATAAAGGAACCAATATATTCAGGTAATGTTTACACAGCACTGCACACTGCCATGCAGACATACTCTAATTCAGATGAAATGGAAAAGTAAAACCACACATCATTAACATGTTGGAAGTACTGAAACCCATGACTCCTCATTCATTAATCTTTGTTTAGGCCCTATTTATACATTAAAGAAGAAGAAAGAGGATAAAACCCCTCATGAAATTTCCTATGGAATAAAGCAGAAATTACTAAATACAATTTTTTCCTGAACATTTTGTAAGGAAAAATACCTAAAAGATGCCTTACCACAAGTAGTCCCATCCCCTGCTATGGCCAGTAGGCAACTCAATCTTAAACTCAATCTCAAAATTAAGACTGCCCATACAGTACTCCCTATATCTGTATGCATTACAATACAGCCTATAATTAGGTAATCATGTTATTTTTTAACAAGACAGAAACTAAAAGCATAAACTGAGTTGTGTATGTTTGAGACATCAGCACAAAATAATGATTGTTATATTAAATTAAAAATCATACTTAATGCACCATTCTGGGAGGGGTTCTCTTGAAAAGACAAAAGATCTTGAAAAAGTTAATTTAGATTTTTTTGAAATACAAAAAATAAAAAACTATCAAACTGCAGAAGAAAGATAAATAAGTAGAAATAGGCCACTGGGGAAAATCCATTTCTCTGGTTCATACTGGTTGCTGACTGCAGGAACAACTCAAATAATCTCTGGCATGTCTGAAAAAGCTTTTTCATTAATCTATTTATATGTCTACCTTAAGGATTTATACAGCCCCCATTATCAGAGCATCCAAGTATCTCATGATCATTTAAATGTATTTACCCTCATAATATGCCTGTGAGGTAAGAAATGCTCTTATTCCAATATTATGAAGAGAGAATTGAGGCACAAAGAAATTAATGTGCCCAAGATCACACAAGAAATCTATTCTGAATAGGGACTTGAACCCAACTCTCTGAAGTCAATATGGTATGCATCTACCCTACCTTCTACCACAACTACTGACACAGTCAACCTTCCCACAAAGGTACAGCATAGGTGTATCATTCCAAAAGCTGTATACATATAACACAGCAGTTAATGAAGGCATTTGGAAAGCTCTACAAAAATATTAAATAGTACCCCCCACTGATTACATATAACTAAAAGTCTCCTTTATCCCACTGTCTGTTCTAGATTATGAAAACGAAATACACAATAGTGCATATGCTCACTCAAGAAGTTTACCAGTCCAAGTAGGAGTATTATAACTCTTCTGTGCCTGTCCATTTCATAGATTATGGGGCTGGAAGGGACCTCGCAAAATCATCAGGTCCAGCCACCCCGCACTAGGCAGGGAAGACAATGAGTTCAGTCTCCTGCCCCAGGACCTCCTGATCCAGCGTTTCTCTACTAGTGGGACGTGAAGGTCGTGTAGGTGGGACGTTTCCAAAATAAGTGGCATTCCTGAGAAAGGTAGGGGGCCCAAAATGCACGTGAACGTAAAAATACATTTCTTGGAAAAAAACGTGGGTTTTCGTTTTTATCATGGTGGGACATAAGGTGCAAAAGGTTGAGAACCACTGTCCTCGTCAACCTCCTCCTGGCCCAGCTGGTCGTGTACCTGACCAGGAAAGAGGCTTGAGAACCACCATCCTTGTCAACCTCCTCCTGGCGCAGCTGGCCGTGTACCTGACCAGGAAGGAGGCTTTGGCTCTCCGGGGGGGCTGCAGGGCTGCTTTCCTCGCCCCGCTTCACGCCCATCTCCGAGTGGAGTATCAGTGGGCAGCGTCCGCTGGCTCCTTCGACTCAGAGGGCTAACAGGCACTGTCCAGGGTGCTCTGCTTCATGTCCCCCCCTTGGCACTCTTGTGATAAACCTTTGCCCCCACTCCTGTTCTGGCTTTTGATCTTCTAGCAATTGCTCCTCCCACTGGGGGAGTCCAGTAAGTTTGAAGCCTAAACATAGGCCAATAAGCATTCTAGACCTTCATTTTCCTTTATCCTTACCTTCATAATATAAGAATGTTGACATTAATTCCTTGGCAGACAAGTGTCTTTTCTGAGGATTATAATGAAGTGATTAACTCTTCAGGAGTTTGATCACTAACATAATGAGGGGTAAGCAACCGGTGCTCCAGCCACAGCAGCCCACTTAGAGGGGGCAGCCAATCTAGCCCAGCCCATGCTGCTGGCCACTGGCCAGGTCTCAGACTAGTAGTTAGTTACACCTCTGGATTTGATGCACCTATATGTATAAATATATATTTGCATACCTAAAGTTTGGACAACATAAGAGACATTTTGCCATAGCCTTTAATTATTTCTCTAGAAAAAGGGCTTGTTTGTTTTACATTCAACGACCATTTCCACAAATCAACAGGCAAGGAACAGGCAAGAAGCAGCTTACATTACAGACTTTGGAAAAGATGTTTCAAAATCTGACAGGGGAGCAAAACTATCTTTACACAAGTTAATATAATACAATTAGTCAAACTCTTGTTAAAAGTGCTCTCTCTTGGAAAAGGGAACTTCTTCAGTTGAAGGACAGACAAAGAAAAGACGCCGATCGTATCAAAGGACTGCTCAATTATTGTCATGGGTAAGAAGTAGTAATTAAAGTATTTAATAAGCTATGTTTGACTCCTAAAATAGAAAGTTAAGCAGGTTAAGTGTAATTGGCACATTTATTAGATAATTGTGAAAGATTTAAATCTTCTGGGCAAACTGAATTGATTAGCCTAATTATGCTAAAAACAAAACAATGGAGATCATCATAAACTTAATTATATTTTTCAGTCAAGTCAACATCATTGTATTATACAGCCGTTGAGTCTTTTATTAGATTAGTAAGCATGAGCAGTTGGAATATGGTCCATTAGCTTAACAAGGTTTTCACATTTGGACAACATGACAGCACGTTAGTGCCTCCTCTCAGGTCTTGTTTATGAAAAAAAAGCTTCCTTGACAGGCAAGTGATTTCTGACCTGTTCACATAATCAATAAAATACAAAAAAAAGTGCCACCACAGAACCACATTTGAGATCAGGAGCAATGATAATGGGTATTTGATACTAGCACACAAGCAGGTAAGGAAAGTTAAGCACTCAGAACAGAAATAGTATCTTCAACACAGCCAGAATTAATTAAAAACCCTTCTGAATTGAAATGAGGCAGTAATATTTATTAGAGATATATAAAGAACAGCATACAGCATTCAAGAGCGAACACTAACCCAACACTAGTTCCTGCTGCTGTACAGTACGGCTGGTTGAATGAACTCCAAATGGACCCTCAAATGACAATTACCTCACAACATAATTGTAAGAAATATAGGAAAAGAACTATTGCAACAAAATCTGAGACCAAAGTTGTTCTGATATTTAGATAACAATTAAAAAAAATGAATGGCTTTATCAAAGATTTTTCAGATAAAACAATTCAAGAAAAATAAATTCTCAAGGTGGATTTTTGACAGCAACATTTTTAGAAAATATCTACTAAAAGGTGGGTCATTACAGCTTAATACATAATAGCAAACAGCCCTGTGTGTGGTATTTAAAATTCTAAGACTAAAGAGATTGGCAAAAAAATAATTTATTTCAAAACCAGACTTACAACTTAATTAGTCTTGGGATGTAAGTTCTTTGGGGGAAAAATGTTTCTTATTCTACATTTATATAGCAACAACATGTATATATTTATTGTCTGAATAATATATTGTATGTGGTGCAAATACAGTCATTCTCTACTGTATAGCAACATTTTTTACAAATTGTTTTGGAATAGTCTTTGGTAGAAGTTACTTAGGTACAAGGTCATCATTGGAGCTTCCTAGTTCTGTCATTTGAGAACCAGAAAATATTTCTCTCAAAGACTGTGGCAGAAACCTGTGAAGACATTACTGAGCTCCTCTTATTTCATAATGCTGTTCCTCTCCCAGGCTTCTCACTTACAAATCTTCTAGTTTGGTCAGATTTCTTCCTTTGAAACTGCGTTTTTCATATGAAGCCTTTGAAATACAGGTAAAGCTCACAGGTCAACATATAAGGAAAAGAAGGCAGAGAAACTGCAATAAAAGAAGCTAGACCCACAATACATATTAATTTCACCACTGTGTGCAGTTTCAACTATTACTTCAGGAACCAAGTGGTGACAGACTTAAGATCAGTCCTCTCTTGCCTGTGATTAAAATCCAAGGGCAAAAAGGCTCAATCATGGACATAACACTGAGAGATCAATGTTAGAAAACTATCATTTGCCTAAAATCACCACACTGTTTAATATGAGCTACTGCAAGTTTTCCTTTATATTTAAGCAAACAAAAATGGTATTTTAGACGGCACAGTCTAAAATGTGACTTTTTAACTCTGAGTATTATAATTGGTTATCATGTGAAATATGCCAGCTGCTTCACACTTGGGCATCTCGTGTCTGCTGAACAAATGATGCAAGTACAAAAACAAGAAAAAAATTGATAAAGCAGTAATTCCTGAATCCAGGAAGTTGCAGGATCTAACTGCTCTGCCTAATCCAGAGCAGTTAAAAAAACAAGGTAGAATAAAATAAAACAGAACTGACAACTAAAATCTTTTAGCATACAAAAAGACAAAGGAAAGTTTTTCATTTTTTCTTTATCCTATGTAAAAATGTTCAGGAAAAACATAGAAGGGGAAAAGAATTGCTGTATAATTCCAGAAATACTTTTTTAGACTGCCTCACTTCTAACTCCCATGCAATACTATAATACTTGTTAGATAAATTTGATATAACACACAATGATTGTAAGCAAAACATTAGGTAGCTTTTAAAAGGTAAAAGCCAGGTACTAGCCATAAGTTACCCAGAAAAATCCATTGTTTTTTGTGTAAGAATTCCAATAGAAGATTCAGTACAAAAAGAGTAGAGAAGTAATTATAAACATCTGAAAGCTTTCAGATGGGCAGCTCAAGAAGAACAGGTGCAAATAGTCCATGAGCTGTATGAATACCATACCATTTTAAGTTCAATTCTGAGAGCAAGAAACATCAACAACATCTCCTCTATTCTATTGCTAAACTCGTTTTTAGACAACAAAGATAAGCCCTTTTAAATGCATTCAAGTGTTTCTATAAATACCAAATTTCTTCTTCTTACAGAGCCATTGTGTTAGAGAAATTGGAATAGAGATTCTGAATCCTCTGTTCCGTACCATGTTATGTTATACTATTGCCTCTTCAATATGAATTAAACATTCTTGATTAATATAATATTTTGATAAGCAGAACTTGGTCTCCACTTCGTAGTCACAGGATGTTATCTTTTAAATAACACAAAGCTATATACATAGATATCCCATTCACTGATTTTTGGGATATTGCTTGGGTGGAACTTTGTAAAAGAAAGGATTTGTCTTCAAATTCTGAACTGGCACAAGAAGCTCAAAGTAAGAATATTAAAAGATAAGAAAAATTCTACCCCGCCCCTTTCACTTTTCATTACAGCTATCAGTGAAGCTTGTTGTCCCTGGAAACAGACATTACCTTTGTGCCACCATAAAAAAAAGGCACGGCAGCACAAAGGCCAAGCAAATGGACTACTATGCTCCTAGTCACACCACAAATGCCCAGCATCATGGCCATAACAATAAGTGGTATAAATTTGTACCACTTTTTTGTGGTGAATGTCTGTTTGCTTAATGGTGGGAAAGCACAGACACCCTGGATCTGCCTGCACTTTCCAGTCGACCCAGGGCAGGAAATCCTGGGACTTAAAGGATCCAATCCTGTGTGCCCTGGGAATGGCACACATCTGATGCCACAACAAAAATGTCTCTGTTTAGCCTGATACTTTCAAGAAACACATATGCACTAGAGAAGTACTAGAAAGTGTGTACTATTTGTTTAGTCAATCAGCTAAATCAAGTAGCTAAATCAAGTGTGACCCAGTCAATCTTTTAGACTTTGTACAATTCAGTCCTTGTTAGAGAAAGTGCACAATGCATGACACTACCCACAGTAGGATGAATCACGATTCACTGTTGGAAAATAAGACGCCAACAGCATATTGATAGTAAAGAACATTGCTCCCTCAATTTTTTCAGAGTTGTTGGCTTCAGGAGTTAGTAAGATTAAGTACCTGAAGCATAATATCATTAAAAATGAAACTTTTCATATGTGTGTATTAAACAGCTGCTTTACAAAATGCTTTTTCAGAACAATATGGAAAAGTTACCAGAATCATTCCTTAAGTCTACACTCTTTATGAACAATTTTACAAAACTGAACTCCAGCTATATCAATTATCTGACAAAAATATACTAGTGTAGATGTTATACATTTGATTTAAAAAATAAACAAACAACCCCCCACCCCCAAAAAACCCCACCATTCTATATTTGCTTTATGAAAGAAAATTGTTTTACAAAAATTTATATGTAATAAAGGTACGAACAAAGCATAATTTATTTCAAGAGATTTTCCTTTCGCTTCTTGTATGCAATTCTATACAAATAATGAAATTCAAATGAATGGAATCTACTTAAGTTGATATGCATTACTTTTTTAAAATGCTGTTTTTATTTTTAGCTATTTATTTCTTATATATTATTTATTATAGTGTTGGGATAGCATATTTCATTTTCATTGCATTTGCCATGAATTTTTCCTATGCTGCAAATAGTGTCTCCCTATTTAGATTTTTTTAGACTGGGTAAAACCTCTTAATTTTTTTATATAGAGTGTTAAACAAAATCATAAGTTTTAACTTAATGAAATCAAGATAAAACTTAAAACCTTAGAGTATTATTTAAAGTGAAATACAAAATGTACCATAGTTAATGTATTTAAAGGTATACTGCAAAGCATGTATGTGTATAGACTCAAAAGTTATAAATAAGTTACATTATAAAACAAAATACAGTTCCTGATGTAGTTAGATGGCCTCAGTTCAATATTCTGTGCTTCTGTGTTTCTTCTTCAACAGCAGATGGCATTCTAGCCATCCACTGCAGGAAGTACTTATATGTCACCAGCTGCTTCGAGGCATGCCTAGGTTCCTGAACTTAATTCTTAGAAGACAGATTCAAGAGAAAATCAATTTTTAAACTACATAATTGATTGTAGTTGCAATTTTAAAAGTCTTCCTATGCCAAATATTCTGCTAATGATTCAGGATCTCTCTTAAGTTTTACAATATCACTATACAAGTTTGAAAATATATCAACAGATACTAAATCATATTATTCTGCTGGTTGAATTTATACATATTAACACTGTAACTACTGCATGACTATAAGACATTAAATCACTGTTTCTCAGTCTGTGTGAGTTAACTACCAAAGCCAGTGGTAATCAACCTTTTACAGCTGTGGGCCAGAATGACCCACCTCAGGTCAGAGGTAGGTTACTATGATCCTACCACCGCTGCTGCTTGTCTTCCTGATAGCACACAGAAAGCACCCTCAGCCAGCACTTCTCCCTACAGTAAAAAAGGAAAAGCATCCACTGCTGGCGTTCCTCCCTATGGCAGCACAGGAAGAGCACCCCTAGAAGGCTCCTCCACTGGCAAATGCCACCAAAAGCCCAAATCCACAGGCTAAATCCAAAGGTTCTGAGAGCAGGATTTGGCTCGCAGGCCCTAGGCTGCCAACCCCTGAACTAAGTAATATTCAAACATCTTTTAAGAGAAGTACAATCATACCCAAGACAAAGAATAACTGCAGAAGAAGTGGTAGAGACAGAATATAATACACTAAGATCAGTCCTGAACAGGAAATGAGTAAAGGTCTTAAATACGAGGGAAAAAAGGCCAAGGATTGATGCAGGAAATAAAGAGCACTACTGCTGTTTACAGCCTCCTAAGAAGTCTTTCTGGGGGTGGAGTTCAATCTTTGTAACGACTCTGTTAATGCATCCAGGGCCAGCAAGGACATCTCTGATTGATGGATAATTTTCTCCACTGAACCAGTTGTAAAAACTGATGGCATTACTTCTGTAGTTACAAGGCGTGTCTACACGAGATGCTATGGTGCCGTAGCAATGAGTCACGGTGACCTAGCATCGGCAGGCACAAACCATGATGCCAACACTACTGCACAGTAGCAACAAGCTACTGTGCAGTAGCGTCAGAAACAACCCACGCACCACCAGGACTACGCAGTAATGGCAGTTACTGTGCAGTCATTTAGTCAGGCACACATATAGATGTGCCCACATAGCAGTTAAGGATAGCCTATTAATAGCTATACTCAGTGGAAAACAAAACCTCCTCATTGAACCAATTAACATAGTCTCTACATGGAAGATAAGATTACAATCTAGAATTTAGACATGAAAAGTGAGAGAGAGGACAGAGGAGAAGGAAGCAATGGGGAGATAGGATCATGGCGCACAACATTACAAAAACAAGATCAAGCAATTTCTCTATTCTAATGCAGAATTTGTGAAAAACAGTTTTTGATTAGAATGCTGGATTTGGGGTTGAGATATAATTCCTAAAAGAATATGAATAGGGATGTTATTCTCCTGCAAATATTTCTCTCTACTTTCACAGTTAAAATCAAATTTTTATCATTGCTTTCAAGTATTTTACCCACCCCTGCATTACTGCAATTCAGTAGATAAGGTTGGGGGTTTGGTCTTAAAAAAACAAATGAACACACAGGTCCTACTCTAATCACAGGTATCAGCCTGCTTAATGCTATAGGCAAGTTTTATCCCTGTACCTCACTTACTGAATCTGTAACAAAAATAATGCATTGGCATATTAATGGACAAAAAATGCTGTAGTAGAGCTAGGTGTAAATAATATCTTTAAAAGTCCCCATGTAGCAAACTACTTTAAGCATGTCCCATTCCGGGCAAAAAAATTAAAACATCTGCTTAAGTATTCTGATGATCAAATCTTAGAACCTATAAAATGCCACATTTAAACTACTGCAATGAGAATAGTTTTGTTATCAGTGCAAGCACAATGAAACTTTTGTCAAATCTGATTTTAGTCTTAAGTTTTCTTTTATAAATAAAATCCTTTAACAAAACTACATAAGCATCTATACTGGTGGTGCTGCTTTTATTTTATTTTTTATTATTTTAAAATAATGGTGGTTTCGGTAGCATAGATAAACCTTGGTTGTATGCCTATATTTTCCATTCCCCATGTTTTTCTATTTAACCCAGTATGCAAGACACAAAAAAGACTTTGTCATTACAGAGGGTGCATCTCCTTGGAATTTACTTATGTAATGGGAGTAGAAGCCCCATGAGGTTTCCTCTTCATAAGTTTTCCTGATACCTGTTCCTCAGAGAGTGGTATTAGCACTCTAGCATTAAAACCAGGGAGATCCTTCTCTTAAATGAAAAGATGTTTAGAAAACCATGGAAGTATGCAAACAGCCATGCAAATGTGCTCTTCTGCTAGCTTATGAAACATCCTTAGGAGTGTAACAAGGAGTGGGCAGATTACCAGCCTCAGTCATTGACTTAAAGGGGATGTTAGAATGGCAGCTCCCTTGGAAATAAGAGATCCTGCTGCTGCAGCCACATGCCACAACTACAGCAGCAGCAGCCAGGTACAGAGATTCTTGACACTGCTCTAGCAGCAGCAGGAGCAACTGCTAGACTGCTCCATGTTAGCACCATCAGGGGACTTTGAGTTCCCAGGGTAGGTAAGACTGATCTCTACCTCCCCCTACCCCCATCCCCACTCTCTCACCGCAGTGTTTTACCCAGGGCACAAAACTTAATATACCTCTGATCCTGAAAGGATAGCCAACAAACCTCTTCTGTGGAAGATCAACCTTAATGCACCTAAGAATGACCCACAGCACTGAGAGGAGGAAAATGCTAGATACCTTGCCTCTCATTTCTTAAAAAATAAAATGTAGTTGTTGTTAAACTGATCAAATGTATGTAATGAACTTTATGTCCTATTTTCATGCAATTTCAGCACAAGTATCACTTTGATTTAAAGATAACTGAACTGAACAAAGTGAAGATCTCGTGCCTTATTCAGATGACTGAGTTAACAACTGGAAATAAAACCACATTGCTTGTGTTTTTGCACTCTATTAGATAGCATTTGATTTCAAAAGAGAAAAAAGAAATCAGATACTTCTGCTGACACATTTACTACTGCTGGTCTGTGGACAAGTGCAAAAATATTATTATTGACAGTTATTGTTTAAAAGACTCTTGAAGGAAGTTACTTCAACACTATCAATACAACAAAAGCATAAACAGAAAGCTATTTTGGCCTCAACATCTTGAGTTCTCTGTTCAGAAATGTCTTAAGTAATTTTATTTAGTCATAAACTAGTAAGATCTCCTTTGTAGGTCACACTGAAGTATGCCCTGATCTCATCCCCAGAACAATAAACAAAAGATACGACAAACAACTATGACACCTATTTACGTATTACAGAAGGAAAGCAAAGAGTATTAGACCCAGATGTCCTGTAACTTGGCTGACTGCCTTTTTGGTTGTAAATGACAGTAAATCCTTATTTCTGAAATGGATGAAATCAGTGAATTGTTGCAGCTTATAGATGAAAACAGCAATATAGTTATGTTAGCACACACCAAAAATGTACTGAAAGACAAATGTCCTTTGGCTTTAGAGTCTGTTTTGATATCCACGTTGGAAAAAAAAAAACTAATCTCTTTTCACCAATTAATATGCTGCTGCAGTCCACTTTTGCTCATTTAATCATCAAAACTTAATACTGTTTTAAAATCAAATTAAGGTTGTACAAAACTATGAATTCTACATGATTTTTATAGGCTTTTGATTTCTTGTTAACCCTTGTCGCTTGCATCAAATGCTGTAAGACAGAGGTGGGCAAAATATGGCCTGTGGACTGGATCCGGCCTGTGGAGCATTTTTGCCTGGCCCATGGCAAATCCCTCGGCCCTGCCCAGCCCAGGCACAGGGGCAGCTCTGGCCATGGTGCATGCCCAGGCACACAGCGGGGTCAAGGCAGCACAGCTGATGGACTCCATTTTCTGGCAGCAGTGGCAGCTCCTTCCGGTTGCTACTGCCACCAGACCCAGACCCATCACCCAGGCACCCTGGCCTGTCTGCCCCACAGCCACTGCTGAGGGTGGAATCCGTGTGGGCAGGGCACTCAACTGAGTGGCCAGCAGGGAGTGGCGTTTGGGAGCAGGACAGGTGGACAGGGCTGAGGAGACACCAGTGACAGTGTGGGGCCAGGGCAGGGCCGCGATGTGCTCAGCACACGTCTCTGCCCACAGAACCAGGGCTCTGCCCCAGCCCTGTGCTGTCACTGCCCCCAGATCCTGGGGGTCTCCATGGAGACCAGCTGGGAGCTGCATGGGCAGGGTGCTCCGCCAAGCAGATGCAATTGGAGCACCCTGCCTGTGCAGCTCTCAGCTGGTCTCCATGGACAGCCCACCCCAAGATCCCGGGGTCTCCATGGAGATCAGCCAAAAGCCACCTGGGCAGGGCATTCCTCTGGGTGGAGATGACTGGAGTACCCTGCCCATGCAGCTCCCAGACAGTCTCCATGGAGACCCCGGGACTGCAGGACCAGGCCAGGGCAGAGCTACGATCTGTTCTCTGTATGTCCCTGCCCATGGAAACTGCGCCTGTCCCAGAGGAATGAGGCAGCAGATCATGACTCTGCCCTGGACCCCAGCCCCACACTGTCACCACCCCACAAGCCTGCCCCATAATCCCAGCCTTGCTTGCCCTTCCTGCTCCTAAACACCACTTCCAGCCTGCCCATGGCTCCATCTCACATAAGGAGTTTTGGTAAGCTGTTGTGCAGAGGTGGGGACAGTGCTGAAACAGCCCATGGCACCTCAACAAAACTCCTTATGTGGCCCACAGGCCCAAATAATTGCCCTCCCCTGCTGTAAGGGGTAAGGGTCTCTTCGCCAGAGATATGTGAGTATGCTGCTATTAGTAGATTCACAGCCTACATGTGTTTTGAAGTATGGGAAATTTTGTAGCATCTAGTACAAGGGTGTTCATCCTCCAGCTCACAGGCCAGATGCCAGCTGCAGAGTCATAACATATCAGGTCAAATTTAGGAGCTTGGAACAGTGGCAATATCGCCAGTGCTCCCCTGCTTCCAGATACCCAAGCACCATGTGTGGGTTCAAAGCCAAGCCATGCCTCTTCCCCAGCAACACAACCAGATTGGGGCTGGACCACACACCCTCCCCCTGTAGGGCTGAGCCACACCCCCCTTCCCTGGGGAAAAAAGTTGGGCACCACTGACCTAGTACACTATATAGTCACTAAATCAATGCATCAGAGTCAGGTGATGATAGTGATACAATACTACCAATAGATTCAGAACTTGAAAGTACTGCAATCCATTTTCAGAGTTTCCATTACACACTACAGATCAGTGGTTTTCAACCTTTTTTCTTTTGCAGACCCCTAAAAACATTTTGAATGGAAGTGCAGACCCCTTTGAATTGTAAGTGTAGGTAGTCACATACTTTTGACCATTGTTAACTTCTGTAGACCCCTTAGACATAGTCTGCAGAACCGCAGGGTCTGCAGACCACAGGTTGAAAACTACTGCTATAGATTAGTTCAACTGTAGGATATAAAACCTGATGTTCAAAAGTTAGTCCTTGTTTTAAAAACAGAAGTTACTTTAATCTCTGCTAACAGTATTCAAAACAGATTTTAATTCAGCCTGTCAAATTCTTCAAGACAAATAACCTTAACCAAAGAGGGTTGTTTTTTTTAAAACATATTCATGAGATCTCCTTTTCCAACAATACATTCCTTCCAAGCAATTTCAAGGCTGTACCCATGCCTTACCTGTGGCAAGTTAGGGCGTTATGCCTTGTGGCTGTATCAGGACTAAATGTGTAATTTTACTAATAGGTTAGACAATGGTTTTGTATTGGATGATTTGGATAAGGATGATCCTGTTTCTGGCAATGGGCTGAACTAGATTATCTCTAGAAGTCCCTTCCAGCCCTAATTTTCTATGATTTTATAATACCAAACTTTGTAAGATATACTACTGGTACACAGAGATAGTACGGTCTGATCTCAGCTGTATATATTACAAAGCTTTGGACTAACGAAAAACAACTAGAATTTGATTGCTTTGTCCAGATTGCTCCTCTCTTGGTTACTGAGACCTCGTGCTGGGTTTTGTTGATACCTTCATCACTAGTTTCCAGCCAAGCAAAATTTAGTTATCCTTGCCTGATAAACTTACCTTACATACTCCTTTTATTCTCACTATTGGATCTCTGTTCTTCATCAAATTAAGGATTCTTGTGATTACATCCAAGGCCCAACATAAACCTATCCTTTATTTCTTATCCCTTTCTCTCTCTCACTGCATACCCCTTCTCATTCCTTCTGCTATCCCAAAAAACTAGGCCTTGCCTCAGATTTATCCACTTCTCCCATACATTTTTTCAAGCTTTCTTTTATTCTGGCCACTATGTATGAAAGGGCTGCAAAAATATTTGCAACTGGCCTGCAAAAATATTGTTTCCTCTTCATTTTAGCCCCCATCCTGCAAGTTACTCAAAATGGCCCCTAAGCCACTCCATGCAAATTTGCAGATGTGGGATTAAGTCACTAGTGAAGATCTGTCTTCCATGAAGCAAGCCTATAAAAAAGATGACAAGTGAATCTCTTACTTTATGTGCTGCTGCTGAGTGAGCTGATTACCTCTATTGAGACAGCAGTGGAAAAATACTAGGAAGTATGTTTCTCAGTAGTTGAAAAACACTAGGAAGCAGTTGAAAAACACTAGGAAGTATATTACCCAACAAAAAGACATCAGGTAATCATAGTAGGTGACTCCCTGCTGAGAGGAACAGAGGGAGACATCCGGTGGCCGGATCCCACTGCACGGGAGGTCTGCTGTCTCCCTAGGGCACGGATCTGTGGGATCCCCAGGCTTGTCCAGCCCACAGATTACTATGCCGTGCTCCTTATTCATGTGGGAACAAATGACATGGCCAGGAGCAATCCAGACCATGTCATAAGCGACTACAAGGCTCTGGGAGCTGGGCTTAAAAGATCGGGGACTCAGGTAGCTTTTTCCTCTATGCTCCCTGTTGCAGGCCACAGTCCAAGGAGGCAAGAATGCATTGATGAGGTGATCTGGCATCTCCAACGGTGGTGCCATCAAGAAGGTTTCAGCTTCTATGACCACAGCGCCCACCTCAAGGACAGAGGACTCCTGGGGAAAGACGGCATCCACCTCACGCGGAAAGGTAAGTCCCTCTTCTCTGTCAGGATGGCCGATCTCTTAGGGCTTTAAACCAAGATCGCAGGGGGATAGGGAAAATGCTAAATGGAGCCTACCCAGAGAGCAATATATGGGAAAACTCCATCGGCAATGAAACCAAGCAAGCCACTCTTGTGGGAGCTGAGAAAACAGCTCCTCTTCAACGCAGCAGGCAGCCAGTGACCTCAGTAGAAGGACTTAGGTGCCCATACACCAATGCCAGAGGCAAGGGGAACAAGCAGGAGGAACTAGTCCTCCTGCTTTCCACTTGGCACTACAATCTGGTAGGGATCACAGAGACCTGGTGGGACTCCTCTCATGACTGGAGAGTAGCCATAAAGGGCTATGTTCTTCACAGAAGGGATCACATAAGGAAGAGAGGTGGGAATGAGCTTTTTTTGATTCAGGAGGTGCACAGGCCAACTAGAGGCAATGCAGTTCTTGACCTGGCCCTGGCCAAAGGGAATGACCTGGTGATCAACTTAAACATAGCCTAGGCGATAGTGACCATAAAGTCATTACATTCACGGTCCATCACAAGGCTGACAAAACAGTTACCAAAGCTTAAAGTCTTAGACTTCAAAAACACAAATTTTAATAAGCTCAGGTCACTAGTGAAGAAAGCCCTGAGAGACCAAGGACCACAGGTAAAGGGAGCATGAGAAGAATGGTTGTTCCTTAAGGATACAATCCTTAAGGCTCAGAGAAAATCCATTCCCTTACAGAGAAAAAATAGCAGAAGGGTCAAAAAAAACCCCTCTTGGCTAAGCAGGGAAGTTGCAGGCCTCCTGCAGAAAAAGAAAGAGGCGAACAAACAATGGAACCTTAGGACAGCCTCTAAGGAAGGCTACTTGACAATGGCCCACACTTGTAGAAAACAGATTAGGCAAGCTAAGGCAGAAACCGAACTAAACCTAGCTACAAGAATGAAGGACGACAAGAAGTCCTTCTTTAGCTACATAGCAAATAAAAGGAAAAGTAATGGGAGTGTGGGGCTGTTGCTCAGTGCCTGGTCATTACCACTCAGGAAAAAAATTGAAGTCCTAAATGACTACTTTGCCTCGTCTTTCACAAAACCAAGGGGAACAACATGCCAGGTAGGGCACAGAACGAGCAGGGCAGGATTGACACTGTTCCCACCATTGTCATAGAACTGGTGTACAATCAATTAAATAAGTTATACGTATCTAAATCAGCAGGACTGGATGAACTCCACCCAAGAGTGCTGCAAGAGTTGTCCGAAGTAATCACAGAGCCCCAGCAAAGGTCTTTCAAAAATCATGGGCCTCTGGAGAAATCCCAGAGGACTGGAAGAGGCCAATGTTGTGCCCTTCAAGAAGGGAAAGCGTGATGATCCGGGAAACTACAAGCCAATTAGCCTAACTTCTATTCCAGGGAAAATCCTAGAAACATTCATCAAAGAGGCTATATGTCACAAACCTGCAGAAGGCATGATACTGAACGACTGCCAGCATGGCTTCCTCGTGGGCAGGTCTTGTCTGACCAACCTCATTTCTTTCTATGATCAGATGACTCATCACCTGGATGAGAGAAAAGTGGTTGACATCATATATCTCGACTTCCAGAAAGTCTTTGACCTGGTATCCCATGAGGTACTGATCAGAAAACTGGAGGATATCAGGCTCAACTCCAGGACCATCAAGTGGGTACAAAACTGGTTGCAGGGTAGGACACAGTCCAAATGAATAGATTGGTGTCATCCTGGCGAGATGTGGGCAGCGGCATACCCCAGGAATCAGTACTTGGCCCAATGCTGTTCAATATCTTCATCAATGACCTGGATGAGGGAGTGAAAAGCCCATTGGCCAAGTTCACGGACAATACCACGACAGGCTGCAGATACAAACAGACCTAGACAGGCTGGCATGTTGGGCAGAATGGAACCAGATGAAGTTCAACATAGAGAAATGTAAAGTGCTACATCTGGGAAGGAAGAACCCCCAGCACACCTACAGGCTGGGCATCGCTAACCTGACCAGCATTACAAGTGAAAGGGATCTGGGGTAACAATAGACCCCAGCATGAATATGAGCCGGCAACACAACGCAGTAGCCGCTAGGGCCAATAAAACTCTGGCATGCATCAATCAATGCATCTTCAGTAAATCCAATGAAGTGATTCTCCCATTTTATTCAACATTGGCACAGCCACAGCTGAAGTACTGCATCCAGTTCTGGGTGCCACACTTCAACAAGCACATGCTAAAGCTCAAGAGGGTCCAGAGAAGGGCCACCCGCATGATCAGGGACTTGCATGGCAAGCCATATGAGGAGAGGCTGAGGGATCTCAGACTCTTCAGCCTAGAGAAAAGAAGGCTGAGAGGGGACATGTTTGTGGCTTACTGCTATATCAGAGGCGTACATCAGGGGCTCAGTGAACAACTGTTCACCAGGGTGCCCTGGGGGAAAACTAGAAACAATGGCCACAAACTCCTGGAAGATAGTTTCAGGCTGAACATGAGGAAAAACTTCTTTACAACTAGGGTGTCCAAACTATAGAACAAGCTCCCCACAGAGGTGGTGCAATCATCTACCCTAGAGGTCTTCAAGAGAAGACTGGACAGGCACCTGGCTGGGGTCGTCTGACCCCAGATGTCTTCCTTGCTCATGCAGGGGCTGAGCCCGATGATCCTTCGGGGTCCCTTCCAGCCCTATGATTCTATGATTTTAAGTAAAGCTAGAAATTGTTGTGGAAAGAAAAACTCATGTGCTTAAGTAACAAAAAATGTCAAGACATACTTGATAAGATTGGTGCATAAGTAATTTTTTCTCTTTTAAATCCGCTATATGTAATATCCTTTTTCTCACTATTCACCTGTATGCACTTCTAGGCACTGGCTATCTTTCTATTTGTGTTGGACAAAGTCTTATCATGGTTTGGATGTTAATGTAATTTAAATAATATATTTAAGCACCTCGGTCTTTTTTCATAGTTTCATAGTTAGTAGGGCAGGAAGGAACCTAAATAGATCATCAAGTCCAACCCCCTGCCATGGCAGGAAAGAGCACTGGGGTCAAACAACCCCAGCAAGGTGATTGTATAGCCTTGTCTTAAAGACCCCCAGGGTAGGAGCCAGCACCACTTCTCTTGGAAGTTGGTTCCAGGTCCTAGCCGCCCTGACCGTGAAGTAGCGCCTTCTGGTGTCTAATCTGAATTTACCCTCTGCCAGCTTGTGA
>NW_017728992.1:164483038-164484710 GCF_001723915.1 Gavialis gangeticus | reverse complement strand
CAATCATCTACCCTAGAGGTCTTCAAGAGAAGACTGGACAGGCACCTGGCTGGGGTCGTCTGACCCCAGATGTCTTCCTTGCTCATGCAGGGGCTGAGCCCGATGATCCTTCGGGGTCCCTTCCAGCCCTATGATTCTATGATTTTAAGTAAAGCTAGAAATTGTTGTGGAAAGAAAAACTCATGTGCTTAAGTAACAAAAAATGTCAAGACATACTTGATAAGATTGGTGCATAAGTAATTTTTTCTCTTTTAAATCCGCTATATGTAATATCCTTTTTCTCACTATTCACCTGTATGCACTTCTAGGCACTGGCTATCTTTCTATTTGTGTTGGACAAAGTCTTATCATGGTTTGGATGTTAATGTAATTTAAATAATATATTTAAGCACCTCGGTCTTTTTTCATAGTTTCATAGTTAGTAGGGCAGGAAGGAACCTAAATAGATCATCAAGTCCAACCCCCTGCCATGGCAGGAAAGAGCACTGGGGTCAAACAACCCCAGCAAGGTGATTGTATAGCCTTGTCTTAAAGACCCCCAGGGTAGGAGCCAGCACCACTTCTCTTGGAAGTTGGTTCCAGGTCCTAGCCGCCCTGACCGTGAAGTAGCGCCTTCTGGTGTCTAATCTGAATTTACCCTCTGCCAGCTTGTGACCATTAATTTCTAGTCACTCCTGGTAGTGCTCGGGGGAACAGTGACTCCCCCAATGCCTGCTGGTCCCCTCTGACTAGTTTGTAACAGGCCACCAGATCCCCCCTCAGCCTTCTCTTATGGAGGCTGAATAGGTTCAGGTCCCGAAGCCTCTCCTCGTAGCACCTGCCCCGCTGCCCCCTGATCATGAGAGTGGCCCTCCTCTGGACCCTCTCCATGTTGTCCACATCCCTCTTGAAGTGCAGTGCCCAGAACTGGACACAGTACTCCAGCTGCGGCCTGACCAGCGCTGCATAGAGGGGGAGGATCACCTCCTTGGACCTGCTCGAGATGCATCTGTGGATGCATGACAAGGTGCGGTTGGCCTTCCTGAATGCATCCCCAGACTGCTGGCCCATGTTCATCTTGGCATCAATGACGACTCCAAGATCCTTTTCTGCCTCTGCACTGATGAGAAGGGAGTTCCCCAGCCTGTAGGTATGGTGCTGACTCTTCCTCCCCAGGTGCATTACCTCCCTTTGGGCTTGGAGGATAGTCTCCTTAAAGAGCAACCACTCTTCTTGGACACCTGACTCCCCTCCCTCCCCTCTGGGACCTCAGTGCCTCCCCGACTATTCTCCTTAGCTCATTGAAGTCCGCCCTCCTGAAATCTAGGGCTGCTGCCTTGCTGTAGGCCTTTGCCACCTTGCGCTGGATGGTGAATTCCAGCAGGCGATGATCGCTGGAGCTTACATTAGCTTCTGGGATTAAGGATAACAAAAAGTCCTTTTTCAAGTATATAGGTAGCAAGAAGAAGTCTCGGGGTAACATTGGACCCCTACGGGGCAGAGCAGGGCAGTTGGTGATGGACGCATGAGAGAAGGCAGAACTGTTTAACAAGTTCTTTGCCTCTGTGTTCCTGTCTGCTGACAATGGGGTGCTCTCCGGTGATAGTGTAGAGAGGCCCAGGAAGGATGCAAGTCCCCCGACTGTTAGTTCAGACCTAGTTAAGGATTACCTGGAGGGCTTAGATGTATCCAA
>NW_017728992.1:164482462-164482686 GCF_001723915.1 Gavialis gangeticus | reverse complement strand
ACCCAGAGGGTGGTGGTGGACGGGTCGATGTAGACCTGGGAGGGTGTGGGCAGCGGAGTCCCCTAGGACTCAGTCCTTGGGCCGGTGCTATTCAACATCTTCATTAGCGACCTCGACAAGGGTGTGGAGAGCACCCTGTTCAAGTTCGCTGATGACACCAAGTTGTGGGGTAAAGTGAATACACCGGCAGGCAGGGACTGCATCCAGGCAGACCTGGATAGGTT
>NW_017728992.1:164477544-164481934 GCF_001723915.1 Gavialis gangeticus | reverse complement strand
CAAGGCATGGTTCGGGACCGTACCCTGCCCCGCTCCTCCCCCCCCCCAAGGTATTTTTTGATACCTGGATCTCCAGCAGAAAGAGGAAGTGAACACACCCCATGCTGGTCTAGCACCCCCCAGCTTCTGACTTGAGTCACTGCAGGCATGTGGCTGCATTTTCTGAATCAAAGGTAAATGTCTGTTCATTTTTATTTCAATTTAATCTCTGCAGTTTAGACTAACCTGCAAAGACTGAATCAATTCAGCCTTAGGATTTTTGACTGTCTGTACTTAGCCATGAAGACTGTATCTCCTTATACTTGGATAAATGATTTCCTGTGAATGCAGGGAATTGTATTCAGTGGCCCAGGAGGCCCAATCCACTCTTGTGTGTAATGTGTGCAAACTGGCAGTTACCATGGAGCAGATGAAATGTAGCAACTGCCCACCCCTTTTACCTCATGGTTCACAGTCTCCTCATAGCTGATGTTTTTTATCATTATTTTATTTTTAAAATATCCCTATGCTGATATTTAGCTGCCAACACACAAATAAGAATGATTCTAACACAAAAGCATAAATGTCATGTTTCTCATAGAATATGCAGCTTCGTGAACATCACTCCATACACAGATGGTTTATTCAAACCCTTTTGAAGTGAAGGGGTTAAATGTCTAATAAATGAAACAGAAGTCATAGTTTCAGACTGCTTAACTCAAATCATTATTGTGAAGCAAGAACTCACTGTTCTTGTTACCAGCTAATCAGAAGCATTCATTCGTGTCTGTTTGCAGTCGGTGTGCACATAAAATGAATAGGACTGTCATTCATAAAAAAATTCTGTGCAAATGGCAATAAGTAAATACATCATGAAATCAAATCAATGGTAGCCCAGATAAACAGTCCAACACAATCATAAGAATGTGGGCATCATCATGTTAGCATCATCCTGTACTAAAGTAAGTGGTAATAAACAGACATAGCCACAGACATGTTTATAAATATACTTAAACCCATTTCAAATCAGTGCACAAGTGAAAATTAAATTTCTGCATCAATATTTTGACTCATGCTCTCAGGTTAATGAGAAACCTAAGAGATTCAAACTAGGGCTTACACTTACAAAAAAGAAAGTAGGTTTTCAAATTCATTAAAAGTAATGAATTTATATGCATTTACTCAGTAAAAGAATGCCAACCCTTAATTCATAGTTACTGTCAACTGTAAACTCCTCAAGGAAAGAACTCATGCCTCCACTTTGTTTTATAGACTGAGGCATTTTATTTGCACACAATCACTGCCATCTGCAATTAAACATTAAAGGCTGAATTTGCAGAAGTATCCAAAGAATGTTTTTTTTTTCAAATATCTAGTTGGTCTAATAAAAGATATCACCTCTGCCACGAGTTCTGATTCCAAAAGTACCCAAGTGATTTATGAGTTTGGGTGTACTTTAGTGCTGTAGGTACTTCTAAATCATTTAAGTATTTCTGAAAAATCCATCCTAAGAATTTATTTTACATGCAGAATTTTACACTACAACATAATTTGCCTGTGTTGCTTACAGTGTATATTAAGAGGCTTCACCTGTATAACCCATGCCCCCCAAAGTACTATAAATAGGACACATGCTTAAGTTAATGTTGCAATAAGCTTAACATAATTTTCCAATTCATGCATATGTGTATAATTTTAGAACTAAATCCTAGGTTCAGAAGCAGAAGAAAACTTTATGTCTACCAACAACTAATCACAGTCTGTGAAGTAGCAAGCATTCATAGCACAAGTGCTGCAGCACGTTACAGCACTGAAAGTACGCTGCAATAGGGGGTTGTTCCTCTGCCTCCTGCAACCCTCCCCACCCAAGGGGAACCAACAGTGAGACTGATCACTGACTGCCTGCCATCTCTCCTGCTGGGCGACGGGGACCACCAGGCAGGCTATTAATCAGCAGGCACTGGGGACTGCTGCTGCCACTGAGAGAGCAGAGTTGCAGCTCCCAGGTCTCTGGGGCAGTAACAGGCTTTTTAACAGCCCACTGCCCTACATGGGAGGTGGCAAGGAGCGCCTGCTGCTGCCTCGGGAATCACCACTATGACAACAGCTGTTCCCGCCACTGTGGTGATCAGGGCTGCAGCCCATGGGCCTGGCATGGCAGCCGCTTTGCTCCCTGGCAGGCTGTCATAGAACCAGCTACTTTCCCTCCCCTTGTCCCTGGAAGTACTTCTTTTGGGAAGAGGGTTTGCCATCTTAGAACTGGAAAAAAAAATGACGTACTAAAAACCAAACATCCATAATATATTTTAATTTAATTTAAAAAATATTTTTGTCCTGATTTGTGTTGGTGCTGTATACATAGAAGTGATTACATAATAGCTCAAAATGAAGTCTTACTCTTTGGATACTGTGTGGTATGTGGAGGTGAGTAGGGAGATATGGGGGGGTTGTGGAGATGTGTGGATATGCGGTTTGTGGGGAACCTGTGCGGTGCATGTGTAGTGGGGTGCGTGCATGTAGCAGCGAGCACAGCTGCCCCCAGAGGCGCGTGCATGTGTGTGTAGGTACAGTATTTATGTGGTGTGTGACTGTGTGTGGGGAAGGGTGTAGTTGTACAGTATGCAGGGGAGAGTTTGAGGGTATGTGGAGTGTCCATGACAGCCCCCCTGCACACGCCTCCCTGAGCTGGTCAGCACCCGACCCTGCCCAACAACAGCCTGGAGCCCGTGCACCCTGGCACCTCCCTGCCATCACCAACAGTGTGCAGTCCCAGCACGCTCCGCGACCACTCCAAATGGCCTCACCATGGTGCATCCTGCCACCTGTGGGCATGCAATGGGGCTGGAGCAGATCCTTCCAGCTGCTGCTGCTGGCCCCCACCCTACAGTAGCAGCAGGGATCACCATGCGCAACCCCAATCCTGAGCAGCCCACACTGGCTTCGGGCTCACCCCTCTGGGCTGAGCAACAGCAGCGGCAGTAGCACCAGGCAGAAAGTGTTGCTTGGCATGGGGGAAGGTTCTTCGCTGCCACGAGGCAGTTTTTGCTCCAGACACCTGGAGCACCTCCCACACTGGGCTGCAGTGCATCTCCATCACTGCCACCTCTGGGCTGCCCTGTGCAGCAGCAGTGACATGTGGAGCAGCTGCAGGGCAGCTGAAAGGTGGTGGTGACAGAGCCGCACTGCAGCCCAGCATGGCATGGTCTCCGGGCGGCTGCACCAAAAGCTGCCCAGCAGCAGCAAGGGGGAAGGGCCGCTTTCCCCCATGCTGAGCAACAATTTCTGCCTGATGCAGCTGCCACTGCTGCTGCTCAGCCCAGAGGGACAAGCCCAGGGCCAGTACTGATGTCCAGGTTCAGCAGCAGCAGCACAGGAGAGAAACTGCTGCTCAGCACAGGGCAAAAGTGGCCCCTCCCACTGCCCCTTGCTGGCACTTCCTGGTGCAGCTGCCCAGAGCCCACAGGGGCTGCCCTGCGTCTGCTCTGCGCCACCACTGTTGCCCCTGCACTGCCACCACAGCCCTGTACAGGCTTTGTGCAGCTGCACCAGGAAGTGCCCACGATGGGGAGGGGCAACTTTTCTGCCTCTACTAAGCAACATTTTCTCTCCCACGCTGCAGCTTCTCAGCCCAGATAGGCAAGCCTGGAGATGGCGCGGGGGGTCCAGCTCGTCCCCACCTGTACCACGGTGCTGAGGAAAGCGGCAGCAGCAAAGGAGCTGCCACGGCCAGGCTACCTAGAAAGGGAGTCCTGCTGTGGAGAAGCCCCAGTCCCAGCCCAGCTGTATGCCCAGGGGGCGGCACCTCAGCCAGGGGGCACCAAGGGACCTGCCATAAGCCAGACAAATCCCCTCCGCAGGCTGGATCTGGCCTGTGAGCTGTATTTTGCCCACCCCTGCATTAGACCCCAAAATGTATTATTATATAAGCTTTATTTCTTATACCTGTAAAGTAACATGTTAGGATTTCCCTGAATTTTTTTCACCTGTTTAGTACAAAGACAAACATTTTCTTTCGATTTTCTTCCCTAACGTATGATTTACAGAACACAAGATATCAACTGTTTAATTATATCATTAATTTTGTCACTGACATCACTCAGTTACAAACTATTTTTCATGCAGAATTAGAGCATAAGCAGAGCTGACCCTAAATATTATATCACACAAAGAAATCAAATGTCCCCATACATGAGGACAACTAATGGCTAGCTGCACTGACCAGTGTAGAAAGGCTATCTCCCATAATTCTATTGCCCAGTTTGCCTGAAGAATGAATGATCCTTGTAAGTGAAAAGAGAAAGAAAATAAACATGGTTCTCACATGCATGAAAGTATCCTGTAAAATGCAATTTATGTTATTCTGCCAGATGTACGAAGGGTGGTAATTTTTTTTTTTTTTTTTTTTTTTTTT
>NW_017728992.1:164467119-164477423 GCF_001723915.1 Gavialis gangeticus | reverse complement strand
TGGTAATTTTTTTTTTTTTTTTTTTTTTACAGGAAAACAGATGCAAATGTGTATACCCTGCAAAAGCAAAATATTTTAGTAATTTTCCACTACTTCATCAAATTCCATTACAAAAGACATCACATCCTTTTCCAAATAAAATACCTAAGTAGTTTTAAAATGGAGATTGACAAATATTTCTGCAGCTTGAAATTTTCTCAGAAATTTTCTCCAGTAGAAATTTATGGTCAGTATAAGCTAGCTTCTCAATTCCCTTCTCTGATAATACAAGACAATATGAAGGTCTGTTATAATGGCTTATGAACACAGAAAACAAGCCTGGAAGGAACCTCTTGGGCCATCTTATCCAATACCTTGCTGTAGTAGGCAATCATGCCATAAGCCTTTTTATTAAGTATGTCAGAGACGGTGTGTACAGGCATTCAAGTTACAGCTGCCATTCTTCCCCTGGTCTCTGCTTTCCCAAATCTGGGGTGATCCTGGTCTGGCATTCATTTACCTCAGCAGGAACTCTCCGAGGTCGACTTTGAGTCCATTTATTTTTCTATGGGAAATGCCATTTCTGATGCAGGAGAAAGAGCTTGAAGTTTGCATGCTTTTGGTTTCTACCAGGCAAATGGAGATTCTCCCTAGTAAAAAGTAAAAAAACTTCTGTATTTTCTAATGATACCTCTCTGCTTTAGTAAACTTTATAGAGAGGTCCAACAGCAAAGATGATAAAAAATTTAGATACACCAGTGGTAGTTCCCAACTTCTGTGAAAACGCTGCGCAAGTGGAAAAGGTTTGTACGTAGAAAACAAGGCAGAATGATTGCTGAGACCTTTTTACATAATGCTTAGAATGCTATAGTATGTCTATATGGCACAAAGCCACCTCGCATGAGATGAGCTGTCACTGTGGTGAGAGGCACAATTCTCACCCAACTACCTTCCTCCTGAATTGGTAGTAGTGTAGCCCCATTTCGTGCAGCACTGTATGGGCATGTCCCAACAACTGTGCATGTGTGGTTTGCAGTAACCTTAAATACATGCCACTGCTATTTGTCCCATGGGAAGCGCAGAATCCTGCATGTGCATGCTTGTGGGGACACGCCCTATGTGTACCAATAAGTTCTGCTGAAAAGCAAAACTCATTGTAATTTATTTTAAGCGCCAGGGTTTTCTGTCATACCTCTTCCCTCATCTTTATTGTTCTTTGTAAACAAAATCTGAATTCTATACCTGTGTATATAAAAATAAGTTAACAATTGTGAGACTTTAAACTCAGTTAATTCTTACATTCTTCTTCCCACAGTTTCATTCTGGGCTTTAAGAAAGAAAACATATATTTTTAAAATTTCATGACAACCAATTTTGCCTTACTTAAGACTGGCAGCATATCTGTACAAGACATACAAAGCAGTGCTCCATCATGAACTATTATTCATGTTGAACTTCCTACCACTGGAGCTCTTACAGTAGTGGTGCTGTTAGAGCCGTGCTGTAAAGATACTTCAAAGATTTGCTTTTCAACATCGTAGTCACAATATGGTAATAGTTCTCCTGCAGATCTATTCAAGGACTTTCACAAATCAATCACATTAAGTGCAATGACAAGTACTAGAAAATATTGGGTTTTTAATGGAAACGATTAAACTATTACCAATTCAGCTAGCTTACTTAACAGGAAGATGCATATGAATCCTTAAAATGTACTGACCAACATAAACTAGCTCATGACAGTTCTTTACTTCATCAGGAACTAACTTTAGTGTTTTTCCTTAAGTTTTATTTTCATGAGTACACAAGTACTTAATTCAGTTTTTCCTATTTTGTCTCGGTGGCAGGGCACTGTAGGTGCCTGCCACTTAAAGGGCCTGAGCCAAGCTGCCAGCAGGTGCCTGACTGCAGCAGCCATTTTAAATCCCTGGCTGCCTTTATAACCGCATCAGTTCCCTGCTGGCAGAGGAGGCAGCAACATCGCCTGGCTGCAAGGCCGCTGGTACCATCCTGGAGATAAGGGGGGAGCTGTAGGGGATGGTTTAAGAGGCTCCCGATCCTCAGCATGACCTAAACCTGCACCCTGCCGGGAGTGGGTGGCCTGGTGGGGCTCTCAGTGGTGTGGGAGCCCCAGGAAATACCAGGCTAGTGATCACCCCTGCGAAAGGCAAGTAGGGGTGCCTTAACCCCAGCCCTCACTTTCTGGTGGGTTAGAAATAACATCTAAGGCTGAGCACAATGACCTACTGCCCCAGGGGGGAGTGAAAGTCCCTGGTGAGACCCTGGAGCACCAGTCCTGCTGTGTGCATTGGGAATAAGATCAAAGTGAGGAGTAGAGGCCAGGTAAGCTTCAGAAAGCACCTGCGCCAGTTAAGGAGAGACCCCGTAGGGCCAGGCACGCTCCCCAGAGCTTCTAAGCCAGGAATGGGGAACCCCACTCCAGAAAGTGTAGGCAGGAGGCAAAGACCCCACTGAGGGACTCAACTGGTCAATGCAGGGGCCAGGACCTAAGGGGCAAAAGGGCCAGGGCACACCATGAGGGACGCCTATGATAAGCAAGGGAGCTCAGGGTCCCAACTGGGCGTGAGACAGGGTCAGGGCTTACAGAAGCCGAAGGTCCCCATGGTTGGGGGCCACAGCTAATGGGCGAAGGCAAGGGTCCAACTAACTGCCTGAGATGCTATCTGTGAGGCTTGGGCCGTGGTGTAGCGGTGGTACGGGAGCTGCAGAAATGCCCCTAATATCGGGGTGTAACAATGGGCAGCCTGCCTCCCACCTTAATTAACAATTTATTAATTACCAATAAAGCGTGGCAGGAAAGACAGGTGGGCAGTGTGCCCAGAGGCAGGTGGGGAGCTAGCTGCGGCTAGTGAGGGATGCTACCTTGCCACAGTCTCTTACATTAAAATTGTTGTCATTCAAAATGTTGTTCTTCCATTAAATTGTGCCACTCAAATTAAAAATCATCCATCCAGTATCAGGAATAAAACTTTTATTGGGACAAGTTTATAATTACATGGAAGTTGTTTTTTTAGATATTTGGTCCCATTTTAACAATTTTTAAATCTCCCACAACACGCACTGCAAAACAATACTACTCCTATCCAGACTCTTCTTTTCCCTCCAGATGAAGAGTTACAATACTGTGCTATATTTTGACACAGTAGATTCTTCATGGTTATTCTGTAAACAATTATGAAGAACTTGACTGATTAAAAAAAAGGAATATTCGTGCTTTTCAGGCAGCCACTATATTTTTCCAAGTGGTACAAGTCTGTAAACTGTGGAAGAATTATAGTGGTCAATGTTTTTAATGTTGCCCTAAATACTGTTACTTCAGTGTTCCATGTGATACTCTATATTTATTACTGCAAATACTGGATGATGCTACCTTGTCATTCAATGGAACTGAAAAAGGTTATGAAGCATAACTACATATACAAAAAACTAAAGCTATATTCAACAACACTGGATTGAATTGTAAGAATACTAAGCATAATCAGTATCCCAAAAGGAGGAGAAAAAAAACAAAAAATAAGTTCTATCAAGTTCTATGAAACGCAATTATTCCACCCTATTTTATACAATACCTGAAGACTGGTATCTGATAAGGACCTTGGTCAACAATTCTGCATCTCAGGCACAGTGGAACGTTCATTATAAAGGTAAATGTTATCCGTGCAGAAAATAGTTTTCTTGTGATTGTCCTTAATCCAAAAAAACTAGTTTCTTCTGCTCCAAGTTCAAGGTGTGCTTATGTTAAAAGGAGGCAAAGTTAAAGAAGTGCATCTATTTAAAACAAAAGCTCTTCTAAAACAATACATTAGATTGTACACTCAATTCTCCCCCTGGGGAGAGAATGAGAGAGAAAGCAAATGAAACATGACAGATGTCAGTCATGTTGTTTAATGGTACTAATATAGAATCATGGAATCATAGACAATTAGGGTTGAAAGGGACCTCAGGAGGTCATCTAATTCATTTTGCCTCCCCACCAATCAAAGCAGAAGCATCCCCAACTACATCATTCCAGCCAGGGCTTTGTTAAGCCAGGCCTTAAAAGCCTCCAAGGATGGAGATTCCACCACCTCTCTAAGTAACTTGATCCAGTGCTTCACTACCCTCCTAGCAAGACAATTTTTCCCAAACCTCCAATGCTGCAACTTTAGACTGTTGCTCCTTGTTCTATCGTCTGTTACCGCTGAAAACAGTCTGGCTCCATCCCCTTTCGACCCCCACTTCAGGTAGTTAAAGGATGCTACCAGATACCCTCTCAGTCTTCTCTTCTCCAAACTAAATAAACCCAGTTCCCTCAGCCTCTTCTCAAAAGTCATGTGCCCCAGCCCCTGAACCATTTTCCTTGCTCTCCACTGAACTCTCTCCAACTTGTCTATATCTTTTCTATAGCAGGGGGACCAAAACTGGACACAATACTCCAGATGTGGCCTCACCAGTGCAGAATAGAGTGGAATAATTACTTCCCTTGATCTGCTGGCAACACGCCAACTGGCAGTGAAGCCCAGTATGCAGTTAGCCTTCTTGGCAACAAGAGCACACTGCAGACTCATATCCAGTTTACTGTCCACTGTAACCCCCAGGTCCTTTTCTGCACAGCTGCTGCTTAGCCAGTCACTCTCCAGGCAGTGCATGGGATTCTTCAGTCCTAAGTGCAGGCCTTCGCACTTGTCCTTGTTGAACCTCATAAGATCCCTTTTGGCCTAATCCTCCAATTTGTCTAGGTTATTCTGAATCTTAGCCCTACCCTTCTGTATATCTACTACACCCCCCATCTTGCTGTCATCTGCAAACTTGCTGAGGGTGCAATAGATCCCATCTTCCAGATGGTTAATGAAAATATTTAACAAGACAGCCTCTAGAACTGACCCCTGGGGCACTCCACTTGATACCAGCTACCAACTAGACATTGAGCCATTGATTACTACCGGTTGAGCCTGACAATCCAACCAGCTTTCTATTCACATTACAGTCCATTCATCCAACCCATACTTCCTCAGTCTGTTTGCAAGAACACTGTGGGAGACTCCACTAACAGCCTTGCTAAAGTCAAGGTATACCACATCCGCTGCTTTCTCCACGTCCACAGAGCCGCTTATCTTGTCACAAAAGGCCATCAGGTTGGTCAGGCATGACTTGCCGTCGGTGAATCTATGCTGACTGTCCCTAATCACCAGGGATCCAGGTTTTCCATTCACCATGGAAAAACACAGTAAACCCCAGATTTTCTCCTTTAAAGGAGAAAAATGCAGGACACGGGTTTCCCCTTGCAGGCTGGCAGAGTTCCAGCCTGAAAGAGGCTGGTGGAAGTGGTAGGAGGGTGGTTAGGCAGTTGGGTGCCATGTGCATGTGAGAATGTACACATGCACATGGCCACTAGGCAGCCTGGAGAGCAGCTCCCTGCAGGTAAGTCTGGTGGCAGGGGGAATTGAGGCCCCCATAGCGAGGGAGTTGGACAGGGCTGGTGCTGCTGTACAGCTAAGGTGGTGCATGGAGCCTGGGGAAGAGGGGAAGGGGGAGCAGGCTATGGGAGGCTCATCTTGGGGGCAGTGTGGAAGCTGGCTCCCTACTGCTGCGCACACTCCCAGAGGGACATGGGGGGCAGGTGCCCTACAAATTTGTGCATGGGGCAGAGGCAGGCTGCCTGCTGCAGACTTGGGCTCCCTGCCCTGTTGCCCTCCCCCCAGGGTCTCCATGTCTTGGAGGGCTCTGGATGGGGAATGAGACTCATCAGTCAGGGTGAGGGGACTCTGAGTGGGGAGTGAGGGCCACCAACAGGGTCTAGGTGGCTGTGGGTGGGGAGTGAAGGGTAACAGCATGGGCAGGGCATCGGCATATCAGGGCTGCTCACCAGTGGGGGAGAACAGGTGCACCTGAACCTGCATCCTGGTGAGCAAAGACGGCAGGGGGAACTATGATTTTCCATGATGAACTCAAAATTAAACACCAAAATGTATAGGTATTTAGCCTTTGTTTTATTAATCTGATTGAGGCAATGGCAGGTTTCCAAATTGCTTTAAAATTGCAAATATATCAATAAAATATTGTGTTCAACTGATACCTATGTATATAGTTGTGCTTTATTTTAATCATGGAAAAATGCAGATTTGGGAGTTCTTAATCAGAGAAAGTGCTATTTTTAATCAGATAATTTGTGATTTTTAAACAAAGAAAACCAGGATCCCTGAATCACCTTCTCCTCCATGGACCTGATCCATGATTTTTCTGGGGACTGAGATGAGACTGACAGGTCTGCAGTTACCTTGGTCCTCCTCCTTCCCTTTCTTAAAGATGGGCACTATATTTGCCCTTTTCCAGTAATCCAGGACCTCCCCCAATTGCCACGAGTTTTCAGAGATAATGGACAGTGACTCTCCAATCACATCAGCCAACTCTCTCAGCACCCTTGGATGCCTCCCATCTGGCCCCATGGGCTTGTACCTGTCCTGCTTTTCTAAATAGTCCCTAACCTGTTTTTTCACCACTGACGGCTGCTCCTCCCCAAACTGTACTGCCCAATGCAGCAGTCTGAGAGTTGACCTTGCCTGTGAAGACTGAGGCAGAAAAGGCATCGAGTACTTCAGCCTTTTCCCTCATCATTTGTCACTAGATTGCCTCCCCCATTCAGATTACTATAGCCATCCTCCCCACTTTATGCAGTTTTTTATTGTACCTACTTATGACTTCAGAATACAAATGCAGAGACTTTATTATAAGGCTGGCACAGATAAGTCCTTGAAACTGTACCTGAACACCTATATCATTCCTAGAAACAATAAAGAAATACCAATACTAGTTACAGGGCACCCCCACGACTGGGAGCCCAGTCAGGAAGCATGATTCTATGGATTGTGCTTAAGATCCCATCATGCCTTTACCGGCCTGTCTGAAAAGGGTCTAAATTTTCACCAAAAAAACCCAATAATTAAAAATAATAAACATAAATGTTTAAAATAATGTTCATTATAGATTTAATAGCTGTAATTACTTTTAAAAACATAAATACCAACTCCTAAAATCTATACTAAACAAAGCAGATAAATTTTAAGTGTCTTTATAGTCTATTAAAGTCAGTGGGATTTAAAACATATGCCACAACGAACAGAATTCTCAAAGAGATTATGAATAATCTTAGAAACATTTAACTATCCATTGATTTGTAATTTTGTATTTTTAACTCTGAGATTTTAACTGTCATTTCTCAAAAAAACTGTACAACTGTCTGAAACGTAGATCAGAATAGTAGTCTCTCAATAATGATTTTCTAAGAATTAGCTTATTTTGTTGTCATTTGCACATATGCAAAGTTAGAGTCTATTTATGTCATTTAGCTGGTTTTAATTTCAACAAAAGACTTAATAGAGCTATACAGATGTAAAACAATTGATTAAAGATGTTGTAAATCATTTTAGGTCATTAAAAAAAGCATCAGTCTTTTGTAGTAATCAAGTTGAAAAAAAATCAATAAAATACCATGCGCATTCTAGGAAAAAACGGAAAATTCCTTACCTGTACTGATTCTCTGAAGAACTCTTCTTACAGGGTTTCTAGTCTTGGACCCTCCATTAGCTGAAAACTTTTCAGCACACACAGGTAGAGATTATAGCTAATCAGCATGAGAGCTCAGTTAGTCTCACTTAAACTATTTCTACTTCAGCCATAGAATCTCAGTAACTTCTTAAACAGTTGTGCATAGATTCAATCATTTATTTGCATTATGGTACCAGCTAGAGGCCCAACTGAGGTCAGGTCCCAAAAAACTTAGAAATTATATGCATAATAAGACAGAACTCCATTCCCTCAGGGGGAGGGATCTTGCAGAAATGTATACATATGCTTGAAACTAAGTGCACATAAAGTCTTTTCATGACAGACGGCTAAGCCCATTATCCTGTACATATTTTTTGCGTATGCTTAATTTTACTACTGTGAGTAGTCCCACTGATTTCAGAAACCACTCACAGAAGAAAAGCTAAGCAGATACCTGTGATCTCTTTTGTTCAAATTTTGTCAGCTCCTCTCATTTCTTGTCCATTATGCAAAAATTTCCAAGCTAAAATAATTTACATTCAAACTATTAAAGTAGCTCCCAGTTCAGTTTCAGACAGCAAACTAACTTAAAAAGCTGTCTCTGAAATACTTATGCGTACTGACTTGCATAGGGAGTAGTGCTTTCCTTCTGAAATACTACCACCACTGTTCCTGTGAGTGTATTTTAACAGGAAATGGCTGCCTCAGCTCCCAGACTAGTGTGCGACTTTCTTACCATTCCATTTTTTTTTTTGTTTCCTATTCATTATATTCTCTGTTTAATTATACTATTTACTACAGTGGTAGTAAATATGCTATAGCATATTTTGCACAAGCAGTCAAATTTTAGCAATATTACACCGCATTTCAGCACTCTGCTAGCACATCTTTTTTTGAGATAAGGATGAGGATGCAGGAATAGTTTTGTGAAAAATAAAGAGATTTGCAAATTAAGAAAGTGGTAACTTCCTAAGTACTACTGTAAAAACAGCTAAATGAAAAAGGCCATAAGTAAAATATTTTCAAGGAGGTGTAAAATGAAGTTAGTTTTATAATTTTAAATGATGAGAAAATTAAAATCATGTTTAAAAGTAAAATCTACTGAAGTCACTTTTTGGAGACTGTTCAAACATATTCTTATGTATTTCTTACAATGGAAATTTTTAAACTGGGACAATAAATATTTGAACTAAACCACTGGCAACACACTGCCAGTAAGTGTTCTTACCTAAAACAAAACACACCTCAGCAATCAGCAATACCAAGCAACATGACAGGTGGTCTGGGACAGATGTCATTGATCTTTCTTTGTTTAATATTGAACAAGCTGTTACTAAGTAACATCATGAACAAAACATACCTAACCTTTACTGCTGTTCACAAAATGTATTGAGAATGGCAAATGGGTAGGGTGACTTCAGCATCAGAAGAACTCATTACAGAATGGTTGTGTTACTCTTCTAGCAAAATATTAACAGGTAGTAAAATAAATCCCTGTAATTCAAAGGATAATTGCTCAGTGACACTTTAAAAACAATTTGTGGAAGAGGTACAAAAATACTAACCCAGTATTGTCACATGGGTATTTCTACCTCCCTAAGGAGAAGCACTGACACTAATCACCTAAGAGAGTCTTGTCCATGAATCTACACATGAAAGATACCTTATCTTCAGTGTAAGAGCATTATACTCCTAATACCCTGGACAGGAATAAGTGAGCAGTGAAAATGGTTATCTCTGTGCTGCTGTCACTTGCTCGCCTCAATTTTTTCAAAGAGTTGCACATAGAAGATAATACAGCTAGGTAGTACATTTTATCCCTCTTAAGGAAACCCTCTATAACTGCAGCTGTGCAGGCGTGAGAATACCCAAAGTAAGGTCATCATCATACTACAGTACATTAGTGCCAGCTAAATCAATGCAAAGAAGGCACAGAACAAACGTAAATTTCCTTCACCTTGCAAATCTATCCCTGCAATAAATAACACCATTGCCATAAGGGTCAGAAATCTGAGGTGGGTGAGGATGGTTTGGCTGTGACCACTTCATCTCCCCTCTGATAATGCAGCAAGGCAGAGTCCAAAGTTTATGCAGAAGCAGTTCCTGCTCTAGCCTCATTAAACTAACAATAATATAATACCAAAAGAAACTAAACATTATAATAATTTAGCAACGTATTATAGTGGTTACTATTATTAAGTAAATTAGATATGCATTCTAGGGGTGCACTGAGATTTTTGGGACCGATACCAATAGCCGATTTTTAAGGAGGCATATCGGCCAATACCAATCCGATTTCCGATACCAGCCCAGCAGCTTGGAGAGCTGAGCGCAGCTGGTAGATCTGGTGTGATAGAAGAGGAGGGGGAGGGAAGAGGCTTGGGGGGAGGCAGATCAAGGCCCCCGCAGGGAGGGAGGAGTGGGTCTGGGGCAAGCGCTGCCCAGCTGGGGCGGGACTGGCACAGGACAGAGCTGCAGCTCGTCCGGGGGGTGCGGGGAGGGGGTGCAGTTCCCACCACCGTGTGCTGCTTGGTTAGGAGCCGCTGATCCGGCGCTCGCCTGCTTATCTGGCGGCTCCCGCCACTGCTTCCGCTGCTCATCCAGGGGGGCATGGGAAGGTACATGTGCCCCTGGATCTGCGTGGGGCAGAACGACGTGGGCTGGAAAGAGTCCCGCACAGCCCCAGTCTGCAGCTGCAGCCTGCCCAGCGTGACGTGCACAGATCCCCGCCCCACCCCGCACAGATCCGGAGGCACAAGCGCCCCCCCCCCCCCCCCCCC
>NW_017728992.1:164461786-164466931 GCF_001723915.1 Gavialis gangeticus | reverse complement strand
CCCCCCCCCCCCGCGCCCTCCCAGATGAGTGGCAGGAGCCGCTGGATGAGTGGGAGAGTGCCGGACTAGCCGCCAGACCAGAGGCTCCCGGACAAGCAGCAGCTCCATCCCCCTACCTGCCCCAGCCCCACTCCTCCCTCACCATGAGGGCCTTGATCTGCACCCCCATGCCCCTTCCCTTCTACCACACCAGATTTACAAGCTGCCGGGCTGTCCTCCTAGCTACGTACCCGCTGCGCGGGTATTTATCAGCCACATCGGACCGATTTCCAATATAATCAATTTTCTTTATATCGGTGCCGATTCAATATCGGACTGATGCATTATGCACCTCTAATGTATTCTTTTTGTAACAATTACTTTTGTGTCTTAAGTGTTAGCATCTAATACTATTAAATTAATAGTCATTTTTAGATTTCAATATTCTTTGGGGCCTGTTCAAGTAAAATATTCATTTCAACACTCTTCATCATCTGGTTATTAGTATTAGGTTACAAGAATACCAGCAATCCCAAAAATGAACAGGGCCCTACCATGTTGGATTGCAGACACCCATGATAAGACAGAAACCTGGTCATAAAAATCAAGAGAAAAAAAAATCTCTCTCCTCAAATCAGAGAACCCTGGCTTCAGGGTTTCAAAAACAGCAAGGTTTATTAGGTTAAACAGGAAATATGGGATAGGGAAATGTTTAATTCAAATAATATACTCTTTATACTACTGTTGTTCTGCAATAAAAGATTAAATATATAAAAATATTAATACACTGAACAATGTACATACAAATGCACTTATAACACATATCTAGAATAATGTGAATGGTGAAGATTATAACTTAGTGAGCATGAGACTCCTGACAGCAAGAATATAATGAGAATATGATTAAGCACGGCTAAAATATTTAAACAGAAGATGACATGGGACTCTAGAAATGTATGCAAAATATTTCAGCATCTGAAAAATTCAGTATGGAAATTAATCAATAAAGTACGCTGACTAATTTTACCAGGAATAAAAACTAAAAGGAAAAAAGTAGGTTGGTTCATGGATCCAGACTGTAGAAGAAGAAGGTACCTGGAAACATTGCTTCTAAAAGAGATGTTTACAGGGACTAATAGCTAAGTTTGTGAGTTCAACATGGCATAGACAACAGTGTGTATTTAGGTAACATAAGCAGAGACATCACACCACATGGAGACTTCTTCTTCCTAGGCTTGATCCTACCTCCACTGAAGTCTGAGAAAAATGCAAATTTTGGCCATCAGTTTCATGAAAGCAAGTCAGACCTTAAATATAACTCTAGCCTGGGAAATAACCCAAGTAAAGTAAGATCATTTGAAAATGGTTTGCAATTGATAATTTCTCCTGTTTTTCTCTGTGGTCTGTTTGATCAAAATTATAAACATGTCATAATTATCACTTGAATTTTCAGAGTAGTCAGAAAGAGTAATTATCTCCCTACCTATTCCACTCCACTCTAAGTCTCTTTGAGGAAGAAAGATATTCCAAGGAGGATCCAAACCTGTAAATTAAAGAAACCAAAGCCAGCGGGAACAGACACCAACACCTTTGTTGTGTACCAAAGCAGGGACTAATGGACACAGATGGACATAGGTGATGACATTATTTGTTACTGTTTTCTCTTTGAATGTTCTCTGCTGACTGCCTGTTTGTTCCAAACTCTTCCTGCAGCCTACCTTTAAGCCAAATCACCTTAACCTCATCCTGCCTGCCCTTTATACCTTCCTCTTTTCTTCTTGCCCTATCCCTTCTGTGTTCTTAATCCCCTCCTAATAAAACTCCAAAGAATACAAATAAATCAAAATCACCAGTATTCCCTCCCCCTGAAAAGAGGAAAAAAAAAATATTATGGTGCTAATACAGCATTTGCAATGCATAATGCAGAGTGCTCTGCTTGTGTTATACAAGTTTCCCCTACCCTTCTTTGTCAACTTATATTGCAATATCTTTGAAACAGGGACTGCCTATTTCTCTATGTTTGTGCAGTGCCTAAAACAACAAGGGCCTGCTCAGTTGATCACTAAGCACTACCATAAAATTGCTACTGTTAATAATAATGCTAACAGCCACTGCCACTACGGGTAGAGACAGAAGTTACACATAAACCAGTTTAAGTGATCAGAAACTGGTTTAAACAGGTGACAGAACATAAGTTCAATGTTCATAAACCCCTTTAAAAATGGCCAAAACTTGTTTAAGATAAACCTGGTTAAATGTAGTATCAGACTTAACTGATATGGGTCAAACGGGTTTATGCAACTTCTGTCCCAGACCCTTTCCTGATTTAAGTTAAATCAGAGTTCCCCAGCAACCCAGATGCTTTGCAGCCCTAGGCAGGGCTGTGCTCTCTGCTCCAGAAACCAGGCTTGGCCCCTCCCCTCTGCTCTCTAGCCCAAGCAGGGGTGGAGGCATGGCCAGATGCATGGCCCCCTAAGGCAAAGGAAGCAGGGAGGGGGTTTATTTCACCCCCCGTCAGCAATTCCCCTTCTCCCCAATCCAAGAGCAGGGGAGGAAGCATGGCCAGAGCCAGCTGGCATGGCCCCTGCTATCCACCTGCAGCAACAGCAGCTGTGTAGTATAACAGAAGCAGGAGCTGCAGCTGGAGTTGAGGGGAAAAAAAAGCAGTTCTGCTGGGCCAAGCCAGCTTCCCCTTACCTCCAGCAGTTACTCACCCTTCCATTCCTGCTGCTGTGCTGCTCTGGGAGGCAGTGCGGGGAGTGTAAGGGAGCTTCAGCCCAGTGGCTTCTGCCGTGTTCATGGAGCTCTGGCTGCAGCCCCTGGATGCCTTCCACCCAAATGCCATCTTGGAGCTAGATCCAGAGCCCTATGTGCGGGGCAGAAGCCGTGTGGCTGAAGCTTCCTGCCCCGCCACCCCTGAGCAGTATAGTGCAGTGTGGCCACAGCAACAGCAGCTGGAGGTCAGGGGGGCATAACAGTGGCTTCTGCCCCATGCATGGAGCTCCAGCTGCAGGCCCCGGATGCCTTCCACCCAGATGTCCTCCACCTTCCAAGGCTGCCAGGGCCTGCAGCCAGAGCTCCATGCATAGGCCAGAAACTGCCAGGCTGAAGCTCTTCCCACTGCCTCCCAGAGCAGTAAAGCAATGGCAGGAATGGGAGGGGTAGTAGCCACTGGAGGCAAGGGGAAGCTAGCTAGTTGAAATGGCCAGGCTGAAGGAAGCTCCCCCACCCCTGAACAGGAGGAGCTGCAGCTCCTGGATGCTTTCCACCCAGATGCCTTCCAGCTTCCAAGGCATCCAGCAGCTGGAGCCAGAGCTCCATGCACTGGGAGAAGCTGCAAGCTTCCCATGCCCCCTCCCCCAATCCAGAGTGGCACAGCACAGCCATGACAGCAGCAGCTGGGGGTGAAGGAGGCAGAAGAGTCCCCCGGCCCTGGCCAGAATGCTGCTGGTTGTGCAGCTGCAGCCCCAGGTGCTGCATAGGGCAAGGGGTGCAGCATCGGCTGCCGGGCTCGGGGCCTGCCAGCACATCTGGCTGGGAAGGGCCCTGCTTCCACAGGCAACCCTGTGGGGCCCTACCCAGCCAGCTGGGGCTCCATGACAGCCCCACCCAGCTTGAGCACAGGCAGCCAGGAACAATCTGGCTACACAAACCCCATGGCCCCAGGCCAGGCTGCCCCTCTGCCGCCACCCTCAGCAACACCTGCAGGCTAGCTGGGCTCAGCCCCACAACCCCAGCTGCAGCTGCAGCTGCAGCTGCAGCCACAGCCCCAGGCCTGGGTGGACAGCAGAGTCATGCCAGACATCTCTGGCCAGGCCTCCCATCACCCAAGCAAGACTAGGAGGGAAAGCTGAGCAGACTCTGACTGTGGTCCCATGCCTGGAGACAGGGAAGTTTAATCCCTATCCCCTGCCCCCTTTGCCTGAGGTGCTGCCCTAGGTGGTGTTTGGCCTTGGGGACAAGCCTGGCAAGGGCTGCTTCTCCCCTCCTACTCCAGGCAGAGCCTGGCTGGGCCCCTACAGGCCAGGGTAGGGGTTTAAACCCCTTCACAATCATACCCCCCAGGTGAACTTCCCTCCAGACTTATGGCTGCTGCAAAGGGAAGGAGGGCTGCTCTAGCACCCCCCAGCTTCTAGCCTGAGCCACTGCAGGCATGTGCCCACATTTACAAAATCAATAGCGAGTATCTATTCACTTGCAAATCAGTTCACTCTTTGCAGGTTAAACTAACCTGCAAAGATTGAAGCAATTCAGGCTCTGGCTTTTTTAATGTGTGTCCCTAGCCCAGGAGTTACGCAGATAGCACACTGTGTAACAGCAGAAGCAACTGTAGTTAAAATTTTTAAAAATAAAATAAGAGGAAAGAGAAAAAGGAGAACTTTTTCTATTCTCCTGCTACCAAACCAATGTAGAGAAGAGTTTCCCTCTACAGCAGGGGCGGGCAAAATATGGCCCGCAGGCCGGATCTGGCTCACCAGGCAATTCCATCCTGCCCATGGGGCCCCTCTGTTAGCCCTGGCCCTGAGCTGCCCCTCTACAAGCAGCAGGTCCCTGCAGGAGCTGCGGCTCTGGTTGTTAAGCAGACAACTCCCCACCCCAGCCCAGCCTGGCCAGCCTTAGCCTCGAGCCAGGGGGTGAGAGAGACAAGAAACCTCTGCCCGGCAGAGGCTTTTGCCTGGCCACCCCAAGGCTGTCTCCTGACCTCCCTGCCTGCGAGAGTGGGAATTCTGGCACAGGCCCCACCGAACCGGGGCCAGGGACTCCCACTGAGAGGTAGGAGCACAGGGAGTCATGTGCTATTGAGCCAGGTGAGGCTGGCCCCGCACCCTGCCACCAGATACAGCCGGGGACTGGGATGGGAGCACAGGAGCTGCATGTTATGGAGCTGGCTGGGGCTGGCCCCACACCCTGCCACCATGTGTGGCCAAGGACTCAAGCAGGAGTGCTACAGGGCTGGCTCTGCAAGCTGCTGCCATACGCAGCCAGAGACTTGGGTGGGAGCATGGGGAGTTGTGTTCTATGGGGCCAGGTGGGGCTGGCCCCACTCCTCACCACTACATGCAGATCCAGGGACTAGAATACTCCAGGGACTCCAAGGACAACTCCCTTCCAAACACACCCACACCCTCCCACAGAAACTCCCACCCCCTGCCATAACCCCTCCAC
>NW_017728992.1:164412561-164461645 GCF_001723915.1 Gavialis gangeticus | reverse complement strand
CCCCACCCCCCATCCCCATCCCGTGCCCACACCCCACCAACACATACCCCCCCCCCCCCAACCCACCCCCACATACACCTTCTTACCCCGCCATACACACACAATATACAAGAGCAAGACTATTTTGAGTAATTATGCACTCACCTCTAGATATACTAAGCAAACACACATAAATCAGGACAAAAATATTTTTAAATAAAATTAAAATAAGTAATAGTGGGTGTTTGAATTTTTTTTTTAGTATACAATTTGTTTTTGTTTTTTCCAGTTTCAAGACAGCAGTACCCCACCCCAAGGAGTACTTCTAGGGCAAGGGGAGGGACTTACAGTCCCAAAATGGCAACCAGGGGGCCAGGCACCCATCACGGGGCAGGGCTACCCTCAACACCTCACCAAAATTTAAGCAGCCTTCCAACCAAAATAATTGCCCATCCCTGCGCTACACTATAAGGCCTCGTATACAGCAGACTCATGAGATGGGCTTATAACAACTATATTCCCATGGCCAGTTGTTTATATTATGACAAGTCTGATTAATAAATACTTTGCAAAGTTATATAAAAGATTTTACTTGATAGTTCTAAATCCTCACAATCCATAAACATTGTAGCCTACTGAAAAAGCTTATTCACTTCATAAAGAAAAGAAGGGTCTAAAGTGAGAAAAAAAATCAGTGTTCTATAGATTAATCTGTATCAATAGTACTATTGGAAAAAACAAACAGTGAGTCATATGTTAAAAATATAACATAGAAAATGTCTTGGCTTCATCCAGAAAAAAACAGACAGATGTCAAAAAGTGTGTTTAGTTTTAACTAATATTAAATAGCTTTTGCTTTGATTAATCCATCTTTTCATCCAACATCCAAATGTACAACTCATTAAAAAGAGGAGACAAACTATAAAATGTTTATGTCACAGTTTGGGAGATTTATATAAAAATAATCCATAATTCCATGTATTTTGTATGTGTTATACAAGTTTTAAGATTATACAGTAAGTGCTATTTTTTAATGCTTCTCTAATAATATAAAGCTGATTGCTTATATTTGCATTTTATCTTTCTAACTTTAGTAAGCATATTCATTGCTCCCATACACCTGAAAGGTGTTTACATGGGCTGCTATGGTCCTCCTGCTTTACCTATGGCAGGTTAGGGCGTTAGTTAGGATTATGTTGCATCAGGGTTGAGGGTAATCTTATGTCGAGTTTACTTTATGGTTGTATGGGATTGTGTGGATAGGGACATTCCTGCCTCAGGCAGGGGGTTGGACTAGATGACCTGTGGAGTCTTCCAGTCCTTCTTCTCTATGACATATAGGCTAGGGACAAAAGTTACACAAACTGGTATAAGTGATCAGAAACCAATTCAAACCTGTGACATAATAGAAATTCAGCGCACATAAACTGCTTTCAAAATGGCCGAACCCTGTTTAAGATAAACCTGGCTGGTATCAGACTTAACTAACTTAGGTCAAATCAATCTATCAAACTTGCATCCCAGATCCCCTTCCAACTCAAGTTACCTTGCAGTCCCCCAGCATCCCAGGATGCTTTGCAGCCCTGGAAAGTGCTGCCTGCTCTACCAGCCCCGACCCCAGCTGTCACAGAACTGAGGCAGCAAAGCCTCTGCTCTCTACCCTGCATCTTGCCTATGCCTGTCAGCCCAGCGGGACTGGGGGACAGAGAAAAGGACCCCCAGGCTCTCCCAGTCTGGGTCTTCACCATGTGGGGGTGAAAGCCCCACCCCCCAAGGTGTTCTCCCCCAACCCAGTGAGCCCCCAAGCTTGAAAGCCCCAGCCCCGCTTCCTTGCCAGCTGCTGGCCTGAGAGATGGGGGAAAGAGAATGCACCCTCCTAGTCCTGCACTGCTCTCCACCAAGTAGGGGTCTGCACAGCATGGGGTGGGGGAGCTCCTGTGAGGGGGCTTCTCCTGCCACCCGCACCCCAGTGAGCCAGGCTGGGAAAGCCCCAGCCTTGCTTTCTTGCCAGCCGCTAGCCTCTCTGAGAAGTGGGGGGCAGGGTTACATTCTCCCTCTGTCCCCTGCCTATCAGAGAAGTCAGCAGTTGAGAAGGGGACAGGGCTGGGGCTTTCCCAGCCTAGCTTACTGGGTTGTGGGCAGCAGAGAAAAGCCCCCCAGCAGAGGCTTCCCTCCCTCTGTGCCATGTAGAGCCCTGCTGGGGATCCAATGCCGAGCTGAGGTGGGGAATGTTGCCCACCCCACCCCTGCCTCTCAGAGAGGCTGGCAAGGGGGACAGTCTCTTCCCATTTCCACCCCTTTGCAGGCCACCAGCCTCTCTGAGAGGCGGGGGTAGGTCTGGGGGAAGCGCCTTTCTGCTGGCTCTCCCCTTTTCCGAGGCTGAGAGCAGAGGGAGGGGGCGTCTCATCAGCCAATCAAGTTGGGCTGCCAACTCTCTGGGTTTGGCAGTCTTTAGCAATGCCAGCATGAAGGATGGCACACATGAGTTTCCCCAGGCTCCTGGCCTGGGCCAGTGCAGGTTTCGGTCTGCTTTGGTCACCAGAACAGAGTGTCAGTTCAGTTCATTATCAGTCCAATCTACGCAGCTTAGAAAAACCTGAGAAGACTGAATCTATTCTGCCTCACACTTCTTGAACCTCTGTTCTTAATTAGTCTTAATGAACGACTTAATACTATCCAGGATCATAGTGGTCCTGTCAGTCAGTGTCACATGATGAGAAACAGGAAACATACACACTGGCCAGATCTACACAAGACCACTGACTAGTGCACAGTCAGTCAGTACTTGCATACACAAGTACTAAATGGCTGCACAGTAACCATGGTTGCTGCGCAGTAGTGTTGCCGAATGGCTTTTAGGTGATGCCAACTGCACAGTAACTCATTACTACTGCACACGCTTCATGCCACATGATGCTACTGCAAAGTAGTAATGAGTTACTGTACACAGTCAGTGTCTTAGGTAGAAATAGCCAATATCTATTAGGAAACATATCCCCAGTGCATGCATACCATGAAAAACCTATTGCTCCCAGATCTATAAGCAATCTTGACAGCATCGAATAACTGGCTAACAACTCAGACAGAAAAAAGTAAACAAAAAAATGCTCTAAGATCCCTTGCTATTCTACACAATAGATGGAAGGATATCTGTGCTATTCTAAGTGCCTAGAGTAGGTTTCATGAAAATAGGTCTCCCTACTAGATCAAAAACATTTTTAAACTAAACTAAAAGACAGGTTTTTAAACTAAACTAACCAGAGGTTAGTCCAGTCCAGACAGCTTACTGTCCACTGTAACCCCCAGGTCCTTTTCTGCACAGCTGCTGCTTAACCAGTCAGTCCCCAAGCTGTAGCGGTGCATGGGATACTTCCGTCCTAAGTGCAAGACTTTGCACTTGTCCTTGTTGAACTTCATGAGATTCCTTTTGGCCTAATCCTCCAATTTTTCTAGGTCACTCTGAATTCTAGCCCTATTCTCCGGCATATCTACTACACCCCCCAGCTTGGTGTCATCCACGAACTTACTGAGGGTGCAAGCCTGCCCATCTTCCAAATCATTAATGAAAATATTGACCAAAACCCACTCCAGGACCAACCCCTGAGGCACTCCACTTGATACCAGCTGCCAGCTAAAAATTGAGCCATTGATTACTGACAATCCAACCAGCTTTCTATCCATCTTACAGTTCATTCATCCAACCCATACTTCCTTAGCTTGTTTGCAAGAATGCTGTGGGAGATTGTTTTAAAAGCCTTGCTAAGTCAAGGTATGCTATGCCCACTGCTTTCCCCGCATGCACAGAGCCAGTTCTCTCATTATAGAGGGCAATCAGGGTGGTCAGGTATGACTTGCCCTTGGTGAATCCATGCTGACTGCTCCTAATCACCTTTTCCTCCAAAGTGCTTAGAAACTGATTCTTTGAAGACCTTCTCCATGATTTTTCTGGGGACTGAGGTGAGGCTCCTCCTTCTTCCCTTTCTTCACAGTAGGCACTATATTTGCCCTTTTCCATTCATCCAGGACCTCCCCTGACATTTCATGTCCCCAACTCAAGTAAGAAGCTCCCTGCTGCTCATGACATCTCCTCCCTTCCCCTCCAGCAGTAGCTCTTCTCCCCTTATCTCCCACCTTGTCATTTCTATTCACTTTGGGCACAGAAGGGATGGCCTACACAATGCTGTTACTGTCCCAACCACTCCAGGCGTACTTCAGCTGGGGCTATGGGCAGTCACTGGGTGAGTACCCAGGCTCAGCCAGGAACAGTAGTAGCAACAAATGGGTTACCCTGCACCTACTCCTGGGCTGACAGGGAAAACCTTAGGAGATGGGGCAAGGAGGAGGAACCTGTTTGCTTCCCCTATTCCCAGCTGAACCCAACTCCCTGCACAGTCTGGCTGACACAGGGCAGAAGTGGCTCCTGAGCTTCCCCTGTCCCCAGGACAGCCAAAGACAGTTGTGGGGTGGTGGAGAGAGACCAGGAAGGACCACTGAGCAGGGAAGGGAAAGGAGGGGATACTGGGGGAAGGGATTCCTACCTGCTTCAGGGACTTAAGGAAAGTCCCTGGCTGCTGCTTTGGCAGCCTGGTCTGAAAGGGAGGGTGAGACCACATCACTGAACCCCCTCTGGATCCACCCTTGTGTAATGACACAATAAGTCATCTATGAATCATAACTACAAATAGAGTTTTACAGTCTGAAGGCACAAGGGGTAATCCTTGATAGTTTGAACTAATCAGACAGTAGGTAGAGGCGGGGTGCCCCTTAGAAACTAACTGGTTCAGCGGCATAACCTTTCATAGGCAGCAATCTACTTTGTCATGCTATCTGAAAAGAAAACAGAGTTTGTAATACTTACCTTGAAAAAACTGAAGGTCCTATGACTAACATGCAACATAAAAATAAAAATAACTTTTTGTCAGCAAATTATACATATCAGTTGGAATGCAGAAGGCCCTAAACTGTCCCTGTATGCTAATGACTCATTAGCTTTCATTGTGCTATCAAAACATTTCGTCCCAAGAACAACAGAAATCAGCTATTTTGCATCATACTCTTGATATAAAATAAGCTACTCAAAATCTATCATTGGTTGGATTCATATTCCCACCCCCTAAATTTTCCGAAGTGATAGCTTCCAATTGCAAACGTAGGAAATGGGGACTTAAACGTCAATATACCAGTTTTAAAAAAACCCTCTCAATGATCACAATTAGTAATTTTTTGTATATTTGTGAGGAAGAAGCTCAACAAATGCTGACCACATTATCTGCTAGTCAGAGACAGAATTTTTAAAGAACATACGTACAATATTGTTAATAGCCAAATGTCACAGTAAAAATCATGAAAAAAAGTCTTCGTAATATGATAAAATGTGACAGTAAACACTTACACATTCGCTTTATTTATGGCAATTATTTACCTCGTGTGTGTATTAACAGTCTTTAGGAATAACTAGGCACTTCTCTTAATTATTACAGTGAATAAAGAGCATGACACAGCCCATTTATAGATTTACACTTGATAAACTCCATTGACTTGAGCAGAATTACTCGTAGTCCATACTACCATGAGATCAGAACCAAACTCAATACTTAAACAATCCAGTCTTTCAGTAAGCATTACTGAGCCGGTAACATGCAATTAACTCTTGTGTATTCACTGTTTTGAGGTCCTTTTTTTCATACAGAAATATACGAAAGAGGGAGAAATTGTAGAAAAAACATCAGTGTTCATCATAAAGGGTACCCACTATTCATCTAGGAGACCATGCTCAGAATAGGAGGTTACTGTGGTGTTTTAGATACCAAAGTGATAACTGTGGGTAAAAGAGGATTTTTCAAATTGAACACCATAGTTCACAACACTGTCAAGGTTCAAAAACCTACATTTAGATCTACAATACCACTTGCTTTGGAAAAATGTGCATTTTGCTTTGCCCCTTAACTTTGGCCATTTGATTCATTCCTATGAGTGTATGAACCCTACCTTTCCAAGGCAACAACATTCTTGTATGTTTCATTTCAATACCCTCCCTGGTCATGAAAATTGTGGAGGTCGGCAGAGCCAAGCAAAAGGGCATAGCAATAGCATTCTTGTAATCGTTTCTATCTAGGAGGCTTCCCCCAATAATGAATTTAATTGATGGAAAGTGGCAACATTTCATAAAATGCATCAATGACCTATAGCAACAGATGTTGATAAAAAAAGGTATAAAAGACAGACAGAAAGACTTAGTCCCAACAAAAACATCTCTCTCTCTCTCTCCCCCAAAGACTCTCTCTCATAGACACAAAAATTAAATTGTAAATGAATGGATTAATGTTGCTTTATTGGAAACTAGGTCTGATTGGGGTACAAAATAAAGCCACAATGGTTAGTCTTCCTGACGCCCTTTTCAGGACTCTAAAGAGAAGATTCAAATGAGCAGGGATCAAAATTCAAGAATAGTTTGGGAAAGCAACAAGCTCTAACAATATGACTGCTGGCTGCACATCTCCTAGGATTCTGGTATCTTCTGTGACTTGTGATTCACTAGACCTTCATCATCCTCAATCTGAAAGAATCTTTTAGCAGACCAAGCCAGGAGAGAGACTCAGATGATCACCCCCACCAGCTTTGATCACCCCCACCAATCCTAAACGCAACCTAGAATGTGATCCTGAGTTCCTGCTATCATTCTTGTCTCATGTGCCCATTTCCTTCCTCATATTCTATTTAACTTTTCTTTTGATTTCTCCGATTGCCTTCTGCTTGATAAGAAATGGCTAAGAACACTACTTTTGCAACACTGCTGTGAGCCCAGGACCAGCGAGGCAGCGGAAAGCAATAACCCAAACAGCTGAAGACAGAGGTAGTTAGCCATGTTAATCTGAAGCTGGACAAAAGGCAGGGCAGTGATACTAGTGAAGGTTTGGAATGGCTTACAGGACTGTGTTGCCTCTGTGTTTTTCTAGTAGTGAGACTGCAAGTAACAAATCAACACAAGAAACTTTAATAATAACAAAAAAAAGTAATTATGATGGGCTGGAGCTATTTTCCTCAAGAGAAAGCTACCTTTAACACTATCTAAAAGAGTGGCAGACAGGAGATAATGATTTGCAGTCCTTATAAAAGTCCTTTTCCCTTTCCTGGAGAGCATTAAGAGATAGTGTTAAAATGAAAGCCTTACTTAATACTTGTATTTTCAAATGTTTAAACTGTTTCTCCTCTTTTTCTATTTTATTCTATTCCCTTCTATTTTAATCTCCATTTTTCCCCATGATATGGGTTTCCCTTGCTTTGTGCTATACATGTGTTCCTGGAAAATGGTGCATAACTTGAATTTGCATAAAGGGAACCCACTTTACAATGTAACAAATAGGGCTATGTTTCAAGACCTAAACTGTACTGACCCCCAGACCCATTTCTACCACATTTACAAGACACTTTTGGTACTCACCAATAGCAGACAGTACGCACAAGCACAAGGCACTATCATAATGGGGATGGCAACTACAGAAACACGTGTCGCAGATGAGTGAGGAGCACAGATCCACATAGGAGGATATATTTTGGTGTTCGTCACTCCCACAATGTACCGCACAAAGCATCTAACTACAAGCTTCCACCATACCAAATCACATAAGAGTGAATTTACCTCACGTATAACAAATTTTTGGTATAAAAAGGGACTTTGCATAAGAGGGGATTCACACATACAGAACCTGCATAAAGCAAGGAAATCCTGTACTAATCAGGCCAAGATCTCTGTACTCAAATCCTTGAACCAGCTTTAACTGCTCAGGTTTCTTAAGGGGTCATGTTTACATCTTCAGTTCTCAGGGGCCACTTATTTCATCAACATAAAATAACAACAGTTTCCTAATCACACTTCACTTATTCTATCTGTGTTAGTTATTTGTTTTGTGGCAGCATCTCAAATTAATTGTGTTCAAAAGCACAAGATGACACAATCTCTGTCCCAAAGAGTTCAGACATTACACATTTAATAAACAGATGAAGAATGGGAGAAGTAATGCAACAAATAAGCTGATCATGGACAAGGTGAGCTTAGGCAGACACAAAAGTCATTTGAGTTTTGCTGTATACACATTTTCCCAAGCTTATATTTTAATGGACATGATTTTTTTCAAGTAGGATAAATTTTAGAAGTGCAGGTTTCCACTCAAAGACAGAAAGACCCAAGAACAACAGTTATTTAATCTCCCTATTTATCCGTTATTAAGCTAAAACTGTATTTTGAATAATATCCTTTGAAAGAGAGTGAAAAAAAGACCAAGTAAAAAGTATTTTGCATGCTTTACAAAATGTTTAATTATACATACACATGGAAGGTATGGCATCTATGTTGATCTAGTGCAGGAGTATTCAACCTCTGGCCTGCAGGCCAAATCTGGTCTGCAAAACCATGGCACCCAGCCCACAGGGTTCCCCACAGGTCAGAAAACATAGCAGTGGAGAAGCATTGGCAATTAATACCAACTCCCGCCCCCCTTCCCAATTCCCAGGCCCCATGCAGTTCTCAGAGCTGGGCCTTGGCACCTTTCCCCAGCAGGGCTGGGTCAGGACCAGGTCATGCCCCCTTGTCCCCCCAAGGCTGCACCTCTGCCCCCATCTGCATGGCTGGACGGGGCCCCACAACACCCACCCTGGGCACCAGATCCAGCCTGGAGACAGAGTGGGCACTGCCTATTCGGCCAATCAACCAAAAAGGTTGAACGCCAATGATCTAATGCAGTAAAAGGGTAGAGGGCACATGAAGCCTAAAATAAAATATCAAATATCTGATCATTTATATTAAGCATGGGAAACTGGTTCTACAAACTACCAGATTATGTGGCTTTTCATACATCAGCTACTTTCTCACTGCTTTGATAGTTTCATAGTTGGTAGGGTCAGAAGGGACCTACACAAGTCATCAAGTCCGTCCCCCTGCCATAGGCAGGAAAGGATGCTGGGGTCAAACAACCCCGGCTAGGTGATTGTCTAGCCTCCTTTTGAAGATCCCCAGGGTAGGGGCGAGCACCACTTCCCTAGGAAGTTGGTTCCAGCTCCTAGCCGCCCTGACTGTGAAGTAGTGCCTACTGATGTCTAGCCTGAACCGACTCTCAGTCAGCTTATGGCCGTTATTCCTTGTAACCCCCAGTAGCGCTCAGGGGAACAGAGACTCTCCCATTGCCTGCTGTTCCCCCTTGGCAAGTTTGTAGGTGGCCACCAGATCCCCTCTCAGCCTTCTCTTGTGGAGGCTGAACAGGTTCAGGTCCCGTAGTCTCTCCTCATAGGGCCTACCCTGCTGCCCCCTGATTATGTGAGTGGCCCTCCTCTGGACCCTCTCTATGCTATCCACATCCCTCCAGAAGTGTGGCGCCCAGAACTGGACGCAGTACTCCAACTGCAGCCTGATCAGTGTCGCACAGAGGGGGAAGATCACCTCCTTGGACCTGCTTGTGATGCATCTATGGATGCATGACAAGGTGCGCTTAGCCTTCTTGACTGCATCCTCAAATTGGCAGCCCATGTTCATCTTGAAATCAATATTGACTCCAAGATCCTTTCCTGCCTCTATGCTGACAAGAAGGGAGTTCCCCAGCCTGTAGGTATGCTGCTGGTTTTTCCTCCCCTGGTGCAATACCTTGCACTTGTCTGTATTGAAACCCATCCTATTCTCATCTGCCCACCTCTGTAACCTGTCCAGATCTAGTTGTAGCCTGTCTCTCTCTTCTAGCATGCTCAACTTCACAATAGCTAGTTAGTTGTAATTTGCACAATCTGCTTTTAAAAAAATTCCAACTCCAATATTCACACACACTTGCAGTGAAACATGATTTCCAAAAATCTCAGAACATCTCAATTTTACCTGTGTCAGACGTATGCAAAATAGTTAGTGTTAGTCATACCCACAGAGCCAATGGATCCAGGCTGCAGAGCTGGGTGGCTTCAGCAGTATTCCAGTGGCAAGGGGCTTTGCCCACTCTGCAGCCAACCTCCACCTCAAGCTGGACTATTCCAGTCCACCGCTAAAAAGCTCCTAAGCTAACTAGTTAACCATAATTTAGTAACCTGCTTCAAATTAAACAGGTTGTAAACTATATGAGTATGAAAACTCTGGCTCCTATTCTACCTTCATAGAATCACGGAAAATTAGGGTTGGAAGGGACCTCAGAAGGTCATCTACTCCACCCCCCCGCTCAAAGCCAGACCATCCCAGCCAAAGCTTTGTCTAGCCAGGTCTTAAAAACCTCCAAGGATGGAGGTACCAGAGCCTCTCTGGATTAGCTGTTCCAGTGCTGTAACTAAAATGCAAACAAGTTCTGTTACTCCAACAGTGAACTACCTAGTAACTGGGCATATTGAATAGGACTAAATACGTCTTTTCTAGTTAAAAACTGATTCATAGAAACACAGTTTTAGTCAGCCCAAAACAATTCACAAATTCAAGTTGACTTTTCCAAAAAGAGTCAAGCATGAAAAAGAGAGAGAGACACAGACAGATTGAGAGAATCACAGAATTTTAGGGTTGGAATAGTCTCAAAAGCCATTTGGTTCAACCTTGTTCACCATATGCCGGATCTAATACTCATAACCCATCCCAGAGAGCTGCCTATCCAGCCTCTTCCAATAGAATAAGATTACACAACTTCCCCTGGCAGCTTGTTCCACTGCGCTATGGTTTTTGTGGTTCAGAATTTTTTCCTGAAATTCCATCTAAATCTGTTTTGCTGCAGTTTAAACCTACTGCCTCATGTCCTGTCATGTGGCAAAGGAAAATAATGTTTCTCTGCCTTCTTTCTGACAGCCTTTCAGATATTTGAAAACTCTCATACCTCCCTTTATCTCTTTTTAAACATGAGTTCTCTCAATTTTTTTACAAGTTGCTTTCTAAATCCTTTATTACTCACTGTTCTTCATTACTCCCTCTGCATCCTCTCCAGTTTCTCTACATCCCTATTATAATGCAGTACCTTAAACTGGACACAGTATTCCAGATGCCACCTACCTAGGTGCTAAGGAGAGTAGTACTATCACTTCCCAAACCTTGAATAATATGTTTCTCCTAACACAACCTGAAGCTGCATTTACATTTTTGGTGATGGCATTACAATGCTAACTCATATTGAATGTGTGATTCACTCTATTCCCCCAGATCTCTCTCAGCAATGCTGAGGTCAACCCCATTCAACCACCCAGCCAGTTATCCCCCATTCTTAGGGTTCTACTTAAAGCTCACTGAGGCGAAGGAAAAAATTGCAGGCCACTCATGGTGCCATTTTCAGAGTCTTTTTGTAGTGAGCACCTCCCCCAACCCCCCAGATGCTCATCAGATGACAGGGGCTTGTCCAGGGGGGCTGGCTCCCCGATGCTGCTCACGCTCCCAGAGGAAATTGTGGGGCTTGTGCTCTCCAGATTTGTGCATGGGGTGGAAGCAGCAGCAGGGGTGATGGAGCAGAGTTGTGCCCCTTGCTGCTGCTGGGCGGGCAGAGGGCACCTTGCCATGGCAGCACAGGTCTTCCAGCAGTGGCAACAAGCTTACCTGCCTGGTCCTGCTCTGCCCTGCAACACTGGGTCCCACCCACTGGGCTGTGGAGGCCCCAGGGAGAGGGCAGCAAGCCCAAGCCTGTAGCAGGCAGCCCACATCCACACCCTACCCCATGGGCTCTGCTCCAGCCATACTGCTCATGGAGGAGGGGGAGCCAGGCTCTGCACTCCACTATGCTGCAGCATCCACTGCCTCCCACAGGCAGCAGCCAGGCCTCAGGCACTGCTACAGGGGCAGGGGGCTGTGGACTCAGGTCCCTGGCCCCATAGCTCTTGCAACTGGGGGCCCCTCCAGCAGGGCTAGGGGTGTAGGGGAGCTGTGGGTGGGGGGTGAGTGGCACCAGCAGGTCCCAGGGGGCTGTGGTTGGGGAGTGAGGAGTACCAGCAGGCCTGGGGGGCTGTGGTTGGGGAGTGAAGGGCAATGGCATGGACAGGGCACTGGAATATCAGGGTTGCTCAGCACCACAAAAGCAGTGGCAGGGACAGCCACAGCTGGACCCACATCCTGGTAAGCCAAGGGGGCTGGGGAAGCTCTGATTTTCCATGATTAAAAAACCCAAAATCAAACACCAAAATGTATAGGTATTTAGAATTTATTTTATTATAATGACTGAGGCACTCCTGAGTTTCCAAACTGCTTTTAAATTGTATATATATCAATAAAACATTGTGTTCAACTGATAGATAGATAGATAGATAGATAGATAGATAGATAGATAGATAGATAGATAGATAGATAGATAATTTCATTTTAATCAGAGAATTTACAGGGGGAGGGGGGAGTTAATCAGAGAATTTGTGATTTTTAAACAGAGAAAACCAGTATCCCTGGTGATTGGAAACTGGTCTATACCCACAGCAGAACAGAAGTTTGACACGCAGGCTAACTTAAATATGACAGAACCCGGTCTAAGATTTGCCCGACCCTCTCTCCCTCCCCTCCCCACACCAAAGGGCAAACGTGTGTTCTCTTGGCTACCAATCTAAAACTACGCGGTTTATAGAAAACTGCCTACCTTCGATCAGTTCCGCCTTGGGCTTCTTGAATGTCTGTGCCTAGCCTTAGAAGTTCTTTAGCCTGAGATCAGAAGATTATTCCTACCTTATTTTGTATTTCTATAAAATGAAACATGCTTGCTAAATGGTTAGCCACATCCATAAAATTTCATTACTCTGTACTCCTAAATAACATGAAAGAATATCAATTGGACTGCTACACTTACATCAAATGTCAGTTTTACATGGATAAATGACTACCTTTCAGATACAAAAGCTTTAGTAAAACACTCATTCTCCAGGAAAAATACATTTGGCATGCCAAAAAATGGTTTTATTTCAACATGAATAAAATATGATTTATGAAAAGTCACCACTGAATACCTTTTTCCTAAATTCAGACATACCATTTTGTTGCAACAGACATTATTAACATACTTCGGTTCTCCAGTGTAATAACTACAGCAAAGCAGACATGTAAGACAACTTGAATTTAAAATGTCACATCAGCTTTTTATAAAACTACCAACTATTTGAATCCATAGAATTATAATGTAATAAAGCAAACATCTTTGACACTGATCGCAGAAAATTTTAGATAAAATAGCAAGTTGCCAACTCCAGTTTGCATACTTGTAAAATCTAAGTTGGCGTTGAAAACTATTTATCTCCGGTTTCCCACATATCTTTATAAGATCTTGTTTTCAGCTGCCTGTAATTTTGTCAGACTTTAACGATTTGGAATAATGTTCTCTCTTCTAAGTATGTTTTTCAAACTGATTTTATTTTATTTTGTTTTCCTTTTCTAATTTCAGCAAAAACAGTTCAGCTGTTTCCAAGAACAAAGCTTCAGGAAAAATGTACTGTTTTATCAGCATTAAAATATTCTAGTGACATTTTCTTTGAAAAGCTGCGACAGTAAGGGCTATTAAGGGAGTAATGCGAAAAGAGTCATACTTGCAGAGGAGTGGAGTGTCCATTAGTGAATAATCTCCTCTAGTACCTGGTATATAAGATTTCTGAGTTTCAACAGTTCTATACTGTAAAAACACATATCAATATAGCACTGGCAAACTGTCTTACCCTTTCTAAGATGATAACCTAATATTGCTAACAATATTGCCAAGGGACAGAGATAAGTACTGTATGGATAAAGATTCCAGCATATCTGATGACCCAGGACAGTGTCAAAATGATACTGTATGATGTGTGTTTTGGGGGGGGGTCCCCAATTTACTTATTATAAAAACCTAGGATATTACAAACACACACACACTTAAAAGAACTATATTCAGGTTCCAAAATAAAAGTGCTCAAAGATCAGGAAATACTAAAATAAAGATTGCTTATGCAAACTTAATTTGGACTCTTGTGCATATGTATTCTGATACAATCTTTAATTACATGGGCACATTCTGTTCTTCCACAGGACCCCCATCTCATTCAATACACAGAAATACACAAAATGGACAGTGCTCAACTCACAAGCAGCTATTCAATATTTTGTTTCTAACTCTTGTTCAGCGTGTGGTTCCATGTTTTAATCAGAATATAACACCACCATGCTCTGAAGGAAGAATTATTTATTTTCTTATGAACCTTTCAATGATGCATCACTACCATATAGGAGTCTTTCACAAATATTAAATTTGTTTTCACAACAAATCTATTAAAAAAGGGACACTATGGCCATGTCTATGAAAAAATGAAACACAGAGAAATTAAGTTCAAGAGACTACTCTAATTATGGATACCCCAACTTAAGAGACGTATCTGAATTTTCAAAGTACACATTATTATACAGTACTTTTTATGTACAAAGCAGAGCTTTGGGAGTTTTCAGTGCTTCTGCAAATCAAGTACCTTTGATCTTAAGTCAGGCACCCAGAAAATGAGAAGCACAAAGGTAGTGACTACTAATGAAAAGTTTGATTTAAGTAATTTTATCACAAACAAATTCTATGGCAGCATCAGGGATATAACTGAACTCTCCAGGACAGAGTACTACTGCCCTTCCTTCAATTCACTGCCTCATTCATCATTACACACCTTCCAACTTCTACAGCCACAGAAATAGGGCTCCTATAAACAGAATACTTCTTCATTACACAACCCTGATTCAATCTCAGAGCAGGTCCCATCCTACCCAACTTCTCTCCCAAAACCCACATGTGCACTCTTCTGATTTTTGACAACGTATTTCTTTTTAATTTGTCTAATATTGGGGGCATTTTTAATGTTTTTTTAAATTAAATTGCTTCAGCTCAGTTCTGCTGTTGTGTTTGTAGGTACCAAATGCACTTAGTATACTTTCCAGACTTAACTGGATGAATCACTAACTAAAATATATTACCAATATGCAGAAAGCCAACAGGAATGAGATAAAGGACTAATCAAACAAATCTTGACTTCACAACTATAAGAATTAAGAAATGCCAAAAGTTAGATTTAAACACTGCAAATCACAAATATTTCTTCATCCATATGAATAAAAAGAACAAAAACAAGAAATAAGGGTCTGATGCAGTAAAAAGGGGGTAGAGATTCAAATAATCTGGGTACAGCCTATAAACTAATAGAACACTAAGATGACAATACTTACTAAGAACAATAACCATTCTCTAATATAGGGATGGCCCACCTGCCACAACAGACATGGGCAGTCTCTGGGTGTGATATGCAGCATTACAATGGTGGATAGGGCAGGAAGCAGAAAGCAGAGCAGCTGATGGGACAGGGAGCACAAGGCAGGAAGCAGAAAGCAGAACAGTGGATTGTGTAGGGGAAGGGAATCAGTGGCACTTGGGAAAGGTGCAGAGCTGATTTGTCACTTACCTGTCAAAAAGATTGGCCCCCACTGCTCTAATACATGCAGCAGGAAGTAAACACCAAAGCAGGAAAAGAGCTATTCTAGTCAAAGGACAATGTTGATACAAGAACAAATGGGTATAAACAGGCCATTAAAAAAAGTGTAAATCAAAATTAGAATAATGTTTTTAACCAGAGGAATGAGGTTCCAGAAAAAGCCTTTCAATCTAAATAAAGGGAGCAAAAAAACCCAGTTTCTTTTACAATGGAACTTGACCAGTTTATTACAGGAAGTATTTACTGCTGTTGCCTAATATAATAGGGGGCTGAACTTGATAACCCAGGAATTCCGTTCCAGTCCTTTGTCCCCAGTTCTTGTCAGCAGCATTAAGGAGAATCAGAAAGACAAACATTCATTTTCCCTTTTAACATTGAGTTAGAGCTAACATCAACATTGGGTTAGAGCTTCTATTTCTAATGTATCTACTAACCCCAGGGTGATTCAAAATATGGAGACCCCCAGCAAGGGCCCAGAGACATGACTTAGATAGAAATTCAGCATTCCTGCCCATTCCAACAGCAAGCAAGAATAGTGGAGCGTATAGGCTTTATTTAAAAAAAAAAGTCGTGATACAGGAGTTCACAGGTAGGCTATCACCTTAGAGTTCCAAAACTAGTTCTGACTAGTAGACTAAGTCTCTCTGGCTAATAGGTGTCTAGCACATTTTTCAAGTTCAAGTTCTCCTCTTGTTTTTATATTAAAATACTGTACAAAGTATGATATACACAAACCATTTTATAAGTTTCCCATGGTGTCAAAAATGTAATAATGCCAAACCTGACAATAGTTGCAATGAAAGAAATGGAAATTGCTGTTAAAGACTAAAACTAAATAAAATACCAGCACCTGGCACGAACAACACTCCATCTGTTCTCTTATTTGAATTATGGGGGAGGGGGAGGTCTTACCTGTCCCAAAGACTCAGACTCCTGCTGCTTTTGCTTTGCCTTGAATCCAGCTCCTACAGCCAGGCAGCATGGGGCTGCTCCTGATGCAGCAAAGATTCCCAGGGGGGCACCATTCCAGCATCCCCTCTAAGTTGGCACTTGGAGCTGGTGCCCCTTTTTCCCCTTCCACCCCACCACCAGTTAAGCTACTGGTTTATGTCATGACTATTTTGGTTGTATTGTGCTGGTTATACATGAAACATGTTATACTACTGGAATGCAAAATATGACCAAATGATTCATTAGAATATAAAGTTAGTAATGCTAAAGTCAGTGCCTGAAAGTGAGATCATGGCAGGTCCCAGAATTTTTACAATGTTGATGATAAAATATTTTCAAATCTTAATCAAGCCTGCTAACCTAGAAGCTCTTGTGATTTGGGGGGAAATGTCCAAATACAGATTTTCAGTGGACTGTGTCAAATGAATCCAAACTGTGTCTAACACTGACTTTTTGAAGAATCCTGGTGAAGGTATCAAGGAAGGAGTAACAGATATCCTCATAGATACAGATAGTTTCCAGAGGTAAAACATACACTTCCAGCTGTGAAATATCTGAGTACGTAAGCTAAAACACCCAAGAGAAACAATATTAAGACTGAAAGGACTGGTCAGCTTTCAAAGACACAAGAAGAAATAGTGCCAAAAGACATACAAAGCTTTACTCTCCTGACTCTTTTAAGGGAATTTGTCAGTGACATCAAGAACAGTACCACAGCTATAAATACTACCTAGGATGAAACCTGATCTGAACTACCTTACTTTGAAAACATATTACTGCCTCTTGCCAAGATGAGCAAAGGAATCTGTCGATAAATAGCAGACTTATGTATGCATATTATCAATTCACTGGATCATCACTCAGTAAAAGAAAGTAAATACTGCCCAGAATTTATGTAAATATGTGCTTATTAAAGCAAAGATTATTATCTGCATTATCTGGACTTCATCAAGTGATAAGCTGGTGAATGCAAATGTAGCAGTTGTCTAGGGATATTGTCACCTTCAAGCGTCTTGAGTTACGCTGATCGATAGTTTTATTGATATTAAAATGTCCTATCAATATCTTAGAATAAACTATTATTTTGTGATATGGTTTGTTGTGAAAAAAGTAATTTATTAATTTGATTAACTGATTCTGAATAAAGTTGAGTTAAATTTATTATTTGAACTATTGCAAGGATGAGTAAACAGTGTTTATTTTCATTCTGAACTTCGAAAATTGCCATAACTTTTCATTTTTGTAACTTTAAGCTCAGTTAGCAAAGAACTACAAGAACCAAATAATGGTTAATAATTAAAATTATTTACCCTGTTTCTGCTCTACTTGTGTAAGCTTTACAGCAAGAACTCTCCAAATTTAGGATGGCATAGACCATATTTTCAGAAAGAGACGGTCTTATGGATCAATTTCTTTCTTGCAATCAAATAACATTACTGAAGCAAATGCAGCAATTGCATAAATGAAAAAAAAAATGAAAACTCATTTAAAAACCTTAGCCATCTTTTGATGGCTATTTCACAGGTTGAAATAAGGAGAGAAGTTCAAACCTCTAGGAAGTACTCTGTAAACAACCATTAGTCTACAAATAGAAAATAAGAGATGAGATAGAGACGATTTTCAACCCTTTATTAGTACAACCATCAGTTGATTCAAGATTAGGTTCTCTTTGCAGGAGTCTTCCCAGACTTCAGCAAAAAGATGAGAACCCTTGTCAAAGAAGGTCTAGGAAGCTGGGGATTCCCATTAAGGAAAGCAGGCTCTTAAAACAATGATTACAGGAACTTTTACCACTGGCACTTGACTTGGAGAACTGGGAATGGGGAGGAAATAAAATTTTTTGGAGGGGGGCGGGGGGATTGGAAGTATCACAGCCAACTAAGTCATTTTGAGCAGTCAGGATCAGACTGAACTTTTCTGCTTTGATTTTTCTTCAGGAGAAAAAGCAAATGGATATGTGAGAGGAAAGCCACGGATCACTCAAGCCATCTCCTCTTTGTATTAACTGCAAAACCAAAGATGCTTGGCCTCTTGGCTGTTAAACATACACTGTTAGTTTGTCCCATCTCCAGCAGAAACTCCATAGGGTCAGAAATTACAGATTTCATAGATTTCATAGACATTAGCGGCTGGAAGGGACCTTGTGAGATGATCGAGTCCAGCCCCCCACCATAGGCAGGAAATCAGCTAGGATCAAGTGATTCCAGCAAGAAAAACATCCATGTTTTTTCGAAAGAGTCTGGAGTAACTGCTTGTACCACCTCTGGGTGGAATCTGTTCCAGTCCCTGGACACTCGCACTGTAAAGAACTTTTTTCTTATGTCTAGTCCTACTTGGCCTTCCTGGAGTTTATGGCCACTAGACCTTGTTATCCCTTGGGAAACTGTGGTGAACAGGTGTTCTTCCAGGTCCTGATGTACCCCTCTTATGTAATTATAGGCTGCTACCAAGTCTCCTCAAACGGCCTGCCCTCCAGGCCTTGGATCATATGAGTGGCTCACCTCTGCACTCTCTCAAGCTTTTCCACATCCCTCCTGAAGTGGGGGGCCCACAACTGGATGCAGTACTCCAGCTGAGGTCTCACCACAGCTGAGTAAAGCAAGAGGATGACATCCCTGGTTTTGCTTGAGATGCATCAATGGATGCACACCAAAGTTTGGTTTGCTTTGCCAGCCACAGCATCGCATTGGTGGCTTATATTCATCTTGTGGTCAATCAAGACCCCCAAGTCTCTTTTGGTCATGGTGCTAGTGAGCGTAGCACTGCTGAGCCTGTAAGTATGTTGAAGGTACTTCCTACCAAGGTGCAGCACTCTACACTTCTCTACACTGAAGGCCATCAGGTTTTGGTCAGCCCACCATGAGAGCATGTCCAAGTCAGCCTGTATCCCCAGCCTGTCCTGCAGTGTGACCGCCCTCCCACATAATTTGTTGTCATCCATTATTGAAGATGTTAAATAGTGCCGGCCCAAGTACCAAGGCCTGAGGGATTCCACTGCAGTCACCCTGCACCATGTTGATTTGCTCCCATCAACTAGTACTCTTTGGGTCTGACCCCATAGCCAGTGGCCTAGCCATTGGACTGTAAGATGATCAAGGCCACAGTTCCCCAGCTTAACCATGAGAACATCATGGGGAACTAGGTCAAAGGCTTTCTTGAAATCCAGATATATGACATCCACATCATCTCCCTTGTCCAGGGCACGTTTTACCTGGTCATAGAAGGAAATAAGGTTGGTCAGGCAAGGCCTGCCAGTCACAAAGCCTTGCATTCAAATGCTTGCCTTCCATTAGTCTGGTATTTATGAATCCCTTGACAAGTTTCTCCAGGATTTTTCCAGGGATGAACATCAGACTGATTGGTCATCCTTCCTCCCTTTCTAGTTTATATATAAACCAGTATAAGCGATTGGAAACTGGTTCAAATTTGTAACACAACACAAGTTCAGTGCACATAAACTGTTTTCTAAATGGCCAAAACCAGTTTAAGATAAACCTTGAAGACCTGCTCCATGATTTTCCAGTGATTGAGGTGAGGCTGACCAGTCTGTAGTTCCCTGGATCCTCCTTTTTCCCCTTTCTTCAAGATGGGCACCAGGGGCTTTTCTCACATGTGAAAGCACTGCAGCACCAGGCGCTTTGAAAAGCACCCGGTGCTGCAAGTCATACAGTTGCAAAATGTAAGTGGCAAAATGTGTGCCAGCACAAAGAAAGTGGCAGCGGTGCACTTTTGAACTAAAACTCCCGGAAGGTGCTTTAGTTCAAAAGCACAGCACTGCCATTTTCTGCACACTGACATGCATTTCACCGTTTATACAACTACATGCAGCGCACAGCAGTGTGCGTCAGTTAGCATGCAGAGCAGACTCGATTAATCGGCGGATCTCCAGTGCGTCATGCAATGAAAAGGTACGTGTATAAATACCCTAGATTTGCCCTTTTCCAATTGTCTGGAACCTGCCCCAATCACCGTATTTTCAAAGATGATGACCAGTGGCTCTGCAGTCATATCAGCCACCTCCCTCACCACCTTCAGGTGCATCCCATCTAGCCCCATGGACTTGTATAAGTCCAGGTTTTCTAAATAGACCCTAACCTGTTGTGCCGCCGCAGTTGGCTGCTCACCTTTTCCCCAAACTACGCTGTCAGGTGCAGTAGTTTGGGGCTGACCTTGCCTGTGAAGACTGAGGTGAAAAAGGCATTGAGTACTTCAGCTTTTTCTGCATCCTCTGTCATTAGGTTGCCTCCCTTGTTCAGTAAGGGACCCACACTTTCCTTGATCCTCCTCTTGTTACTGACATGCTTGTAGAAACCCTTCTGGTTACCTCCTCCTGGAGCACCTGAATGAACACCCTGGCTTTTCTTCGTCCCTTTCCTCCACTTGCTCCCAGCAAACTGCTTGCAAACTTCTCCCCTGTTTGCTGTCCCTGTTCATTCAGGGAATCTCCTTTTATACCGTGCTGGGCGTGGACTTATCAGTTTCCCATTCCTCCTCAGTATGTGTTTATCTGTGAGGACAGCCTCATACAGTCATGACCACTTGCAACTATAGATTTCCATCACCAACATTCACTGCATCATGTATTTGTACATGAAATTTAACATTTCTGTTTGTTTAGCTCTCTCACAACAACCTCAGTACTTTCTAAAGCATCTCTGATCAAGTTCTTCTATTATTTTGCATGAAATGACTATATCATCCAAATAGACCACAGTACCTTTTATACTGTCAATACTATGTTGTTAGTCTCTGCCTTAATCAGAGTAGAACTCTTCTAGAAGCGTAAACTGCAGGGCATTTAGACTCAGTTCCAATCTGTACTCTACTGAAAGCCTCTCTACAGCATCTCAACTTGTTTTGGTGTCCTGTCCCTGCAAATGAGCATTTTTTACACAATAGTGGATACTTTTTTCCACTGGTACTATTGCAGAGGACATTTTTTCCAGTTTAGGTACCCACAAATCTGTTTTATATATTCTTTAAGGTAAATACACTCATATTTGTAAGCCCTGACTTTTACCTTCTACAGTCTGTGACTTTTAGACTTAAACTCAGGGTTTATCAACACAGCTTACTACATTGTCCAATTTTAAAGCACTAAACTTTCTATTGGCTTCCAAGTTGACAGCCTACTCATACTGCACTGAAGAGTAGTTCATTACTCCCATAAGAAATGCATCTAAGTTAGCAGTGAAACTGTCATCCTTTGTTCAAGCTGTGCACACTCTGCTGAGATTTGCAAATTCTTGCTAAATGATGGGATCAATTGTATTTCATACATCTTTTTGTATATGCTGGACATTGCCATGGCTTGTGTTGGCTGTCAAAGTGCATGCAGCTCCTTGTTCTGTTCTTGTTTACTCTGACTCTGAGATCCACACGCAATTATAACTCATGCATCTTCTCCTGTACAATTTTGGATACATAAATAATATCTACAGTGCCAGAGCACTGACTACCCTCCAAAAGGTTTCTTGCCTGAATGGATGACTTTTGTTGCTTGGAAATCTCTAAATGCTGCTTATAATTCCATCAAGATGTGGCAGGAGAGTAGAGAGCGGGAAACCTTAAGGAGACTCCGAAGACGCCTCCACATAGGGCACAGATAATGCAAAAGGTGGTGCTAGGGAGAGCGACCTGTTACAATGGGATTTGATCATTTTCTAAAAGGGATCAATATGCTAGCAGGGGACCAGACTCTGTGACCTAGGAAATCCCAGTTGCCCTGGTCAGACCCGGCAAGCTCAGAGGTGATCCAGCTGAAATAAGGGGGAGAGAGAAGTTGTTGATCCGTTAAACCAGTGAATGGACAAGTTGGTAGCGATTTTAGGAATTAGAATTGATGGTCAGTAACTCAGGACTTTTAACTAACAGACTATGATTATACAACTAACCAGTAAATTATTTGGTGATTATATGGGGAACTGATGAATTGCCGGGTGATTAGGCAAGCAGAAGAGATAAGTAACTGATTTAATGCAAGTAAAGACCCTATGAAGTGATGAAAACTTTAAAAAAAAAAGTGGTACTGAAAGGAAGAGAACTATTTCTAAAGAGCTTTTTTCCATGATTAATAACAAAACTTAGTAGAGTAAGCCACTTTATCTATTTCTAAGGCCCTTTCAGAAGCCAACTTTTGAAAGAGGCAAGCTGTGCTGCTTTGGTTACTAATGCAAAGAAAAAAGGGGGTTGATGAAAAATGCACTTAGTATGAAGCAAAACTTTTTTAAAAATCCTACTGGGGTTAAGATGTCAGAGGGCCTTCCTGACTACTTCCTGCTCCTCTGACTAGCAAGTAATAGGAGTTGGAATAAATATGTGCATGGGTGGACCCAGGATTAAGAAAAAGGGGGTGCTGCAGATACCATCTACTGCCCCGCAAACCATGGCTGGAGTCCTTGGGCCAGCAGGAGACACTGCAGGGAAGGAGGGCTAAACAGGGAGCGGGAACAAGAAGAAGGACTCTGAAGGCCACTACCTACTGTCCCTGCCTCAGGCCAGCTCCCCAAACAGCCTCTTCCCATTGCCCATGGATAGAGTAGGGCAGGAGTAGCTCTGGGGTTCCCCACAACCCCAGGCCCATGTCAGTCAGGGACAGCAAGCAGGGTCTGCACCCTAAGAAAACCCTGAGGGGAAGAGAAAGATTTGCCACTGAGTACCAGAGAAGAGGCCTTACCTACTCCAGGCACTCAAAAAAGTGTCCCTTGCAGCTGCTGCTGCCCTAATCTGGTCTGTACATCTCAGTTGTTGCTCTAAAAGCAGCAACATGGTGTTCATGCACCTGGATGCTGCTGCAGTAGCAACAGCACAGGGCTGCTTCTGCTGCTGAGGCACAGACTCTGCAGGGGTCAGAAAACCATTCTGGTACCCTTAAGTCAGCACCTTAGGGCTGGTGTCCCACACTCTCCCAGTAAGTTACTCTATGGCTTCACCTTTCCTGCGCCTGCTCCCTATTCATCCACTGTCCCCTGCCAGTCTGGGGGCTCCATCCATGCCTTGCCACTCCCTTTCCCCCATGGTCTGACCTCAGCACTTATCTGGAGTGTCCAGGAGACCCAAGCATCCAGGGCCATAGAGAAATGGAGCTAGCGAGCATGACTTCTGAAGAGCTGTTTCCAGCATGCAGTGCAAGCAGGGTACAACTGTGCCACTGCACTCCCTGATCCACCTCTGAATGTATGGCAACTAGAAAAATACTGTGAACATACAAATATCTTGATAAAATTCACAGTGAGTATCCAATGCTCCTTTGTGATCTTTTGAACTCCTCCTCGAAGAAACAGAACCTGCTTTTTCAAAGCAAGAAGGGTAGTGAAGACTTACTTATTTGCATCAAAATCTCTGCAGGGCCACTTTAACAAGCTTTACCAGTCTAGGTCTATTCCTTCAGACTATTGCACGATAAGCCTCCAGAACCCTTTCTTGTAGTTTTTTGTTTTTGTTTTTTTTCTTAACACAAGTTCTGAAAAGCTTTATCCAAAGCCTGTTTGGTAAGCTTCTCATCTTTTACAGAAGCAATGATGGACATCTGCTTGATCAGATTCTCCTAACATCATGACCTTAACCAGAAGGTCCACCACCTCCCGAATATATTCATAACTATTACAGAGTCCAGGGTGCAAATAAGGAATCCAGCAGAAAGTGAAAACCAGATGTTGTGATCTACTAGAGAGACTGGCACTGGTGCTTGGGGAGTTAACATCCTGCATCAGGGGTGCTCAACCTCTGGCCCACGGGGTTCCCTGCAGGTCAGGAAATTTGACAGCAGGGGAGTGGTGGTTATTAATGCAGCCATCCTTCCCCCCCACCACCCCCAAATCCTTAAATCCCATTCCCTGCACAGCCAGTTGGAGCCAAGCTATGCCCCCTTCCCCTGTGGGGCTGGACCATGCCCCCCAACTTCTAGACTGGGGCTGGGTACACCCCCTTCCGTCCTGTTGGGGCTGGGCTATGCCCCCTTCCCTCTCAGGGAGTAACCTGGGTCCTGGTTATGCCCCCTTCCCATGTCCAGGGCTAAGTTATGCCCCCTTCCTTCTCTGCAGGACCAGGTTGAGGCCTGGCCATGTCCCACTTCCCCTGCAGGGCTGGATCAAGTTCCTTTCTGATGCAGGGCTGTTCTGAGGCCAGTCTGTCCCCTTCTTCCCCTCCCTCTCCCCCTCCAACCCACCTCTGCATGGCCAGATAGTGCCTACTGTGTCCCGCTGGGCATTGGGCATTGGATCAGGAGCACCAGCTTGATCAAGAGCACCATGGATGGACTGGGCACTGCCAATCTGGCCTTCTGGGCAGAAAGTTTGGGTACCACTGTCCTAGATTAAAAGAACATAACCAGACAGCAGTCTCCAGTTTCTAAACCAACATGTAATTCCTCTTGAACTTCTGCCAAGATCTTTCAAGAACACCAGCTGACAATTTCAACAAGATGTCTACAAGTAGATTGCACTGACTATATCCCTCTGAGATGCACAGAATCAGAATCTCACTTGGTATAAGTCAGAATCATCTAAAAGACCCTGTTTGACCAAGTATATTCCTAGTTTTCAAAACCAATCCCAGGGCACTGCTGTTTCAATCAATGTCTACGTAATAGAACATGTCTTCTTCACCCAGGTAATTATCTCCCATTATCTCAGCAGTCTTCTTGTTCATGTCCCAGCTGTTTTTCTTGGGAGCAGACTTTCTTGTACTCCTTCCCTCTAAATATAAGAGAATAGGCAGAGCTGTTGCTTGATACTACTAATGGAGGTGGTAGCTGGCAAGGAGTGGATCACTGGAGCTACTGACTGAAGGCGAGTTTGACATGTGAGTCTATTCACAGTGAGCAAAGAAAGCTAGGGATGAGAAACCCCTGCTTGTTTGGAAAACATCTCCTAGCCAAACGATCAAGTATTGGAGGTGATGCTACAATGACAGAAGTACTCAATTTAAAGCACTAATGAAAACAAAAGAAGAGATAAATAAGTCCATAAAACCATTCCCGCCATAACCTGTTTGAATTTTAGCCAGCGATACATGAAAAAACAAATGTCTGGAATTGGTAATCACTCAGCACTAGTTCTAGTTAAAGAAACTGGTGATTAGTAAAGCTTGAAGTTCTTTGAAAAAAAATTATTCTGAAGTGAATATTAGTGCTGAAAGTACATTTATTTACTATTTTTCTCTTTATTGTTGCCTTTTCCTATGTTCACAATGAATCCATTCACTGTGGATGGTTTAAAAATTAATGAGAATAATGATATATGCAACAGAATAATTTTATTTTGTGATTAAAAACTCAAAAGGAACCAGAGTTAGACTTTGACAAACCCCCAAATCATACCAAACACTTCAAATATGACATTAAAAGGTACTGTCCCTGCCCCAAGGAGCTCACAATCTAAATTAGATTGGGTGGAGTGGCAGAAGGCAATGCCAACTTAATTTGATTACTCTTCTCATGTAAGCTTGAGAATAAATTAGTTTTATGAAGTTTTAAATACAGCTTCTCATATGAGATGACTGAGGACCAGATGAGATGACTGAAATTTATTTAAAGTGTTATCAAAAGCTAAAAATATATTTAAATCATTAAATGGTCATGTAACTGTAAATGGAAGAGAATATTTAGATATTATAGGTTTTAAATCATAAACCAGATTCTGCAGCTGAAAATCTGGTCCAATATCATGTCAGATTCCCATACTGATTAAATGTTGATTTCAGCAGGTGATTTAATTGCAGAGATGACTCACTATCTAGATAGAATGAACAGATATCATTTGAAGTCATATGTTCATTCTGGGTGAAAGCTTTTATCTATTTACACATGTATGATATAGTTGATAGCAGGGTTTAGAAAACCTTCAATTATCAGACAGCACACCTGGGTCAAAATACATGATTTCTCATTGGATAGAATGACTGCACAAAACTGTTTTACTAAACAACTGAACGTGCCAGATTATGCAGACAACAGGCCAAACTGTATTTCATTACCCACACAACCCCCAATCAAATTCAGTGAACTTGAACAAATCTAAACAGCAAGTCAAGTGGTGGTTTCCACAGTGTTATGAACATAATTTTGCATTTTTCTTTATCATGATGTCTCTCAAAGTTATGCTTCCATTATTGATGCCTACAACTAAAAAGTCAAAATGAATAGGTTTTGTTTGGACTGCAATATTATCTTTCAAATCTTGCCATATTTGGGTTTTGTTTCTTTGTTTCCCTAAAATGAAAGTTCCAATTCATCATTGTGTGAAGTTGGCAGACATTAGAGGGGACATACAAAACAGTTGTTGTGGATCAGCTGATGCTCTGTAGTCCTTCCCACATTTCAAGTTAGCATAATTTGGTAGCCTCTCCATGGTATCTTTATTACATACCAAATCTCCCTTAGTTATGATATTTCTTCTTTTTGTTACACAGATTTTTTTTTTAACTATAAGCTATATTTAGGTATACTGTATTTACTTGCATGCCACACACTTTTTCCCCAAAAAATTAGCCTTCCAAATGTGAGGTGTGGATCTGAAACACACAAGCTGATTTTTCTGCCCAGACTAGAAGCATGGAGGCCCTGTAAGATAGCTTCTGCTTCTTTCCCTCTCTCTCTTCCAACACCTGCATGGAGGGAAGAACAGAGTCCAGCAGGGGCAAATCTAGGTGCAGGTGAGGGGGTGGGGAGGGAGGTTCAAAGTGGTGTGGTTATACCTTGTTTTTATTCTTTCACTAGCCAAAATATAAAACCAATTACCCACAAGCAGCAGTGACACTGCTATTCAGGCAGTGCTGAGCCAGCCAATTGACTTCATTGCTCATCTGATTCCTGTTCTATTACTCTTCATTCCATAGGTGCTAATGCTCCTCTCCTCCTTTTAATGGTCTTGAAGTTCCATTAATCAAACTATCCTCTTTAGCAATTTTGCCATCTATTAACTATTCCTGATTTTTCTTTGCCTATTTGACAGCTCCGCAAAATGTTTTTAGATTTTAAAATCCTAGATTCACCTACCCGTGGAGTCACACCAGTTAAAGTTTCAGCTTTTGGCCAAAAAGCTGCTAACACTTCAGCTATGAAAAAGTTAAAATTGTTGTTTTGGCCTGAGCAGGACAGGGAAGGTGAGTGAACTGGGACAAATTCTATTCATTCTGCCTTTCCAAAAACAAGTTTCATGTCTTATTTGGGGCAGTTGACACACACACACACACACACACACACACTCATCTCATAGCCACACAGAAATTCTTTCTGTCCAGTTTTCCATTTCTGATATGAAAACTGAATTTCCTTAGAACCAAGTTTTTAAAAGGCATTTCCTTTGTTAGGTGGTGTTTAGCAACTTGACAGTCTTCAAACAGAATAATGTCCATATCTTGCTATCTGGGTATGTATAATTCCAAGAACAGAAGTTGTTTCACAATATTTTGGGAACTTATCCAAAGTGTATTTGTGTTGGATAGCGGCAAGACAATACTTTGTTATGCAGTTTATTAAACAGCTGTGAATAAGTTGCTTTTTATGTAAACAAGAACTACAGCTACAGTTGCTAGAAGTTTCCACTTGTTCTCTGAGCAAATGTCATATACTATCTATCTGAGAGGCAAAGATTTTGGGGGGATGATATCCTTTATTATTCCAACCATGCACTTGATCCAAAGTTGGACAAGGTTTTAAATATAAGACGTTCATCAGGTACCTGGTGAAGAACATCTTGCATTTGAAAGCTTGTCTAACTTTAGTCTAACCATGCAATAAAAGTTGCCTAACTTTATTCCAACCAACCAAAAAAAAAGATATAAACCCCCCAAAATCCTTGCTTCTTGCATAATTCTTGGACCATTAGAGCTACAACATCACCCTAACAAAGGGTGGGCAAAATGTCCTGTGAGTCATTTGGCCATCACCAGAAACCTAAGGAGGAAGGGCTGTGCCCTACACTGCTACACTCTACTGCAGGCAGGGTTGGCTGGGCTGGGCTGTGCAGCACACAGACTCCTCCACTCCCCCTACCCAGCTTCCTGTTGGCACTGTAACTGTGCAGTTCTGGCACTGTGGCCATCAGCAGCTGGGCCTGCATGGGTCAGGACACTATGCAACATGCTGAGTAACCATCCTACCCACCTGCTATGATAAGCCACTGCACTGCTGCTAGGCGGTGAGTCCGTGCTGGCCATTGCGGGGCTCAGCCTGAGGCAGCTGCCCCTGATTTTTCTCAGTGCAGCATAGCTAGAATTCCCAACCCTCCAGGATTGCCCCAGAGTTTCCGAGAATTGGATATAAAACTCCAGGAGACTGCTGAGAGTCACCCAGGAGATGGTAGGGCATTCATTAAAAGTTGGGCTAGAGGCTGGGGGATGGGGGGGGGAAGAGGTGAGAGAAGATGAGGGGCCAGAGAGCAGAAGAGTCTGTGGGCTGCCTGGCCTGGCCTGGCCTGGCCTGGCCCTGGCTGCAGCACAGCAGAGGGGCACAGGGCAAAGCCCTCCCTCCTCAAGCCCCCAGCATTAGCCATTAGGCTGGATAGGATCAACTGGCATCTCCCTGGCTCATCCCCATCAACCCTCCACAGCTCACCGAAACTCGAGACAGATTGCCCAGAATCAATTTTTGATTCAGAATGAGAAATAGTTGAACATTTTTAAAAGAGTTTTCTGTCTGGAAGGATAAGACTAGTTACTAGCACTAACTTTTAACAGACTCCAAAATGAATTTTGGTCTTTATACAGACTGCAGATTTTAGCTCACTAAAAACATCAACTACTTAGTCTGCAGCTGCAAATGTGTTTTGTAATTACTGCGTGAAAAAATAGCTTTTTTTTTTTTAATACGTCACTACAAAGTCAATTGGAAAATAACCATATGAAAATCAAAAAAAAAAATTTCAAAGTATGCTGCTCTACCCTAGAAACATGTAGGTAGTTGACATATTTATTAAATTTTTGTTTTACAATGGCTGCAGAAAACTCTTCCATTGCTTATATGCCATAACTTTATGGAAAATTGTTTGCAATTTTAAAAATCTTGGAATGCTAAATTTCCATCACAAATTTTTCAAGTGCTGCTCACTTTTTTAAAACAAATGTTTAATTTTTAAATATTATTTTAGAAATGTTTTTGAATTAATTTAACTGCAAAAAGTATCATTATATATTTTGACTATTACATGCTTCTAAATTAAGTAGTAGATTAAATTCCTAAGCAAGGTACGGCCACTTTCCTCCAAAATGAGGCCATGCAGATAAGGTAAATTTGCCTTCTCTCTCTCCATGTCACCAAGTCATTACAGCAAGATGGAATCATGCTATACAGAAGGAACCTTAACATTATTCCCAAACCACACAAGTCCCAGTTACATGACATGGTTTGATTTGACCCTACAAACACTTATGTGCATACTTAACTTTAAGCATGAGTAGTCCCTTTGAAACCAACATTAAGCACATGTATACTATTTGCAGGCTCACAGCCCAAGTTAGAATAATCATGTTGATGCTTTGTCCCCAGTTACTCAGATAATTAAAGGCCTATCCTCATTACAAACTAACAGTGTAAGCTGACAAGGTTAAGGGTATCGGTGTCTGCATAGACTAAGTTAGGCAATACTGTTCCATAACATACGTCAACAAAAATTATAGGACTGAACTGGAGGAGGGAGAAAGATAACTAGCTGTATTCTAAGGATAACCTGTGACACCGTAAAAAAAAAAATTTGAAAAAAAAGCTCTATCCACTTGAGCTGGGGCTGCGGACTCTGCCCAGCCAGGCAGGTGCATGGGACCCAGGGCCTAGGCAGGAATGTGAGGCCTGGCTAGGGGAGCAGGGTGGAGCCACAAGCGACTCATCTGGGGGACAGAGGCGGGGGCAGCTCTCCACCACTACACACAGCCAGGGAGGGAGGCGGGGGGGTGGGGTGCACATGCCCCCAGACTTGTACATGGGGTAGGGGCAGATGCAGGCTTCCCACTCTGCTGCCCACCTCCTGGAGCCTCTGCAGCAAAGAGGGTCACTGCTCAGAACCCCACACGAGTTGTGCACCCTTAGCAAGGTGCTGCTTGCCTTCCCGGCAGCAGCAGGGGGCACAACTCCACACCACTGCTGCTGCCAGGTGGGCAGGGGGCACCTTGCCATGGCAGTACGGCCAGCAGGGGCCTCCCAGTGGCAAGACTGAGCCTCCCCACCCTCCCATGACAGGTCCCACGTGCTGGGCCATGGAGGTCCCTGGTGTAGAGGGCACCAGGGCGGGGAGCTCTGTGCCCAGAGCAGGCAACCTGTATCTACCCCCCTGCCCCATGGGCTCTGCTCCAGCCATGTCACCAGTGCAGGTAGGGGGCAGAGGAGGCTGGTTCCATGCTCTGCTCTGGCCACAGCAACCACTGCCTCCAACGGATGGCAGCCAGGGCTCAGGTAGTGCTGGGGAGGCCCGAAGGCTGTGGGCCCTGGCTCTGGTCCTGTAGCTCTCGCAGCTAGGGACCCCCTCCAGCATTGCTGGCAGGGCAGGGGCCTGTACGTTGGGAGTAAGGGGCCATGCTGAGGAAATTGGGTCGTGCTGATGAAACGGTTGGGAAGCACTGCATTACATTCTATTGTGCCTTTACCTGCACTTGAGAGGCACTTGCGAGGCCTTTAGATGGTTTTGCATCGTATATGTACATTCACAGACAAGAGATGGAATATCCTCAACTACAGGTCACCATTTTACAATTCCTTATTAAAAGTTAGACTGAACCTAAGCTCAATGCCCAGATTACAATGTATGACCCAGCATCCACTGAAATCTTCCTACAATAATGACATATTTTCTCAAGGACAAAAAGTAATGGGAATATGGAGGAAAAAGATAAAGACAGAACCAGAGACACAAGGTTACCCTAGAAAATGTAAGTACTGAGTGTTTTCTTTGCTTTTAACTACAAGTCCTAAGAAAGTGGCAGCATCTAGTTATGTATTCCAGGAGCAACCCATTTGCTCCAAGCTACAAATGTTTGGAAAGGTAGAGCATTCAAATATTAGCTCAACCCATGTACCCCTTCTTTCCCACCCACTGTTCAGCACATTTGGGGACAAGTCCATCCATTCCCATGTGTGCCTAGCAAATGCATCATACACCTACATGGAAGGAGCAGATGTAGTCCTGCAAAGGCTACATTCCAGAGGCATACATACCCTTCAGAATCCATTGCATGGGCACACAAGCTCAGTCATAGTTATTACCTTAGACTGGGAATTCAGTATTTTGGTACTACTGCTACAGGTGTCTTTTATTTATAGACCCAGTTTTGTTAACTGGTATACATTAATGTGGCAAACCCTATTCTACCTAAAACAAAGAAAGCTTATATGCAAGTCCTGGAGCAGTGTGAAATTCAGCATGTAGTAAAGTGATTTAAAGAGACCCAATTTCCTTCCTCCAAAGTACGAAAGCAATAGCAGGTTTTGAATATCATTTTCACAACTATAATGCAGGCTCATCACTACTTATTCTTTTCTTGCAGCCCTATTCCTTTTTAGTAACTGGATAATATGCATCTAGAAACACAAGGAAGGGAAGAACAGAAGAAAAGCTATATCTGCTATAGAAATCAGGCCTAAGCTTGGCTCTTAGGTAGGGATGGGCAATTATTTGGGCCCACAGATCACATAAGGAGTTTAACTGAGGTGTCATAAGCCAGGTCAGTATCCCACACCTTCCACACAACAACTCGCAAAAACTCCCTATGTGGGATGGGGCCACAGGTCAGCAGGGAGTGGTGTTCAGGAGTGGGAGGAGCAGGGGAGGCCAGGATCACGGCAAGGGGTCACAGGGTGGTGACAGCGCAGAGCCAGGACCCGGGGTCCCTGTAACAGGTGCAGGTTCCATGGGTAGGGGATGCAGGCAACAGAGCACTGCTCTGTCCCCAGCCTGGCCCTGCATGGTCACTGCCCCAAATCCCAAGGTCTCAATGGAAACCAGCCAGGAGCTGTGCAGGCAGGGCATTCCAATCACATCTGCCCAATGCCCTGCCCATACAGCCCCCAGCCAGTTTCCATGGAGACCCCAGGGTCTTGAGGTGGGGTCTCCACAGGGACCTGCCGGGAGCCGCACAGGCAGGGTGCTCCCATCACATCCACCTAGTGGAGTACCCTACCACAATGCTCCTAACCATTCTCCATGGAGACCTTGGGATCTTGGGGCAGTGACAGTGCACGGCCAAGGCCAGGGACATGCATGGCTCTGAGCATATCACGGCTCTGTCCTGGCCCTGCTCTATCAACACCCAAAGATTCTGAGGTCCCCCTGGCCCCACCCACCCATCCATCCCACTCCCAAACACTGAGCCCTGCTGGCCCACAGGTCCATCCCAGCCATCCAGCCAAGCACCCTGCCCACATGGGTCCCACCTTTGGTGGCGGGTGTGGGGTAGACGGGTGCCTGGGCAGCAGGCCTAGGTCTAACAGCAGCGGCAGCCAGAAGGAGTTGCTGCCACTGCTGTGGCTGTCAGAAAATGGAGTCCAGCAGCCACACCACATCAGCCCCACTGCAGGCCGGGCATATACCACAGCCCGGGCTGCCCCCATGCCTGGGCCAGGCAGGGCCAAGGAACCCACCGCAAGCCAGGCAAAATCACTCTATGGGCCATATTTTGTCCACCCCTGCTCTAAGACATACCTGACAGCTTGAAACTGTGCAAAAACTGGGTTGAAAGCCAGTCAAAAAATAAGCAGAAATTCAACCAGCATCTTCAACTCTGATTGGTGTTGCCACCCGTCTGTCTGTTATAAATAAAAAAGAACGGGCCTTCCCTTTGAACTGGTGGTGCAGAAGGTACAGAAATAAAAGTTTAAAAATACCAAACATCAAATGGTGGCAGTATCTCAGAGTTAAATACCTCCTTTTCAAATTTCCGTACTTTGTATCACACTTGACTAAATTAGATGTATTTAACTCCAAATTGGATTCTATTCTTGTCCTTACCACCCATTGAGATTCATTCCTTTAGGGAAAGGCACTTACAGGCTCCACACTAAAGAAAAGCTAAAAGCAAGATATTCGGACAAAGATAATTCAAGGAAATCAAATGCCATTCTTACATGAAGGCCTAATGAAAAGAAGGAAAACAGCATGAGTCAACACTAATGCAAGTATCTGATAATAGCATAAAAAGGGTACTGCAATGTTTTTATGAATAAAAAAGTAAAAGGGTCTCCTAAGCAAGATTTTATGAAAATATCCACTATCTTCATTGGAAAGGTTGTCTGTGCATTCCAGAAGCAAAATGTTTGGCAAGTGCAATGAACAATTTCATTTTTATACACTTTTTTTTCAAGATATTTGATATTCTGGCTTCACAGTCCAGAATCAGTCCTTTCTTAAAAACCTCTAGAACAACTTATACAAAGAGTGTTTGAGTAATAAAAGCATATAACATCTTCTGGAAGTCTAACTAGTAGTCAGTAATAAACCTAAGAAGTACTGGATGCAGAAATGTGCTCCTTTCATTTTGGAATCTACTGAAAACTAAGACATATATCAGAAGGTAATTAAAGTAAATGCAAAATTATGTCATTACTGTGGAGATAGGAATCCTAACCCCTCCTTAACTGTGATTATACTTACTGTATATACAGTATTTCCTGAACTTAGCTTCCAATGTTGTAGCATTTTTCTGTGCCTCAGTTTTCCCATCTGCACAACAGGGATACCTACATCCATTATAAAGTGCTCTGAGATCTGCTGACAGGGGCTTCTATGTAAAAGCTAGGTAGTATTATAATCAGAATTATTATTATTATTATTATTATTATTATTATTAGGGCTGTCAAAATTACGCAAAATTATACAGGTACTTTGTATGGTTGGGATGTGTGTGTTGGGGGAAGGTTTGGAGCCTGGGAAGGAGGGATTCCCACCCACCCTGGCAGGATGCAGGAGTACTGTGGCTTGGAAGTGAGGGACACACACACAGAGCCACACCAGTAGGTCTGTGAAGGTGGAGAGGGAAGGGGCAGATGGGGGCATATCGAGGCCCCCACAGTGAGAAAGGGAGTGGGGCAAGGGCAGGCGCTGGAGTGAATGGGATCCAGGGCCAGAGCGGGTCACGGGATGGAGCCATGGGTGGCTTGTCCAGGGCTTTGGGGGAGGGGGATAAGCGGCTCCCCATCACCGCGCATACCTACAAGGGAAGCATGGGGGCATGTGCCACCTGGATTTGTGCATGGGATAGAGTTGGGAAGCCCGCTGTGGGCTGGGGCTCTGCACCCTGCTGCCTTTGCCCCAGGAGCCACACACTGCCATATTGTGCCTCCCACTGCTGGACAGGGAGTGGGGGGATGTGCAGTGTGGCCAGTGCATGACTCCTGGGGCAAAGGCAGCAGTGCACAAAGCCCCAGCTTCCCTGCGGGCAGCCCACCTCTGCCCCACATACAAGTCTGAGGGCATGTGCCCCCCATGCCTCCTCCAGAGGTGAGCGCAGCAGTGGGAAGCCTCACACTCCACCCCCCGCAACTCTGGATGTGCCTCCTGTAGCTCCATCCCGTGACCCACCCTGGTGCTGGGGCCACTCCCTCCCTCACCATGGGGGGCCTCACAGTGCCTGCCCATGCCCCACCCCTTCCTTCTCCCCCCACTCCTCCCCCTCCCCAGACTTACTGGTGCAGCGCTGCTCTACACACAGCATGCAGGTGCGGCTGGTCATGGGCACCTGTGTCCCAGAGGCAACAGAATGTGTCCCAAAGTGTGCCCTGAGGCAGCAGAGTGAAGCCTGGACACAGGCTCCAAAACCATGAGTGTAATTAACACATTACAAAAATAAACTCAGGAACTGATTAACACATTAATCGCATGTGTTAACTGCAATTCACAGCCCTAATTATTATTTTGTTCAAATAAAATAATTAAGTTCCTTCCCTATGTAAGGCATGTGGTACCACTCCCATGCATACTATTTCTTGAAAGTGAAGTAACAGTCACCTTAATACAATACCGTGTGCGCACTTATAAGCTCACTCAAGAGATCTCCAAGAGACAGAAAGATAATGTGTATGCACAAAAGTAAGCAAACACAAGCACTTACTGGCACATTCCCTTGGGGGTGGGAAGATCATATGCCCAAGGACAGGAGGGGGAGCTGGCTTGGAGACAAAACTGCCCCCCTGGGCAGTAAAGTTCAGGGGATGGAGAGTTTGTCCATACAGAACAGGTGGGTAGAAGATCGGGACACTGCATCCTGGGATGCTGGAGGACTGCAACTTGGGTGGCTCATCTGTAGGGAGTGGCCACACATTAACAGAACACAAGCTGGGCAACAGGGATCAGATAAACCTGCCCTGGAATGGCATAACTTTAAGCCACTTAAAGTGTGCTTAAAACTAGTTTTAGGTGTTAATATGTGGACAATTCAGGGGTTAAGAGCTCTAGGAGCCACCTAAAATTAATGTGTGATAAGGTCCTAACTTGCTTTTAATGTCATACATGGCACAGACTAAAGGAAAATACATTTATTTTGTTATCCCTTGATGTAGAGAAAGCTAAGAGAACAGAGCAAATTATTTGCTTAAAGTTTTGTCCAATGCATACATTAGCCCTTACATCAGTAGTTTTCACCCTCTTAGACTAAGGGCATCACCAGAAAATGCCAGCTCTTAGTTTCACTTGCTTTCTGACTATGGGGAAAAAAAGAAGAGAGCAACTCTTCTATTGCAAAAAACTCAGAAAAACCACAACAGATCTGCATGTTTCTGACACCATGGATTCCTATCTGAAATCTCTCAGAGCCAAGCTGTGCCTCATAGTGAGGGAGAAGGAGGAGGCAGGCAGGAGGGGTGTGGAGAATAGAATGTGCGGAGGGGAAGTGGAGCAGTGGTCTAGAGGCTGCTGTGAGTCTGACTGGCCATGACCCAGACTCAGGGCCAGAGTCAAAGCCCTAACAGCCACTTGCTCCCCTCTCCACTTTATATGCAAATACAGGACATTGAGCTTTTTCCCTATGCTGATTTGAGGGGATGGCAGTGGGGAAAGGGACTCTGCCTTGCGTTAGAGTAAATACGGCATTATAATGTGTGAAAAATAAAAGGGATGTTGCCATTATGGAAAAGTACACATCTGATGTCATTGCTTACATGGATTTTTTTTTTAACTGTGGAACCTTCTATAATAAATAGCTACTTCAAAGAAGTTTTCTATAAACTAACCTGAAAGTTCAATAGCATCTGCAATGAAAAGAAAAATCATTATGATTAAAATTATGTAAACTGGAACAAGGTCCATCCTTTTGTTATACACCTACACAGAGGCTAGTACAATAAATTCTTGTCAGGTGTTCCTAGGTACTACCTAATATAAACAACAAAATACTTTAAAATTAATTCATATTAATATCCTCAGCAGCCTATGACTTTTAAATGGTAGTTACATACATATATAATTTTTTTAATGTATAAGACTAGTCATTTAAAGTATTTTATTCATATTGATTACATTACAACAAGAAAGTCTGTACATTTAAAATATTAAACGTATTAAAAGGAAAAAAAAACCCTACAAAATTAAAGCTAAAATCATTACATAATTTGGCACAATCAGATTTTTCAGCATCCAGGACTGAAATACTAAAAGAAACTCAGCTTTCTTGTTATCTCAGCCAATAAACAGATCCTTTAGTTATTCTATCACCCGTGAAAAAATATTAGCACTCACATGAACAGTTACAGCATATTAGAAATTTCCTGGATAGTTACACATTTTTTTCCTCGCATGCCCCAGATCAAACCACAAATTGTTAAACAAACAGCAAATGCAGCAATGCAGCTTTCTCTAATGAAGAAGGGAAATCTCCATTCTAGCACTGGCTCTGCTGGAAGTTCTGGTACACAGACCACTCCATTTAACTAAGGATTCTTTCTCTCCCAGCAAATTCTTCTACCTGAGCTTACCTCTTATACTCCAGGGAGGGTTTAGAGTACATTCTCACCTTATTAGATCATATAGGATCAAATATCCAGAAGTGCATAAGTGACTTGTATACTTTTGAAAATGTTACCAGTATTGCCCATTTCCTTTTAGTAAAGCACCATTTGGCTTCTAGGGACCATTATCAAGTATTACTACAGTATTGTAAAGAGTGAGAGAGAGCGTGCTAGCTGTGTTATTGGGAAGTCAGGCAGAAGGTGAGTCAGGGTGACACCTTAGACTAAGTACAGACATTCAAAAAGCCTCTGGGGAAAGCACTCTAACTATGGCACTTTACTTAAAGTGCTCTAAGTTAGAGCAGGAGTGAATCAAACAAATGTTTGCTATTCAGTGGGGGTGAGGAGAGGTCTCAGAGCCAACCCACACTGGCCAAGGCCATCAGATGGGGGAGGGGGGACTCCCAAACACTTCCCAGGAGGCTGCCAAAGCAGCCCCTCTCCCAGCCCCATCTCTCTGGCAGCAGCAGCAGCTGGGAGGAGGGGGAGCAGGGGGAAGGGAGCCCCTATGCTTGGAACTTCTGGCTGCAGCTGTCAAGAGACCCAGCCTGACCCCCACCTGAAGCCCTGACCCAGCAACTGGGAGATGGCCACACAGCAAGGGTGTTCCCTTCCTGCGTCCCCATTTCCACATAGCTGGGCACTGTCAAGGGGGCAGTGACTAGGCTGAGTTAATGCACAGGGGGGCTCCCTCCACCCCACCCCACCCTCTTGACAGCTACAGCCAGACCCTGGACTCCTTCCCTGGCATCCACTGCAGCCTGTGGTGTGCCACAGCTTGGCCAGTGGACCACAGGGGAATTGGTCCAGGCTCTCACTCCCCATAGTCACCCTGGCCCATGGTGCATTGCAACCCAGCCAGGGAGCCGCAATGGAAGGGGTCTGGTCTCTCCTGGGTTGCAGCACACCATGGGGCTAGGGCAGCTGCAGAGAAAGAAACCCCCTTCTTCCTTCCACACCCGCCCTTCACCAGGTTGAAGCTTACAGCTGGCCAGAGGGAGGAAGCAAGGCTGTGATCAGAAGTTGTCACTGACTCAGCACTGTGACACCCCATGGGGAGGGGCTGGCCCAGCACTCAGGCAGAGGAAACAAGTTCTGCCTAAAGCTAGAGCACAGCCATGCACTGGTTGGTAGCAGAATGCGACAAGAAACATGATGGATGTGGTATAAATGCTCAAAAAAACACTGCAACAAAGTTCTTTAGTCTAATCCTACATCCTCGAGGGCTGACTTAGAATGGGATCCACCATTTTTAAAGTACTTTAAGTGCCGTGAATGTCTGTTCTGTTATGGTTTTAAAGCACTTTCTGCACGCTCAACGTGCGATCAGTGTAATGTCTATACCTAGCCTTAGAAATTAAATGGTTCAGAGAGATAAGTGTTCATAGGCAAAAGCCTACTTCATCCTATGAGGCTTTACCCTGCCCTGTCTACAGCAAAATAAGTTAAATGTTGCACTTACTAACTTAAATAAGCCTGCTCTCTGTCCTGATGCATATACAGTCTAAATGAGAAAAAACATGAAATAATGATTCAAAACAGACAGGTGGGGATTTTGGTAAGGAAGAAAGAATCATTTCAAAAGGTTGTGTTTAAGCTGAGATTTGAAGGAAGAGAGAAAGAATGCTTGACAGGTGATGACAGGGAAAGCATTCCAGGTGACGAACAACATGACAGAAGGCAAAAAGCAGCATAGACAAAGAATACAGAGAAAAGAGTCAAATGAGAAGTAAAGAACAAAAACCAGACTAGAACAAAATGAGAACACTTGGCACAAGGCTACTGGACTTGTGAGTGACAAAAAGTTAACAATCAGATAGAATAAAGAACAAGAAATCTGCAGAGGAATTCAAAGACTAGGGAAAGAGTTGATCAGAACAGCAGATTTCAGCAACAGCAATCTCAGGAGAATTGAGGCAGCAGACAATGGAGAGTTCAACAGCATAGTCTTGGTTGGCATTGATGTCTATGCAGCAGACATATCAGTCCCAGCAACAGTATGCTGAAGCATGTTGCCCTGCTTTGAGTGGGCTACCTCCTTAACCAGAAGTAGTCTGCCAGCATGCTTTCAGCTACTGTAATTAGCTTGAGGGCTGCTACAATTCCATTTGCTTGAAGGTGAACTACCTGGAGAAATACAAGCACTTGATGGCACCACAGCCAGGGACAGTGTACAATTTACCAAATAAACAGCTCAAGCAGTTATTACAGCAGTCTGCCCTCAGGTATAGCAAACGGATAATAAAAGTGTTCAGTGTCAAAGCAAGATCCTTACTTCTTTTCTCCTCCTCAAAACTGAAACAGGTGTAAGGTATTAAAGGCCTATGAAATAGATTTGTTATTTATAGACTTTAGAGAGACAAATCTAGAATTTTTACAGGTGGAGGTGCAGAAGGAGTGGGATCAACATTTACAAAATTCAGGATTCAAAACTACTCAGGAATTTGACAAAAATAATGTTGGAACAAGCAAAACCTTCCAAACAAATACTTTGTCCAGAAACAGATCAATTTTCACAAGTGTGGAATATCACAGATGCACATCTGGCCTTATGCCTCTAAGAAGAGAGAGCCTACACATTCGAAGTAGCGAGTAGTCTTCTAGTTAAAATAGGAAATCCAATTCAGACCAAATTTTAGCCTCCCAGTTTCTAAGTGCGTGCTGAATAAGCAACTGGAGTTCTGGAGTATTGAGTGTCTCGGTATCTATCTGATGCCTATGGCCATTTGGAAATGATAGATGAGGTATTCCCACTCCTACAGCTTCTAAGATTAAGGCCCAGTTCCATAGGAATGGACTGACCATGCCTAACAGACACCAAAAATTTCAAGTTCAACACAAAGCACAGCACTATTGCCCACTTCCACTGAAAAAACATGATAGGCAGCAGGTGAAGAAGAGGATTAAGTGGTGACAATGGTGTCCATTTCTTATATAATACCTTAGCATTTAAACATGAAGGACCTTTGTTCAGCAGCCTTCTTTCACAGGAGTACAAACCCACATTTTCTAGAAGAATGCCCTGACCAGCAAGTGAGAAACAAGGCTACTCTCTGTGCCTCTGGAAGAAGCTATATCACCGTGAAGCCAAGAATACAAGATTCATGGGGCCAATGATGTGACCACTCCTTGGGAGTAGGAGGCACATCAGGGCAGAGTGGAAGTTTGGATGATAACTCTCCAAGAAAAGGAAGTCTGTAAGAGCCTGTAGTCATAGCCTAGTGGCCAGCCCAAGGCTTTTGAAACCCAAGATCCTGGATCCCAAACTCATGACTGCCTTGACCAAAGACCCTCTCAGTTGCTTATACATTTTCCTATGGTCAGAATGGCTGGGTGGTCTAAGGCTTCACACACAAAACCCATTCTTCTTCCTGTGGGTGTTTTGGTCTGCTGAAGGATGTGTAAGTTCAAATACCAGCCAGGACACAGGATTTACCTTTGGTTGGGTATGTAGTCTGGGGCCAACCTACTAGCTTCCCAAATGCAAGTTCCTGGGTTCAAGGCTGCATTGGCCCAGCTACACGTACTTTTTTTTAAGGAGGATACAGGGAATTAAAGACAAGTCAGTCAGAGCTTGATACCTGGAAATACCACCAATCAGATCTTCAGGGAATCTACTGTGAAGGACCTAGAGAATGAGATGATCAGGAACAGCCAGCATGGATTTACTTAAAGCAAATCATGCCTGACCAACCTGATTTCTTTCTATGATAAGATGACAGGTGAGGTGACTTAGGAGTAGGGACCTACCCAAATCAAAAAGGCAGGCAGTCAATTTTACAGGGAGATCATGGGGCCAGCAACCATTTTTGCAGGTTTATCATGGCAGGACCCTCCCACACCTCTAACTGGCTGAGGGGCCCTGGTGGCTCTGCCCCTCACCGCTGCTTGGAGATGAGGGGCAAGGCCGCACAACAGGCAGCCTTCTCAGCCTATCAGTGGTAAGGAATGGGAACAGCAGCCATCTTTGCAGCTCCCCTTCATGCCAGAAGCTCCCCTCCCTACTCCCCCCCCACACCCCAGCAACCATGAGAACTGCTAGCTCCCACTGGGGAGCCCACATTTTATTTTTAGTAAGTTTTCTTTGTCATTAATTTTGTGGACATTGTCCAATTTCACGGACAATGCCCAATTTCATGATTTCCACAAAATCACAAACTGAGTAGGTCCTTACTTATAAGGAAAGGCTGAAGGAAGTTGTGTTATTTAGTCTGGAGAAAGGAAAACTGACTGGGGATTTGATAACAATCTTCAAATACCTGGCAGGCAGCTATAGACAGGATGGAGATGGGCTTTTCTCCATGACCATAAGGAACAGGACTAAGAGCAATCGCCTCAAGATGCAGCAGAGGAAAATTAGGCTGGAGATTAGGAGGAACCTTCTGACTTCGAGGGTTGTCAAGCATTGGAATAGGCGACCTAGGGAAGTTATATAATCTCTATTCCTAGCAATTTTCAACAGCAGGCTGGACAGACACTTGACTGAGAAGGTTTAGTTAGAGATGAACCTGCCTTGAGCTGGTGGTTGAACTAGATGACCTTCTGAGGTCCCTTTGAGCCCTACTTTCCTATCATCCTATGTACTTTTGAATGACTAGGTCTCTAAGGGCGCTTGTACACGTGATGCCATTAACATGTACACATGATGAAAATGTCACTGTGCGACAATGACATCACAGTGTACACATGCAAGACTTTTGGGGGTTTTAAATTACTTTGCACCATTGCAAACTAAAAACGAAACTACATGCAGATGTAGTTTAGTTTACCATGTTGCAAATTGCAATGATTCAGCTGTTAGCTCACCCCCCAGCTGCAGGAGAGGCAGGCAGGCTCCGCAGATAAAAAAAGATTGGGCCCCTTGCTGAAGGCAGAAGTGGCCTTTGGGGGGAGGGGGAAGGGGGGAAGGAGCCTGCCTGCCTCTCCCACAGCCAGGGGGCGAGCTGTTGGGGAAAAGCTGGATCATGCTGGGTGCTGCCTCTGAGCCTGCTAGCAGCTTGTCCCCCCTGCCTCCCGCCCCCCGGCCACAGGCAGACTCAGACTGACCCAAAAAAGAAAAAGAAGGATCAGGCCCCTCACTACAACATAATGGAAAAGTGTAAATGGTTTAGTCCTTAGGGTTTTATTCTATGCCCCACCATTTCAATTTAGGGGGCATAGAATAAAACTTTGGGGATTAAACCCCCGTCACATGTACAAGCGTCCTAAGGTGCCACCCTACCCTGCCTTCTGCCTGACTTCGGACATACAATTAGCTATCTGCTGCTCTTGAAGTATAAAAAAATTGGTTCCACTCCATGCTCCCAAGACAGTTTCTGTATTTTATCTGTATTTTGTCAGTACAGCACAAGGCAGCTCCATATCAAGACATATTGCCACTGTCCTGAGATAGCATGCCTGGAGCAGGTATGGTGTATCTTCAGAACTGGACCAACAGGGCTGCATTCATGTTGGCAATATGCTTACATCAACAAATTTTGTCTCTCATCAAAACATACTGAAATCAACAAAGTCTTTCACTAGCACAGGTGCATTACTTCTCATTCAGAAACCAGCATGCACAGAACATGCACAGCCTTAAGCTGTGTTAATATGCCCTTCAATGCAAAATGCATAAGCAATCTCTGGAAGAGAGACCAGAATCTAGAACTACATCTTTGCAGAGGACTTTCTATTTCTAGGTTACAGAACCATGCTCCCATTTCTCTCTATCATGCCATGAATCCTGCACTCTTAACTATACAGTGGCACAGGTTCAACAGAAGGGACAGAAACTTGTCCCTTCCCAAGCCTGCCTCCACCCTGGCAAGCAGGGCTGTCTTAGGCTAGCAGGGAGTTTCAGCCTCTGAATTCCAGTTTCACAGACACCAAAGCCTGGGACAGAAGACAGATTTCAGACATACCCCACTCTACCATTTTCTACTGGCTGGAGCAAACAGCCCTCACCTATTGTGTATCCCATTCTGAGATATCTAATTCTCCCCATTCAGTGCATAGGGAAACTACCAAAAGGTGCTTAATTAAGGCTTGTTAATTCCAATACCAGAGCCAGATGCCTAAAAACTACCAGGTCCCATGCGTCACCAGTCCAAATCCATTTGTGGCTGTAGATCTTAGACCAGGGGTCAACAACATTTTGGGGCAGAGTGCCAAAAACCATGCAACCTCAACTTGGAAGATGTTGGCATGCCAGAGGCAGATGGCAGGAGAGCTGCGAAGGGGCCAGTCGTTGTTGTGGTGGTGCAGCCGCAGTCCTTTCCCTGCTGTCTGCTCAGAGGCCCACATGCAGCCATCACCAATGAGCAAATAGGAGTTGGCGGTACAATGCTGTAGCCAGTAGGGCAAATACTCTGGCATGCATCAATCGATGCATCTCCAGCAAAGCCAGGGAGGTGATTCTTCCTCTGTACTCGGCACTGGTGAGACCGCAGCTGGAGTACTGCATCCAGTTCTGGGCACCACACGTTAACAAGGATGTGGACAAGCTTGAGAGAGTCCAAAGAAGGGCCACCTGTATGTTCAGAGTCTTATACAGCAAGCCATATGAAGAAAGGCTGAGGGATCTGGGACTCTTCAGCCTAAGGAAAAGAAGGCTGAGAGGGGACCTGGTAGCAGCTTACCACTATACTAGGGGAATACATCAAGGGCTTGATGAGCAACTGCTCACCAGGGCACCCAAGAGGAAAACCAGGAGAAATGGCCACAAACTCCTGGACGATCGATTCAGGCTCAATATTAGGAAAAACTTCTTCACAGTCAGGGTGTCCAGACTGTGGAATAAGCTCCCACCAGAGGTGGTGCAATCATCTACCCTGGAAATCTTCAAGAAGAGATTGGATAGTCACCTTGCTGGGGTCACCTGACCTCCAGTCATCTTTCCTGCTTGGTGCAGAGGGCTGGACCTGATAATCTTCCAGGGTCCCTTCTGGCCTTACAATCTATGAATCTAGGTGCATGTGCAGCTGCCACCACCACACAGCCAGGCCAGGGCTACCCAGCGCACCAGTTGCAGCCCCCCAGCTGCCTGCCACATCCAGACCAGGCTCAGGGCAGCTGCTGCCTGCCTTGGAGCCTGAGCTGCTTGCTGCAGGGTTTGCAGCCTCCCCGTTACCTGCAGTGAGCAGCCCGGGCTCCATGGCCAGTGGCAGCTGCCCACAGTCCAGGCCAGCTGTAGCGTGCCAAGCAAAATGGCCTCACATGCCCTGCTCCCACATGCATGCCAGAGGTTGCCAACTCTGTCTTAGACTTAGTTTTATAAGAATAAAATATAAGTAGACTCACTAAGATAAAAAAGGATTATTTACTTGCATAGGCATAAGTGTTTGCTGAATTAAAGCCTAATTAATTATAGTAAATTTATTTATACATAACAAAGCAAAAAATGTGTTTATTTTAATAACTACAATTACCCTTTTGAACAGACCAAAGAAATGTTCCTCAACAGGAAGTGCCTTATTATTTAATAATAGGTAAAACTCTGGCAAACTCCTACACAAATTTAAGATCTCTTCCATATAAAAAATAGTGTCTGTGATTGCAAACATTTTTCAGATATTTAAGCAACATATTTTTGACAAAAGCATATGAACATGCAACAATAATCTACAATGGATAACATATATATTCGTAAACAGCACAACACAAACTGAAGACCCAAATGCTGCCATGTTACCTTAACAAAATCTAGACCAGGCAAAATATATACTAACAATGGAATATCAGTATTCATCTGTACACTATTTATTCCATTCAGGTGTAACCACCTGCACAGGCCTGTCTATTGTTGCTAGTCTTAGCCAGGTTCAATGGGCTTAGTCTAAGCTGCAGAAATGTGGCTAAAGCAAAGGCCCCCAAACCTGTTTCAGAGTGACTTTCAGAGTGAAGTTTTGTATATAGTACAAGCCTGGTCAGCAAAGCAAAGAGAACAATTAACATGTACAGCTAAACCAGCAGTGAGATCAAATTAAACACAGCAAAAGGCCTGAAAGGAGACATTGTACTAGAAAGCCTTAAAATAGATCAACCAAATATAGTATATGTCTTAACTGGTATTTAAAAATGTTAGTAAAAAAATAATATAACCAAATGTATTAGATGTAATTTTGGTGTAACATGTTAAGTTTCTTACATAAGCTGTAAAGCCAAAGCAATCTTGTCACTGAAAAGGTGAAAAGAAAACAGGATGGTGGCAAGCAGTATTACAAAATGGTGAAGGAAAGAGACAAGAAAAAATTCCTCCCTTCTGAAACTGTAATTTTAACAAGGATGCAAAAATCACTTCTAATGACACCTTCCAAATCCATAGAAAGATTGGTTCAGTCTGGTTCCAAAAGCCTCAAGGAAACAAAGACATTTAAATAAACCAATAAAGAGTGTTTTTTAAAATAAAGTATGTATGAATATAGGGTATAGACTGCAGGAAAAGTTGGAAAACTCAACAAAGCCAAGATGACCTTCTAACAGTCCGCATGCCAATCTCTTCCTCAGTCATGGCTAGGGACAGAAATGACACAAACAGGTACAAGTGATTAGAAACCAGTTCAACTCCATATCACAACAGGGCCAGGTGCAGACATTACACTTTTACCGACATAAGTGATCAGAAATTGGTCTATACCCATAACAGAACAGAAGTTTGGTGCACACAGACTGGTTTAAGATAAACTTGGATGGATGTAGTATCAGGCTTAACAGATTTGGGTTAAATCGGTTTATTGAACTTCTGTCCCAGATCCCCTTCAGATTCAAATCAACTCACAGTCCCCCAGCATCCCAGGATGCTTTGCACCTCCACCAAAAACTCCCCCTCGCAGGCTGGCTAAGCTAGCCTTGCCTAAGCCATCTGCTTTAGTTGAACAGGGATGTGTGTTCTAGTGCCCCCTCACTTCTGGATTGAGCCACTGCAGGTATGTAACTGCATTTCTGGAATCAAAAGTGAATGTCAGTTCAATTGCTTATCAGTTCAATCAATGCAGCTTGCCTAACCTGAAAAGATTGAATCAATTCAGCCTTGGGCTTTCTGAATGCCTGTACTTTGCCCATGAGTCTATCCAGGCAGTACAGGTAAGAATCTATGTTAAGCTGTTGTGGTTAACCAGGGGATGCTGAGATAACTGTTTATTCAACTAAATAAAAAGTTAGACTTATCAGTAGCCAACCTACCCTGTCACCTGTAATCTAGGTAACACTATAAATGCACATTTTCATCATTCTAAACCAGAATAATCTGAAAAGAGAAGATGCCTTCTTGTTCCCGCTGGATCAATAATGTTAAAACATGCTAAACACAGTCCTTGCACACTATCCTGAAATGCCACACTGTTGCTCAATGCCTGGGGAACATTCTCTAAAACTCTGGGTCAAGAAAGCCACAATGAAGGTTTAAAAAAAAAAAATCCATGTTTCTTTGACCCTGAAAGATATAAACTGATAAAAAGATATAAATTACAAAGAAACAACTCCATGAGGGTTTCTTTTATTTTAAAGCCATTAACTCTGGCTACATTAGCTAATATATATTTATAATCAATAAGCTCAAGTACCTATATGTTCAAGGTAATAAGTAACAGAGGTATAGTTTTTCTCACCATGTTCTTCTGGTGCCAGATATATAGAAATGAGTGGCGAGAGAAAAGCTCCTATACTGTTATATTTAGCTGTGCGAACCTGTTGTTCGTATCATGTGAAAAATCATCAAAGCCCCTTCACATATTTTTGCAATTAATGAAACATTGCAAAAAGCAGATTTTTTTTTCAAAAGCAAGACCAAGCAAGCTTAATTCTTTTTACAATAAAACTGAACTCTTATTCTTAAATAGCTTATACTCTGTGTAGTTATAGTTCACTACAAAAAATAAGGATTTTCATTAACTATTTTACCTTCGTACAAGACATATCAATGCTCTGTAAAATGTAACTCTCAAGCTTCTGAACGTGACAGGGATGCAATTTTTCTAGCTGCTACATGCTATCACTTATTGTGCAGCAGTTGGTTACATAGAACAAAAAGAATCATAATCAAAATGACTAACAATATTAATGAACATAAGTCAAAGGGAAAAAAAAAAACTGTTGTAGGGCTTGATTAAGCAAAAATACATTCAATTTCCCTGGCACACAAGAACACAGATATCAGAGGGTTTTTTTCTTTTAGACTTTAATAGTATAAAAGCACTGAGCATAGAGTGCAGATACTGGAATCAATTCAGTAACATTCACTATTTTAATGTAGTGTTAAGGCAATAGGTACCTTACAAAAGCAAGAAATTAAAAGCCTAAACTGAAGGCTCTAACTCATATTGTTATGATAAACAGGCCAATATGTGAGTTAAGGAGAAAAAGGACCACCTTAATTTGAGCTTCCTGGTTATTGAAAATTTATGTCAAGCTCAACCGTAAATTGTTTCCTTACTTTTACTGGTGGAGGAAGAATCTAAAAGAAAAATTGTCTCCTGTATTTCTAATATTTAATCTAGAGACATAGCCATGATGTTCTGTCCTATAGTGTAAAATATCCATTTCATGACTTAGAAGGTCTCCTTAGAAGGGCACACCATAGCCATCCATAAGCCATTCCAAGTTTTCTTTAGCAAAGAAGCATAATCACATCTATCACATATTCTAGAGTTTATAAGCCAAATTCACTGAAGATTGACGGAACTTGAGAAAATAATATACTAGGTACCAAGAACAAAAAGGGTTTAGAAAGCAAAATTGTTCAGATTCCAGGGAGTGAGTCTCAGATGCTGAAAATCTGGGCAAGTGAAAAATGCCCTGATGAACAAAATCTTAGAAAAATCACAGGAGATCAGGGTCAGCAAAGAGAATTCTGAAGAAATCTGAGGAATCAAGGCCAATTTGGAGAGTAATCACTCGAGTGACCTTTGCTCAGATTTAGTTTATCTTCCTTGCCACCCAGGTAATTCGAGGGATGTAGCAAAAGGCCCATGCCAGTGCGTTCACTCTTCAGGCCTAAGGATTTGCGTGGTAGAAACAAATTTTGCTATTTTCTTACTGTATTAACTAATGAATAATTCTTCTCTGAATAAAAACTAAGTAATGGTGTAAAGATTCTTCAATCCTGATGTCTAGCTCCAGATGGTATGAAGGGGTATCATATCAATGGAAAATGTTATTAAAATTAATATCCAATCTAAAATCAGTGGAATATTACAATTCTGAAGGGGCACATCCCCATGAGCAGGAACATGCATTTCCCCAGGGACAAACAGCAGCAGCACATGTTTGTGCTGCAGCTACTTGTCCCCAGGCACACCCCTGCACACTCACTTTGGCATGCAGCAGATTGCCTCCGGTTGGGTACAGGAGGCTGGGGCTGGGCTGGGACGGCCTCAGCAGTCTTACCTGAGGCCCGGGGGGCCTCCCAAGGCTGCAGCAGCAGCAATCCAGGCATGCAGAATCTGGCCAGCAGCCAGAACATAACTCCAGCCAGCCAGGCTCCAGTTTCAGGTATGGCACATTGCAGCCCCATTTTTTTTTTTTTTTTTGCTGCATTTGTTTTTTAGATACTAGGAGTTCCCCGTATTTAATTCTGCCTACATGCTGCAAATATGCAATGTGGAGAACCCTTTCATTCATGCCACATGCTTTTTGTGGTGCCTCAAAAGTCTTTGAGGTGCTGCAAAGCGCAAGTGCGTGCTTGTTTGGATGCACCCAAGGAGCGCGTCTACACACGCGCTTGCAGCAGCTCAAATAGAAATAGTACAAATTTGAGCCAGGGCTTTTTGCCTCAGCGCACATGCCCAGACATACACTTTGGTGTGGGGCAAATTGTGCCACTTGGGGCAAAATAACCCTGCCTGGCTCCTCCCA
>NW_017728992.1:164411779-164412034 GCF_001723915.1 Gavialis gangeticus | reverse complement strand
CAATTTGGAAGCCTACCAGTGTCTCTATCACCATAATAAAGTGAATTCTAAATACCTATCTCTTTTGTTGCCCCTCACAGGGGCCACAGCCCCCACCCCACAACAGGGGCTACAGCTCCCCCCCAACAGGGGCCAAATGGCTCCCAGAGGGGCTACCACCCTCCCCACAGGGCCCACGTGCACCACCCCCCACTTGCTCCCCCAGCCCCCTGGACTGCTGCCCTGCCTGGCCCCATCCCCCACCAGCTCCTGCAG
>NW_017728992.1:164406188-164411408 GCF_001723915.1 Gavialis gangeticus | reverse complement strand
GATGGGGCCAGGCAGGGCAGGGATGAGGGTAGGACAGGTGGGGGATGGGGCCAGGTGGGGTCCCCCCCATGGTCCCCTCCCTCTTCCTCCAGCCCCCCCAACCCCTTGCGTGCAGGGCAGGCAATGTGCTTCAGCACTAGGGCAGGGGCCAACCACAGAGACCCTCTGGCAGCCAGAGCATCTCTGTGGAGGACCATGCCCTGCCCTGCTTTTTTTCCTCTATGGGTTTTTTTGACCCCTGGATATCCCGGGGTCTAATTTTGCCCCTGCACTGCACATTTGCAAAGCAGGGAACACTTCCTCATTCCTGCATGTGCCTCTTGCAGCATCTCAAAGGAATCTGAAATGCTGCAAGAAGCATGTGCGGGCTCGTCTGGACGTGCCCAAGGTGTCCTTACTGAATTTAGGAGATACAATTATTTTCATCCTCACAGTATTCAGAGGCTATAACAGCTCATAGTTTGATGAAGGAATCAAAATCTATTAAATAGACTGCTCAGCTGAATTGAAGAAACAGTAGGAAACCTACTTTCAGTCAATCAATGACGGACACCAGGTGTGTCAGAGGCAATACTACCCTAGCCCTAAAACTCTATGCATTATTACCATGTATGTTTCACTGATTCTGAAATGCAGCTTATAATTTCTATTTTGCTTTGCTTTAGTATTGGGTTTTTTCCTAATTCACTTGAAAGATGTAACTAACCATTAGCTTTTGCCTTGCATAGAATATCTGATGTGAGTTTAAGTGGGCACATGTACATGAGACACTTCCTGCACAGTAGCCTAATAAAATTGTTCAGTAGTGTGTCATAAAAACCATGCTAATAACCTACTGTGCAGTGTTTTTAGGCTACTGCGCAGTAAGCATCACCAAAAAAACGTGCACCAGCATTACTGCATAGTAAATATAGTTACTGCGTATTCAGTTAGTACTTCATTAAGGAAGTACTAAAATAAATGCACAGTAAATACAGCACATTAATGAACATGTAGACATACCCACTATGTATTATAAATATACTTATAACAGGTATGCTGTTAATCAAGGAGTCATTTGGTCAAAAAACAAGCCACCAAAAAGATTGTCATCTTAAAGATCAGGATGCCTTCCCTTGTTCAACGTGCCAGTTTGGCACAGACACAAGAAAACAAAACTTCTAGTAAAATTGATTTTTCAAAATAAACCATAAATAACTGTTTTACAGAACAATTAGAAGTAGCCAATACCATGTTTCCAATTAAAGTCAAAATCTTTGTTGTCCCACAAATGCTTAAGATGACACTATCTTCTTTTCATACGTGTATTTATACGTATGTTGTATCTAAACGAAAGCCATAATATAATAAACACCTGAAATACTGTGTTGTATGACTAGTCAAATATTTTCTGTACAAATAGAGCCAGGTCATCTGATAATAAAACAAAATACTATATAAAAAAAGATGAGTGTAAAAATATTCATGTTAATTACTACTGAATCATTTACCTGGCAGTACTTAAGCAATTTCTCAGGAAGACAAGAGCCACGTGTCCAAGGATAGTTAAAAGAAAGGAAAACCTGTTATATTAATTCTAAGGCTCTTCCTGAACTCTCTAAATGTTGAGACTATATTAATAGTTGAAATCATGCAGACAGAAAATGTTTTTGAATGTTTATATTGAAAATGTGCTTAGATTCCTCTGAAGCAGAACTTCAATTCTTACTAAATTCTAATGGAATTAATGGGATATATCAGAACAAACTGAATAAAAAAGTTAAAACACAAAGTTTAAAAACATTCTATAAATTTCTCCCAAGATGTCAAAAGCAATATAAAACTAAAGGATTACAACTGTGCTGCGCATCTGTCCGCAGACTGTGTGTTCATAAACTGTAGATGCTACTAAGATTATTGCTGAACCAGTAAAACATGACAGTAGCATCTATTTGAGCCCAGTCAAAAAAAATTTTTAAAAAACCAGAAAAAAAGGTGTGGCTTCCACTTCAGTGACAATAGGAAAAAAAAACAGCCAAAACCCACTATAATATAGTGTGTATGTGTTCTCTTAACCTCCTACATTTTTACATTAACATTTTTTACACACTCCTGCCTTGTTTAAAATTTTTCAACATTTTCAGTTTAGTCTGCTCAGCTTGTTCCACCTTAAAGCAAACAGCAATAGTAAGAAGCCACAGTATATTATCAAAAATAAGCAACCAGCAACCTTCCAGTTCACCAAGACTTTAACAGTGTATGCTACTCATGGAGTTGATGAAGTCTGAAAAAATACTAAGATTAAATTATTCTTGTAATAATTTTAATTTAATGTGTTGAGGGTGGTTGTACCCTGTCCAAAGGAGGAGCCACCCATTAGGAGTAATCTAGGCTGAAAGCTCTCCACAGAGACACAGAGAGAAAAGATCATATCCGAAATAACTGCTTATTGCTTGTGTTCTATTTTCTTCTCTTTTTTTCCCCATTTTCCTACCCCCTGCCATCACAGCAGCTGTTGGATATGAGGGAGGGAGAGAAAGACAAAAAAATCCTTCCTGAAAAGGTAAGCCAGCTAATGTATTAAGGAACCTTTATTCCTTTGTGACTTGGCTCAGGCACAGCGAGGATGGAAGGGAGGTGGAAGATACAGCATTCAGCTTGAAAAAACTCCCAAGGGAATTCTCATGTCTGCTTTAAAGATGCTTATGCACATTAATACATTCACATGAGTAGGCCCATTGGCTTAAATTTCAAAGTTAAAGCCATTTTATTAGTTTTTTTCCTCTCATTATGGAAAGAAAAAAACTCACTGTAAACACATTAAAAATTGTTTTCAGGAAAAATACATATTTTAAATCAAATCAGAAGTCTGACAATTTTGTAATTACCTATTTGTTCTGTATAAGTGAGAATTGACAATATGTATTGTCACTAGGCTTTAGTTCAATCTTTCAGTTTTCCCTTGCTTTAAAATGATTTAACTCGGGGACTCTCAGTACAGTGTATGAAGCCAGGCTTGATCATCAGATCATTTAGCCTGATGTCCTGTACATCTCATGCCATTGAATTTACTGACTCAAATAGCATAGGTTTGATTAAAACTTGATTTGCATTTAAATAAAAAATATTTTCCAGCAAGGCATCCTCTCTCAATTCAGAGCTATCAAGAGATAGAGAATCTACTATTTCCTTTGATAGTTTGCTCCAATGATTAATCCACTCAATGTCATTTCTCATTTGAATCTGTCTGGCTTCAGCTTTTAGCCATTGGCTCATGCTATGCCTTTCTTCACTATGATAAAATGCCTTTAAATACAGTGGTTTCTTCTCATGGTGGCCCTTATACACTGTAATTATCCATCAGTCTTAATTTTGATAAACTAATCAGATTGAAATCTTTAGGTCTCTTACTAGAAAGCATTTTATCTTACTCTTGCATCATTTTGTGGATTCTTTCTATAGCCTCTTTGATGTTACAATATTCTTTTTTATGCACACACACTAGAACAGGATACAATCTGACAATCAGAAACACCAATGCAGAGATAAAAACTGCTTCCTATTTCTGCTCCCGTGAGCCAGGGATCAATCATATAACCCCTTTTTAACATAGCATCACACCAGGAGCTTGTGCTTAACTGCTTGTCTACAATGACCCCTAAATCCTTTTCAGAGTCACTGCTTTCCAAGATATAAATTCCCTGGTATGCAGGTGTGGCCTGCATTCCTGGCTTGTAGAAGTATAACTAAACATTTTGGTTCTATTAAGAATGAAATCAAATGCTTTTTTTATTGCAAATAAAATTTGGTTGACAAGACTTATTTTTTGTAAAACTATATTGGCTGAAATTCATTAGGTTTATCCTTTCTTTCCTTATTAACTGAAACCCAGAGCAGCTTTTACATTATTTTGTCCAGAACTTGTCAAATAAACTGCCTCTTGCTACTCACATGTGCTGCTTACCCTTTCTAAAAACTGGCACAACATTCGTACTTTTTAGGTCCTCTAGAATTTCTCTGGTATTCCACCATCTATTAAACAGTTACATCAGTAGATCTGTAATAAGCAGCATTAATTTTAGTCTACTTCATTTCCAAACACATTCTGCTTAATTGCCAGGAAAGTACTACTACTATGCTTTTCTATACAGTACCCAAAAGCATGCTAGATACTTTACTGAACAAACAAATACAGGATCTTCTAGCTGAGCAAACTTGGCTAACTGTAACATCCAGGCAAACATCTTCTACAATATGAAAACATCTAAATACTTAAGATAAGAAGAGCACTAAAGAGTAATAGGAGAGATTGGAGAGGCAAGGGAGACATTAAAAATTGTTAAAATGAAGGGAAAAATAAGCAAGGTCAGGAAAATAGGAGGAAAAGACAATGAGGCACCAAGTGGGAAAAAAAAAGAGAACAGTTCTTTGGGAAGACCAATGGCATATATAGGTTTTCATAGAAGTAGGGCAAAATTTTGAGGGAGCTACTCTATTGTGGAGAGGGGAACAAGAGGGCAAGTCATGCCCTATAGGACTGTTGTCCTGCTGTGGGAGTTAGCATGCACATCTGCAATCATTTTAACATAAAAGGAATCCTTTGGCAGTTAGACACTCCTCAAGCAACTGGCAGCCTGAGGCAGTGTCCTTTCCTGCACCCTCCTACACAATATTTATACCCCTAGAAAAGAGAAAAGAACATAATCTAAGAACATAAGAAGTGCCGTACTGGGTCTACCTAGCTAAGTATCCTGTTTCTGATTGTAGGAATAGTGAACCGTGTAAAAGGAGAGTATTACAGGATACATCTAGAAGTGTGGTTCCAAACTTTTTACACTCAAGACACCCCTCGATAGACTCATGTAAGGGCAAATCAAGAAGGTGTGTAGTGGCTCTGTGGAACCCCCTTTCAAACAGTACCAGACCATGGGAGCCTTTGGGGACTTTTTTGAAGTCCCCAAAGCACATAAGAATCCCCCCTACCTTCATCTCCATGTTCAAAGGCATGTCCCCTCCTCTGCCTGCCCCATGGTCCCAAAGGTGAGGGAAGCTTCAAAGCCACTCCTGTCTGCTCCAGCTGGGCTGCATGGGGGCTGGGCCCAGCCAAGAACAGTGATAGCAGTAATGGGCAGTGGGTTCCTTAGGAACAGGCGCAAGGAGGGGAGAGCCCCTACCAGATAATTGCCACTGCTGCTGCTGTCCCCAACTGAACCCAGTCTCACTGCAGCCTGGATGCAGTGG
>NW_017728992.1:164403617-164405938 GCF_001723915.1 Gavialis gangeticus | reverse complement strand
GGCAGGGCTGGGGGAGGAGGAAGTATGTTTCTTTGAGCACAGAAGGGAACTGGGGAATGATTCTTACAATGATTGAGGACTTTTTAAAAGTGCTCAGAGGCTCCCATGGCATAGTCTGTCCACACCAGTAGGTGAGAGGGAGGAAGCTGGATACAGGTGACAGCTACCCCTACAACACAGGTGGCTGCTACACCCTGCTTAGGCAACTCCTGGGTCTGCCCCAGACTCAAGGTATCTCTCAGAGAATAATCAGCTCTTAGTTTTCAGTCCATTTTTTGTCTATGGAAAAATAATAGAGTAATTCTTCTGGTCCAAGGAACTGAAAAACACCACAACAGGTCAGAATGTCTTTAATAATACGGATTCCTATTAGAAATCACTGGGTTTCTCTTTTAAATCAGGTTTGCATGCCTAACAGTGCTAAAACTGCATGGCACCCTGTAACACCCTTAAAAGGATCTCAAGGCACTCTGGGTTGCTGTGGCACCTGGTTGAAAATTACTGATCTGGAGTGATCTAGCACCTCTTCATTACCTTCCCTAGTATCCACTATCTTTGGTTTAGAGATGCCAAAGGCTACAATTTTGACTACGCTCCATTGGATCAAGATCTATTAATGGATCTATCATCGATAAATTTGCCTAGTCCCTTTTTGAACCTAGCTGTACTCCTCTGCCTCTGCAATTTCTTATGGTAACGAGTTCCACAAATTAATTGCGCACTGTGTGAAGAAGTATTTTCACTTGTTGTAAACCTGTCTTCTGCTAATTCCAGTGGCTGCCCCTCCAGGTCTAAAATTCTGGGACTTCATGAATAACAGTTTCCAGTTCACTTTGTCCACAGCCTTCATAATCTTACAGATCTCTATCATATCCCCCCATCAGCTTTCTCCTTTCCAAACTGAAATCTCTCCAGGTATGGCAGTTGCTCCATATTCCTGATCATCAGGAATCTGGATTTTCCATTTCTGTGGAAAAACATAGAAAATCTCCTTTAAAAGGGAAAAGATTGCAGATTTTCCCCTTTGAAGTGGAAAACTATGGGTTTCCTCTTTTGCAAGCAGTTCTCTGCAGGCTGGCAGAGTTCCAGCCTGCAAGACCTGCTTGCAAATTGGGGAGGAAACCCTAAGCCATGTCCCAAGGGGTAGAGGGAGAGAGAGGGGGCAGGGGCGAAGTCTGAGAATTAGAGTTAGCCAGGGTTGGCTCAGACTTACTTTCCCTCTTGCAGCCTTGGGGTAAGTAGGGCTTGTGGGGTCGGGGGGCAGAGCTGGAGGCCCCCTCCAGCAAGGCTGGGTGGGCCAGGGGGTTGCAAGTGGGGAATGAGGGGCACCAGCAAGGCTTGGCGGGGGGGTGTCCTGTGGGTTGGGTGCAGGTCATGCTGCCAGGGCTGAGGTGCATGGGCTGTGAGGCAAGCCAGCAGGGTGGGTGGGGGCAGATCAGGGAGGTGCGTGCAACACTACCAGGGCTGGGGGGGAGGGGGTGCCTTTGGAGAGACCCAGCAGAGCTCACAGGGGCAGAGTAGGGCAAAGCATGGCAGAGCAGGAATGTGTGGGTGGGGGCTGGAGGAAAAGGGAGGGGTCCACAGGCACTCTCAAGCCAGCATGGGAGAACCCAGGCAGCATCCCCACACTGGGACCCAGCCCTACTGCACCCTGGGTGCTGTAGCACCAGGCGATCACCACACTGAAGGCCAGGGTTGGGGCCAGGTTTTAATGCCCAAGGCCCAACTACTCCGCAGTGCCCTGCCCAAGCCCCCGGCGCAGGTGGCAGTGGCCAGCAGGCACAAGCCCTACCCCATCCTGCCCCCCCACACAAGGGGCTGTACAGCCTTGACCCCCCACAGCCCCTGGGCTCCCCCTGTACTGGCAAGCTGCCTGACAACCAGCTGATTATCAGTTGCTTCGTGGGAACCATGGGCCTGTTTGAGTCACTTACTTTGCGGTCCCTGGAGATGGCCAATGATGAGCTAGTGATTGGCAGTGGGAGCGCTTGGGGGCTTGAGGATCAGCCAACTGCAAGCACATCACAGCTTAAGCCTGAATGTACTTCCAGTTTGCTGATTGCTGGCAGATCAGGAGCACCCTCAGGTCCCTAAACACAGCCACTATCCCATAAAACAGATGTCCAGAACCCAGCTGTGCCCCCCTGGGGCCCCTGCTCTTCCCCCTACTCTTCCCTCAGGAGTCCCAGCCCGCACACCTCACTCAGGGCCCCCCATGCCCCCACCCTCAGGGGCCTCTGCCTCCTCTCAAGGGGGCCCTGTCCCCCATCCTCCTTTAGAGGCCTCTCCCCCCACCCCAGGCCCCGTACACACTCCCTCAG
>NW_017728992.1:164393248-164398617 GCF_001723915.1 Gavialis gangeticus | reverse complement strand
CCCCCAGCCCTCCTGGTGCCCCTCACTCCTCCCACAGCCTCCTTGGCCCTGCTTGTTCCTCTCACTCCTGCCACAACAACCCCCCAGCCCTACTGGTGCCTCATACTCACCCCACAGCCCCCCTCCAGCCCTGCTGGAATCCCTTGCCCCTCACCCACAGCCCCTGCCCCATCCCACTCCCCCTGCCCTCCCCACTACACACACCTCTCAGGGCCCCTGCCTCACACACAGACCCCAGAAACACACACACACGAGTTTCCTCCCCCCAAACACACACACAGCTCACATCTGATATCCTGCAAGTCTTGCACACCAGCCCCAGCCCTGAGCACCCCTACCACTACTTTCCTAGCATCCTAACCCACAACTGCTGTGTGGACTGGCAGCGTGTTTGCTTGCAGGGTGCACTGAATCTGCCCCCAGATCCCAATATCATGGAAACTAGATGATAAAGTGAAGAGATCACATGTTCCTTCACCCATTCATATAGCCTGCGACACTGGGGATGAGGCACTCCAATGCTCTATGAAGCTTTTCTTCCAAAGTCTCCAAAAGGTGCCAAGAGAGGTATATAATCCTTAGCATCATAGCATTTTTGCTTTCTAATGCAAAACCTTAACAGTGACCTCAGGCATTTATATCAAAAGATCAGCTGCAGGTGGACCCACAAACTGGTGAGCAAAGGAGGCAGGGGGAGCTTTGATTTTCCATGATAAAAAAACCAAAATCAAATACCAAAATATATAGATTTTTTTTATTTGTTTTATTACCAAGGTTGAGGCACTGGTAGGGTTCAAAATAGCTTTAAATTTGTAAATATATCAATAAAACATTGTGTTCAACTGATACCTATATGTATAGTAGCATTTCATTTCAATCATAGAAAAACGCAGATTTAAGGGTTTGGGGATTTTTTGTTTAAATCAGAGAATTTGGGATTTTTTTAAAAAACAAAAGGATCTCTGCTGATCATCTTGGTTGCCCTTCTGCATAGGCAACATGTAAGTGCTACCAATGTGGGGGGCACAACTCCACACCCCAGCCACAGCAGCGGGGCACAACTCTGCACTGCTGCTACTGTACGCTGGCTCCAGTTATGCTGCAGCCCCAGGCCTGCACCCCACCATCGGCATAGAAATCGGAGCGGGGGCACATGGACCCCCCATAACCCCCAACATGTCATCAATGCCCTTCTCTGCACCTTTTCTAATCCTATGATATCCTTTTTGAGATGCAAAGACCAGACAGGGGGAAAAAGGAGTTTTGTGTCCTTCCTCAAAATCTACTATTTCTTCTACTACCCCTTATACTCCAGTATTTCAAGCCACTGCTCTTAGAGTAATCTTTACCATATGCATATGTTTCACAGCATAAGCAAACAGAAAGAAGCATAACAACCGTCTGTTCCATCCTGCACCGTGTACTCAGGAGATAACAATAGAGCCATAGGGACTTTGCCCCTCCACTCTACCCCATACACACATTTACACTTTGGAGGAAAAAAAATAAAAAAGAATCATCACCCCCTACATTTACCCAACAAAATCCAATTTCTACACACACTTAGTGTTTTCCAAAAAGCAGCGGTTAGCTGTGCCTCAATCTCCACAATGTTCTTGTGAGACTTACAAATATCAGTCATATTTTACACTGTAGTATTTCCAGAGACCGGACAACAATGCAGCAGCTACTATTTTTGTTCTCATCACAGTCACCCACCCCCCCTTAATTATACTACTGAGTAGCTCATACAGAGTTTATGTAACTTGCTCAATATCAGCAGATAATGATTAAAACTCTCTGGCTAGCAACCTGCATGTAATTTGATTTCTATCCCTTAACATTAAATCCTAACTATTTTCCCCCTACTTCTCTGAAGTCACTTTATTTGTCTTTATTCCTGCCCTTGATCTTTCCTACTGAAAATTCCTTAGATCACCTTGGCACTTACTTTACTTCATCCAAAATCATGGCTGTGAAAGTGATATTACTTGCCCAGTGTGCCATACAAATCTATCTCCTCTTTCAATCCCTTAATCATGTCACAGCCCACATTGCATCAAATGAATAGCAGGTCAACTGAAGTTTCATAGCTAAACAAGATCATTAAACAACCCTGAAAAATTCAAACATACGTGTTTCTAGCTGTTTCTGTTGGTTTTACAGAAAATAGCATGTTTACTGATTTTATAGCTATAAAAAGCTATAAAAATACCTAAGGTAGCTACCAACCACTAGTGAAATTGCAAGTAGGCAAGCACATCTGTATAACATAAGCTACTCCCAACTCTGTCACACAATAAAGTTGCCATCCTACTACCCAAAAAAGCACTCCCTTCAAACAAGCTCTGCTACAACAAATCAAATACAAGTATAGGATCAACTTACTCAAAAAAGACTTTAATTTTTTTCTAATGTCTGGCACAACTCTGGCAACTGCCATTAATTCCACTAAAGTCAGTGGCAGTTGAAGGGTCCTAAGAATTCCACAAGACTTGACCTATAAAAGTCACTCACATAGAGACTATATTACCTAAAAATCTGGTCACAGGTTTCCATTTCTAGTCTTATCCTTGTAAAACAGTACATATGTATTGTAAAGTAAGTCATCACCATGAAAGTTTACACAAAGTCCCTATACCAACAACAGAAGTTTAAAAAAATGATATTTTTGTAATTTAATTGACATGATATAGTAGAAAGCTATGAAAATGCAGTAACTTCCTCTAGATTATGTGCTTTATGTATCCTAATACTAAATACTGCTCAAGACCCTTTTCCAAAAGTTGAATTAAGTAACTTTATTATAAATATACCCTCTTACCACACTACTTTCACTTCTCTTTCATCCAAATAACTTATTAAATCTCAACATTTTTTGAAAGAAACATTTTTTTAAAAAGCAGCATTCTATATTTTAAAAACTGGTCCGATGGACAATACAGTAATGTTTGGCTAAGACAGATTTCATTACTGAAAAATCACAACAATATATATTACAATAACTTTTAGGTTCACAAACAAACCAGCACAAGCAAGGTATCTTAAATTTAGGCCTCTAACTGATTCAAAATAACACACACAACAGTGTGAGCCAATTACAGAGTATCAGATGTATGAGTCAACTCCAGCAACTCTTAAATCATATCAACATTTCTACTACTTAAATGAAGGATGGGGGGGAAAAAAACAGAAAACATGTTACTTGCAGTCCCAAAACTTTGAGAGAGACTCAAAGTCATGCAATATCCTACCTTTCCTCCCCCTTCAAAACTATGAAAGCTCCTCCATGGGAACACTGGATGACTACAGCTGTGTACACTTTGGAGTCAGAGCTAACTAGAAGGAGGTAGTCTATTTAGTAAACAGCCACTTTACGTGTCATCTGCTCCTTATAAACCCAGGAGTTCACAGTGACCTGGCCAACATGAACTGCTTCAGTTTCCAACTCTGTACCTTCTATCTATATTCCTTTAAAACCAGTAGAGCATGCATAGAGAAGGCAAACATATAAATACAATTTTTAATAATCCACATGTGTCTTTTCTACCAGGGAGAGAAAGGAAAAGGAATAAAAGAAAAATCTGCTTGACCGGTAATAATCACATTACCTAATGTATTTGGAAAGGTGTTCAAATACCATAATAATATAAATTCTGTGTAAGAACCAAACCAGAATAGAGGGAAAAAGCACTGCTGAAGGGCTAACCATTCACACTGAGGTTTAACCCTCATAAATTCCACAAAGTTTACAGGAAATCTATCCTTACTCCTTTCCGCTCCTCAGAAGAAATGTTATCACAACAACTCCCCAAGTGTCTGTTCAAAGTTTCCAGCATAGTTTTTATTCTCCTATGTATTTCCCATTAAATGGACTGATACAACCTTTCATTTCTTATTCAGAGAAATGTGCTTTTAACTTCAATAGGAAACTTCTTTACCTGACACTGTATCACTTCTCAAGATCCTGTAAACTCCTATTAAAGCATTTCTTTCTCATTGGGAGCAATATTTTCAAAAGCTGCTCCAGCATATGCCTTCCAGAATACATTATGGTATATCTTGTTGCAACCAGAGGAGACTAGGCATGAAAGAATGAGAAACTAAATCCCGTGAAATGTAGGATTTATATATATCCAGGTTCTAATAAAGGGCTTGACACCACCAGGCTCTCTTTATTTTGCAATACCATGTATTCCTTTCTCTAGTAAACTTCTTTCTGTGCTGAAAGCATTGTCATACAATAAACAGAGCAAACACCTTTTAAAAAGTATTAGAATCCCTGTTTTTATTTGTAACCTTTGAACTTCAACCATCTGACGCAAGTTTGCTTCCCCTTCCATTTCTTAATGTGCTGGGAAATACCCCTGCCTGTAAGACCTATACATCAATGATATTTTATGAACATCTACCCTTATAACAACCTTATTTCTAAACTTTTAGGTAACTCGTTACTCCTGCATATTACAATCGCAGTTAAAACAGACATCAACAATTTAACATTACTATAAGAAGTGTGCACTATAATTGGTTATATTTTTACATGCTTACAGCAAACACAATTTAAAAATCAAGCATTACAAACTCCAAAACAGAGTTGCCAGTATAATGCTACTACAGTGCTCTCACAGCCATATCTAGGCTGAAGATTCTGAACTTTAATTCATTGCTAATGGGTGGGTTTGTTTTTTAACAAAAAGCAAAAACTCTCATGTCGATGTACATTCAGAAAAGCAAACAAAATGAACCGCAATCACTGGCATAGTAATCAAGTGTATAACTGCAAATGACTTGATGTGGTGGATTCTTTTGGATTATTTCGATGAAGTGGAAACCTGAGATGCGCAGCGGGAAATCTCGTGCCCGAGTCGCAGCAGCACCCTTGGAAACGTTGACCAAGCAAAAGCAGTGTGAACCAGCCAGATACTGTCCAGGGTTTCAGGAGAGGACTCCTTCCCCCTTGAGGAACTGGTGGTTCGTTTCTGTGGCCAGGCTGGCAGGGAAACAAAGCCCCCGACAGACACACACATGCTCCCATCCATCCATCCATCCCAGCTACTGACTCAGGTGATGACTTTCCCCTCCGGATCCTGAGGGAGGAAGAGTGTGGGGCAGGGACGGGGCCGAGGCAGGATTATCCCGCTTGGTTTAGCTCTTACTCCTGACAGGACAGGACAGGACAGGACGGGGCAGTGCCCCGAGGTCCCCTCACACCCCCAAGACGCCTAGTTCCCCGACCCGGGCAGGCTGGTGAGGCGCGGACAGCTCCCTGGTGCTGAACCCAGGCCGGGCCGGGCCGGGCCGGGCAGGGGGAGCAGTGGGCCGGGGCGGGCGACAGCCGCGGAGCCGGGGGAAGATGGCGGCCGCTG
>NW_017728992.1:164388487-164392910 GCF_001723915.1 Gavialis gangeticus | reverse complement strand
CGCACAAAAATGGACGCGATAAAAATCACGCGAGGAGGGACGAGGAGGAGCCAAGCGCCGCGAGCGCGCCGCGGGGACCCAGCCGGGGCCTCCCGCGCTGCCAACAGGTGCGCTGACCGGGCCGGGCCGCCCCAGCTCGCCCGCGGCTGCAACAGGTGCTGAGCGAGGGCGACGGGACGGGACGGGACGGGACTGCTCCTCCTCCTCCTCCTCCTCCTCGCTTCGACTGTCCCGCCTCCCCACAGCTCCCGCCCGGAGCAACAGTCAGGGGCCGCCGGGCCCGGCCCGCGGAGGGGCTCGTGGGACCTACGGTCGCGGAAACCAGATTCATGGGGGAGGGGGAGGGGGAAACACGCGAGCCCTTGTCCCCCCAGGAGGGCGAGGTCGCTCGGGAGTCTCTGTGGCGTCCTCTGCTCCCCCTCAGTCCCACGTGAAGAAGGAAGATGGCCAAGGTAGCCCCTAGCCGCAGCCTGTGGCTCCCACGAAAGGGCCACGCTTAGCCTGTGTCTTGGTTTTCATTAGGTCTAATAAAAAACTCACGTTCTCTCACCTGATGTGTGACAGGAACTGTTTCTGGTTGGCTTTATTACTACTACAAACTCGTATTTATGTTCCACTATGACCCTGGGAAGCTTAAGTTAAAGAACTTAATTTAAAAAAAAAAAAAGTCCTGCCCTACGATTTGGCACTTTGGGGTGGAGACTGCCTGAAATCGCAATATGTAACTTAAGTCTTTCACTATATGAGCCCTCACCTAAGTGCTGAAATACCTAACTGTCTGAGAGGGGGAGCTGGAAGGGACTTCCAGAGGCCACTTGGTCCAACCCCCGCCTGAGGCAGAATCACCCCTATTCAAACTATCCCAGACAAACTATCATCTAAACTCTGCATGAGGGGCGTTTGTACACATGCTCGCACCGCTGCACCAGCTGCTTTTAAAAGCACCCGGCACTGCAGCATATGCATTTTTACAAACAACAAAATGCCAGTTAGGCCTGAGAAAGTGGCAGCAGCCCACTTTTGAACTAAACTATTTTAGTTCAAAAATGCACCCCTGCCATTTTCTCTGCCCTAATATGCATTTCGCCATTTATACAAATGCATGCGATGCAGCTCCAGGTGCCTCAGCTCACTCAATTAATCTCTGGCATGTAGGAGTAGACAAATGTATGTGTATAGATACCCAAGACTACCACACCCCAGCTCCCTTCCATCTGCTTAAATCCCACAAAGACAGCTGCCACCCCTGTGGTTTGCTCACAAAATGGGCCAGCAGCCACCTCAAAATCAGAAGACTGCTATCTATGATTCTCCATGATGAAGGCTGATGATCAGGTTTATGTTTCATCTTTAAGTAGCCAAAGGTATCATAGGAAATCAGGCTGGAAGGGACCTCATGAGGTACTCTATTGCAGCCCCCTGCTGCAGGCAGGATCAGCCCTGCAGGCAGGAGCAGTCTCTCTCATCTGCTCTTGAAAGTTTCCAGGGATGCACATTCCACATCTTTTGGTAGCCTGTTCCAACACATGACCACCCTTATGGTCAGAAGGTTCCTCCTAATCTCCAACCTAAATTTCCTCTGCTGCAGTTTGAGGCCATTACTCCTGCCCCTGAATTCATTCCTTCTGGAAAAATAATGTGCAGAATTACTAACCAAAAAAAATGCCACTAGCATCCATGCATATCATTCCTTTGAGAGAACAGGGGCTAGTGTTCTGAAGGCATGCAGACTGTATGGTCTATATGGTAAACCTGATATAGTGAGATAGACCTTGAAGTAACTGGACCATTCAGCTATAATGATATAAACCAGTGCCTGGAAATTCTTCCAGTAACTCTTTTTGCCATTCTTTTGAGATAAAGAGGGGGGTTTTAGTGCTAATGTGTCTTTAAAAAAAAGTAATATAAGTCTACAAATGGTAAAACTGCCTTAATCATAATTAGCTATTGCATGACATCACTACAATGTAGATTTAAGATTATGTCCATTACTCACCTTACCATACTGGAATTTCTGCTGAGTACAAACAACTGAAATGTCTGGGTGTATAATGAATGGCTTTGAAATTAAAATCATTGGCCTGTTGACATTATCTTTAAATTATTTACATTATTCTAAACATAAATGTAGAATTTCAAGAGCTTTTTCCTTTAATATCCTATGCCAGTGAAATTGTAATTTATAAATAAATCAGAGATTGGAGCCCAATTCCCCATTACCCTACCCATTTATTTACTCTGTAAGAGAAGCAAAATTCAGAGCAGAAAATATACTATAACTTAGTGAAGAAAAGCTCCCCGTGATCTTTTTACCCTACCAAACTTCTACCTTGATTCAGGCACATTTTTTTCTCTTTTCCTGACACTTCATCTATTTGGGTCTATGCCACCTTGCATAAAATTTTCTCCCATGCTTTTATTTATATAGAAACCTTACCTGAACTTACTATTGAAAGTATGATCAAAGCCAAACTTGTCCCCCCAAACAGTCCAAACTAATTGCATCAAACGTAGTCCTCAATGAACCAATTAAACAACATACCATGACTTGGTGTTAGCAATTATGGAACTAACTTTTAAGAGAAACTATATCAGTAATTCCTTCATTAATGAAGCTTTTATAAATTTAGGCTTGATTTTCAAAGTTCCTCCCTTTTAAGCATGTACAACTTCTTTTTACTGTAACAAGTGGTCTGGATGCTCAACATTTTTTTAAAATCTAGTCTCCATTTTTTTAATCCTTCCATTTGATTGTTTGGTTAGATTTGTTCACTTACAGCAGTATCCTCAACCTAAATTCACTTCTCTTATGTATCAGAAACATCTTATTTCTTTGGGCAACCTCCAGAAAGGACAAAGCTCCAGTTACCTAATTTTTTACTCATGTACATGCTGGAAGGTATTTAACCAAAGGTTTTTTTCATATCAGCCTTCTTCTACATCTTCATACTGGAATCTAATTATTTCAGCACTGTGGCACAAGAGGAGTTCCAAGGGAAACAGCAGTGTTTCAGCTTGGTTTTACAAACCCTCATAGAGTCTTCTTCAATAGAGGCCTCATTATGTGAGTTTGTTTCTGTTTCCTACCTTGTAGCAAATGCATCAACAAAAAGCAGATGGAATGGGTCAGTCATTCAGTTAAGGAAATGAGTATCTTGATACTACCTCAATGCAGAGCTGGATTATATGGATCCTTCCATTCCAATGATTCCATAACAATTCTGTGTTCAAGTCTTCCTTGAAAAGGTGGAGTTTAATACAGATTTTTAAATTTCACATACAGAGAATTCTACTTGTTCTGGTTCTTCCCCTTATTTTTCCAATATCCATTTGACAAAACCTCTTTTCATGTCTGATATGAAAAGAGCTTTAAAGTCTCTATTGTTGGACCAAGTGGAGAAAGACAGACACTCTTATACTCTTGATTGAATATAGTCAGGCTCTTGATGGATCAAATCAGGCATATACTAAAGAAACAACATTCTAATATAAAAAAAGGCTTAGTCTGTCTGTGTGCCTGTCTGTCCATAAAGCTTTTGAGCAACTGCACATGTGCCGCGGAGAGAGTGGCCAGTGATTGGGCTGTGTGGGTCCAAGTTTGAGCTGCTGTCAGGAAAGTTTGTGGTGGCAGCAAACATGTCCTGCCGGCCTGAGCAAGTCTTCCCCAGGTCTTCCTGCCTGAGGGTGAAGGGAGAGGATCATGGTGGCAGCACCCCCTGCTGCCTGGCTCTGATGCCCCCAGAACAGCTGGCAGGGAGCAGGAAGTGGTAGGCAGAGAGGGAGGAAGGTGGATACAGGCGAGGCGGAGGCAGAGCAGTGGTGGGGAGGGCACCGGGGAGTAGAGCAGGGCTGGACCTGGAGCAGCCAGGGAGGGGTGGAGCGGCAGGGGCATACAGCGGGGCCAGACCCAGAGCAGCAAACAAAAAGCTTTTTTCCCCTTTAAAAATTGGCCCTCTTCTTGGGCTGAGGAAAACAGGAGGGCACCTTGGCCGATTACACTGTACTTTTCTGTCTAGCCAAATTTCACAGGCTCCCAAACATCCAAAGCAATGATTTATAAGCCCTTCCCCCTACATAGGTGATATTCTGCACTTTTGGCAAAAGTTTCCTTCATTTCCCTCTTGGATTTAGAATACGTCTAAACCTTAGGCCTTATTGGTGCCCTTTTTTGTGACTTTTTGGAGGCCTTGCAGGATCAGGGACTTATTATTATTTTCCACATTTAATTTATATGGCGTCAGCTTTAGAAGCCATTAATGGAATTGAGTGTGCTGCTTCAGTACTAAACTCAAATGATAATCTTTTTTTAAAAAGCAACTAAAATCAACTTTAATTTTGGTGGAATAAGAAGCTAGACATTATAAATGTCCATATAAGTGAATCCAGCTCATTATGAGAAGTAAAAATTACTGGGAAAGAAATT
>NW_017728992.1:164388016-164388353 GCF_001723915.1 Gavialis gangeticus | reverse complement strand
AATTACTGGGAAAGAAATTAATTTTTTTCTTACTGTAAGTACAAAAAGAACTTCTTGCATGTTTTTATTTCTTCTTTTCTCCCCATTAATAGTATTTTATGCAAATAAAGTTATATTTTATAAGAATACTACTCATTATTGTAATACATAGCAGCCCAAGGTACACAAAGGGTATGTGCAGACATTTGCTGCACTGGTCTATGATCATGTGGCTTGCTGTACTCATAGATTGGGTATAGCATGTGTAGACATTTGCCGGTGCTGGAAGCCACACTAGGAACCCAGTGCAAGTACTTGGGGGTGGGGGGAGGGGTGGGAAGAAACTAGCGGGTCCATA
>NW_017728992.1:164379389-164387858 GCF_001723915.1 Gavialis gangeticus | reverse complement strand
CCATCCAGGGGGTGGAGGGATTGGGGGGCTAAAAATAGGCTAGGGCCATGGACGTAGGAAGAGCATAGTCCCAGGGCTGGGCCAAGCAGCTGGACTTTCCCAGCCCCTGGGGCTATGTTCCAAACATGTGCCAACATTCACTAAATCAGGCTCACCCATGCCAGATTGAATATAATACCCCTCCTTAGGTGAACTCATTTAGATCAAGCCCATGAATTTTTTTGCCTGATTTAACCTCCCCAAATGTCTGCACAGATCAGCATATAGATCAACCTAACCCTAGCTGGGTGGATGTAAATGTAACATCTGCACCTACCCAAAGACAATGTAGTATGACCATTGCATTATAATTACTTAAAACTAAACAAGTGAAGATATTGTACTTACTACTGCTGCATAATTACAGGATTTAATCATGCATTTCCTAACAATCTAGCTGTAAATGTTTGATTTCCATAACTAATTTATTTCCGAATAATTGTACAATAGGTGAATCCCTTTATTCTGACAGACATTAGCCAGTGAATCATGGATTTTGTTTTTAAAAATTTAGTTTCACTCATTCAGTTTCAAGAAACATACCAATAATATGCAAGATCTTTCCATTCTAACTGCCTATAGCATTCCTACTACACTAATTCATGAAATTTATCCCAAACTTTTCTGGTACCTCAGTAACTTTGGTTAGTCTATAAAGTGCAAATCTACCCTGCCTTCTGCTTGACTTCTGACATTTAAATATATCTCTCACTTTAATAATCATGAAATAATTGACAATTTTAATCAATCAAGCACACTGTTCACATTCAGAAGATATTCAAATCAGAGGCTAATATAATAATTCTCTACTATTATAAAAGTCTAAGTTTGTCTGTAATGCTTTATTCGTGCTCTGATTGGCTGACAAATAGCCAATCAGAGTGCGAAGAAGCGTTCTGACAGAAGGCAGCCCAGCGCCATGATGATGAGGACACAGGGGACTAAGTGGGGGGGATGAGGCCAGATGTCCCCCCCCACCACCACCACTGCTCTGCTTCCTGGAGGCGGCAGCAACAGAGCGGATGGAAGGTGGGGCGAGGCCAGCAGAGTGGGCCTTGCCCCCCCACCTATTCCCTGCAGGTAACAAGGTGAGGAGCGAGCCTGGGCCCAACACAGGCAGGGCAGCAGGTCCAGGCCCAACGCAGGGAGGGGGAGTGGGCCCAAGCGGGGCAGTGGGGAACAGCAGGCCCAGCCCAACATGGCAGCAGCTGGGGGAGGGAAGGAGCAGGCCTCCTCCCTGCCTCTCAGACCCAGGCCCACTCTTCCCCAACTCCCACTCTCCCACGTTGGCCCTGAGCCTGCTTCTCCCATCCCTCCACCGCTGCTGGGCCAACCTGGGCCTGCTGCTCCCCCTCCACCCCTCTGCCATGGCAGCCCAGCTTCTCCTCACCCTTGGGTCCAGTCCTCCCCCACATTGGGCCCAGACCTGCTCCTTCCTTCCCCTCACCGCTGTGGCAGGGAGGGGGGGAGCAGGCCTGGACCCCAAGCAGCAGGAGGGAAGGCGGAGCAGGTCTGGATGGGGGGATGGGGATCTGTCCCCATCTGCTCCCCTCCCGTCATTCTTGATGGGCAATTAGCTAGTTCTAATATTATAAAAGCCTAAGTCTGTCTGTCTGTCTCCCCGTAATGCTTTATTCGCAGCCTTATTGGCTGATGGAAACAGCCCATTAGAGTTCTCCAAGCGTGGGGGTGCGCCACCATGATTCTGAAGCTTGCACCAAGGACTGGACAGAGGGTGGGGGAGCCAAGCCCTTGGCTCCCCTGCCCTGCTCCCTCCAAGAGGTAGAAAAGCGGCAGCATGGGGCGTTAAGTGGCGGCACTCCACCCTAGCCCCCTTCTCCCCTGCCCACCCATCATACTTGATGGGCAATTGGCTACTTACTTTATAGAAAGGATGTATCCTCAAATCAACATTAAGGGATCATATTATTTTGTCACATGATCCTACAATTTATTATGCATCTTGGATTTCTTAGCTTGCCTTCTACCCGTGAATACCTGTCTCCTAGTAATTTCCTAATCCTCATGCTGATTCCAAGAATCACTATTAGTTTTAATAACCTGCTAAATAAATGTTTTCTTTTTTTCTCCCAGTGATGAAATTGCCCTAAAAAATTCCTAGATTAAATCCAGGATATTCATTCCTGATGCGGTGATACCTTGAAAGTTCAAAATCACATGATAAGAGGAGAGTCCTGTTCTTTTTTAGAGAGTCACCAGGTGATTCTGCTCTGTAAACTCCCATTATTATTATTACAGTAATGCCTAGAAACATCTGCCAAAGACCAGGGCTCAATTGTCCTATACAGAACAGTAACAAAGATGACATTCTTTGTCCCAGATAATTTACATTCAAAATCAGAGAAGATGCAGCAGATGTACAAAACAGGCAAGTACAGTGAAGGATAGATTAGGATGAAGAGATAACAATGAAGTAAAGTTAACAGAAAAGCTTAAATCAGAATTCATACACACAATCTGACTAATAGCATATTTGAGAAGGACAGGATTTAAGGCACAGAATGTTTTTTTCAGTTAATTTTTAAAGGTTTTTATGACACAGGCCAAGCCTAATACTGAGTGACAGTAACTAAAATACAAAGCTTTGCAGGTGGGATGCAAAACCCTATTACACATTAAGAAAACTGTTTGGAACACATGGTACATAAAAAATACATGAAGGTATAGTGTAGAATAAAGATTTTATTGGCCCTTGCTTTGGATGGTCTGAAAAACACATTTATAAATTTCCCCTGAAATTAGACACTTCGAGTCTGTACTAGTAAAGTTTTTCATGCTTTGTATTATGCATTTTATTTTGTCTTTTCCTATTTTATATGCATGTGTAAATTGTGCATGTGTATATACAAATATTATACCAAAGATGATCGTTAAATACAATTAAAGCAATTGAAGGCATAACAAACAGAAATACAAACAGAAGGCAATAAACATGGAACTAACAGGGATTATTCCATAAAATATCTATAAAAAAATAAATGTTAGCAAGAGGATAGAGATCAGATAGGGAAAACACTTGACCAGCACTATCAAACTTCCAGGAAGTTAGATTATATTTAGACCATTTGACCCAAGTACCTGAAATTACAAACTACCCAGTATTACCAAAATCCAAATCAAGGATTTATACAATATGTTGATCCCAACGCTGGATGCTCTCTCTCTTGTGCAAGTTTTGGAATATTGTAGATCTATGTTGTGGGACTGACAGACATGACTATGACAAACACTATGATGTAAGTGAGTAAACCAGCTAAATGGAAGACTAACTGGAAGGTAAAAAAAATCTATTTAATAAGCAAATACCTTGGGAATCAATAGTTATGTTGAAGGAATTCTATTAAAATAAATATTACATAGTAACTGCCACATATGATTAGCCAGTGGTCCACCGTCACGGACCATTATCCTGTCACCGGCAACAGATAGTACCAGTTGCTTCAGCAAAAGGCACAAGAAACCCCAAAGTGAGCAACTATACAATAACCTGCTGCTGGTAATTTTCTTTAATCCCCAAGCAGTTAGAAAATGACTTATGTTTTAAAGCATTAAGATGTCTGTCTCTTCCAGGAGAGATTTTTAAAAACATTCTATCCAGTGTAACTGCGGATGCTCTTGTTTGGATTGATAACTTGGTTTCGGTGATAACTTGTAACAAGGAGTTCTGCTGTCCTAAAATGTAGTGTTTAAAAAAGTGTTCCCTTTAATCAGTTTTAAACTTGCTGCCTTTCAGTTGTCAGTAAATGCTCCCTTGTTACTATATTACAAGAACCACTATGCTTATTTTCTTTGTGCTAGTCATTACATATCTCTGTCTATCATGTTCCTTCTTTAAGACTATTAGTTGGTTTACAGGGAAAAATAAATCTTTCTCCATCTGGAAGTTTATCTATGTTACTAATCAACCTTCTCACTCCTTCCAGCATTCCTCTTTTTCTATTGATTTCTTCATTGAAATAGACTAACCAAAACAGAATCCTGTACTACACAAGAGAACCATGAAATAGCATTACAATATTTTCAATGTATTATCTATTGTATTTTCCTTGCTTATATGACTGCAGCTGCACCTGGAGCAGAAGCTTTAAATAACTGATCCACAGTGAGGCCCTGTTTTTTCCCTCGAGTTGTTACAGTGGACTTAAGCCAATGGCAGTTAACTCATTCCAGCATGTATTATTTTGTGTCTGTATGTGTATCACACTCAATTTGATCTGCTATCATATTAGAAAAAGACCTAGCAAAGCTGTGTAAGGAGCAGTCCCCCTAGTAGTCTCTGGAATATACTAACATAAATAATTTTGCCACTTTGCTATTCAATGCTATTTCCAGATAATTAAAAAGCTCCCAGACAAAATCTATGATACAATAATGTGGCATTCAGATCAAGGGCACATATTAGTTCATTAGAACATAATGCTTCATAAAGGTGTTTTAATTGTCACAAAACCAACCATATAAGTCTGGGAAATTCAGCAGCTAAGGTTAAATTTAAAGGAAATCTAAAATTACTAGGTACAGAAATACACAGGACATTCAAACAACATTAACTCTGCCCAACAGTGGCACCACTCAACACTATGGTTATGATTTTGGATTATAATTAAGGGGCTTTAGAGTTTAGGATGCCTGGTTAAATTAGACTGATCTTTATAGAAAAAAACACTAGGCATTTTTTCTTTTCCCTGGTGCTACTACAGGGCAGAGATCAAAAGGTGCTGAGTACATACAGCTTCTGCTAAGGTCAGTGGGAACTGTGAATACTCAGTATTTGAAAAAAAACAAACAAACCATTATTTAAATGTCAGATTTATCCACCAACATGTTAAAATTTTGGCCGTAGACTAGTGAGAAGTGAATATTTTTCAGTTTGAGTTTGTTTGTTGTGGTCCAAATTCAGGCACAGCAGCAAAGATTTCCAAGATTAACTAGAGAAGGATGGTCATAGAATAGAGAATGCTATCTCTATCTTCACATCTGCAAATGGCTGGAAAATCAATCAGGAACTGTGTTTAATTCAGGTAATATGTAGTATCAAGATAGAAACATTTCTAAACTGCCACAAGAAGAAAAATTGTGAAATAAACAACCAATTTGATTATATTTAAGTAAATAGAGTTTTCTTTGCAATTTTAGTTTTCTTTGCCTTAAGGAAAGAAGGCTGTAGTTTTTGCAATTCACTTTACGCTCCAAATACAGGATCCACTAGATTGACATACACTAATATCTAAACTGGGCCACATTTTCTTCATTGTGTGCAGATATCATTAGCAGTCTTTTGACACTTTCTAGTACCTTTTTATGAAAATGGCCCCTGTGGTGCCGGCTGACATACATCAGACTAAAATCAAATAAAAGTGCAGCATGAAAGTTTACAAAGAACAGCATTAATCAACTTTGGCATTTTACTATGCTAAGGGGAAAATTGCATTAGACCAAATTAGTCAGCAAATACATAGTAACACTACAGTCAGTCCCCTCCAGAAGAGAAGTCTGCCAGATATTAATGGAAAGAATCACAGTATGATCAGAGTGAGATTTTACTAAATGGTTATATTTCCACAGAAACAAATGCATATGAGAAGTCAGAAAGCATTCCTTAGTATATCTTGGTCACTAGAATCTCAAAATTAATGGGGAACATATATTTTTGGGCATGCTCAATGATAAAAAAAATATTAATTTTGATAATGTTTGATTCTAGTTTATCCTGATGATATAGGGGTTGAGTAAAAAGTTTACTTGAATAAATTACTTGCATTTATCTCCATGTAGACCTCTATGCTGGGTTCCTGGGAAGTTAAAAATAATAATTTTTTATTTTTTTAATTTCTACTTGCACCCAAAAAGTCAATTCAGTTGAGCTTGGTTTCATTAAAAGTAAATGGTTTTTTTTCAGTCTTATTGAGGGTGAAGTTTGTGCCAAGGAGACATTACATTAAATAGTGTTAGCTTTCAAAGTCTGTTCATCCTTTTGGCATTGAATATAAAAGTGTCATGCTTTCAAAATCAGCTTTCATAGATATCATAGACATTAGGGCTGGAAGGGACCTCGCAGATCATCAAGCCCAGCCCCCTGCCCACGGGGCAGGAAGTCAGCTAAGGTCAAAGGACCCCAGCAAGAGAAGCAGCCAAGCATTTCTTGAATGAGTCCAGAGTAGGTGCCTGCACCACTTCTGGAGGGAGTCTATTCCAGGTCTTCGGGGCTAGGACAGTAAAGACATTTTTTCTTATGTTCAGCCTAAAACAGTCTTGGAGGAGTTTATAACCACTGTTCCTTGTTTTTCCTTGGGGTGCTCTGGTGTACAGACGTTCTCCCAGGTCCTGATGTACACCCCTTATAAGCAGCCACCAGGTCCCCCCTGAGCCTGTGCTTTTCCAGGCTGAAGAGTCCCATAGGTCTCAGCCTCGCTTCATAAGGCCTATTCTGTTGCCCTCTGATCATATGCATGGCTCTCTCCTCTAGACTCTCTCAAGCGTCTCAACATCCTTTTTGAATTGTGGAGCCCAGAACTGGATGCAGTACTCCAGCTGCAGCCTCACCAAGGCCAAGTACAGTGGGAGGATGACATCCTGAGATTTACTTGAGAAGCATCTATGGATGCAAGCCAGAGTTTTGTTTGCTTTACCAGCTGTGACATTGCATTGGTGGATTATGTTCATCTTGTGGTCAGTCATGACCCCCAAGTCTCTTTCAGCAGTGGCGCTAGCAAGCGTAGCACTGCCAAGCCTATAAGTATGCTGTGGGGTTTTTTTCCCCAAGGCGGAGTACCTTACATTTATCACTATTGAACGTCATCAGGTCTGTATCCGCCCACTTACTAAGTTTATCCAAGTCAGCCTGGATCACTAACCTGTCCTCAGGTGTGGACACTATGCCCCAAAGTTTAGTGTCATCGGTGAGCTTAGCCAATGAGCTTCTGACACCAATTTCCACATTGTTGATAAAGATGTTAAAGAGAACTGGTCCATGGACAGAGCCTTGGGGGATGCCACTACTCACGGAGCACCATAATGATTTGCTACCATTGATGACTACTCTCTGGGTCCGACCTCAGAGCCAATTCCCCAGCCACCAGACTGTGGTATAGCCGAGCCCGTAGTTGGCCAATTTTTCCATGAGGAGGTCATGAGACACCAGATCAAAGGCTTTTATAAAGTCCAGATATATGACATCAATCTCTTCTCCCCTATCCAGGTGATACGTCACCTGGTCATAGAAGGAGATGAGATTGGTCAGGCAAGACCTACCCATGACACACGCATGCTAGCTATCCCTCAGGATGTTGCCCTCATCCAGCTTATCCTTGATAATTTTCTCCAGAATCTTACTGGGGATCGAGGTCAAGCTGATTGGCCTGTAATTCCCAGGATCTACTTCCCGCCAGTCTTCAGGTACTTCACTTGAGCACCATGAGTTTTCAAATATTTTTGCCAATGGTTGAGCTATGACACCTGCCAGCTCCTTGAGTACTCCAGGGTGTAATCTATGAGGACCAACTTTCTTTAAGATGGAAAGAAAACCAGTAACTCCACTAGAACTTAAGAGACCGTACAACAGTATAGTTGCACCAACCAACTATAGACCCTCATATCATTATGCAGCATGCTACATTTAGGTTAAAAGTTGTGGGTCTGGTATGGGCAGCAGATCAAAACAATACATATTGCAAAGGTAGATGTCATAGCCCTTGTATATTGCTGAGATGAACTTCCTGGCAAATTTCCAAGGTTTACCATAGAAAAAATTAAGCATTCAAAATTTGGGTATCAACAAGGAAGTGGCTCTGTTTTGCATTTGGACCTACTGAACCATAAACCTTTTGGGTTATATGAATACCAGGGTATGCGCACTAGTGTTGTGATTCAGCTGTTTGCAGGTACTATAAGGATAAAATTCAGTTCCTCACAATGCCTACATAATTTCTGTTGTATCTCATATACCCTACTGTGTTAGGTCATATCCTTCTGCCCCAATATTATGTGAAGAAAGAAAATATGCTTTCTTTCTCTGGTACTCCCTGAAGTTTTTAGCTTCTCTGCATCGGTCTTTTAGACTATAACAACTTCTGAGGAGGTACCAGTGTCTCACTTGTGCATCTTCTGTTGTGCCAAGCATATCAACGTGGCCAACGTGGTTCCCATCTTCAAAAGAGGGAGGAAGGAGGACCCGGGAAACTATAGGCCAGTTAGTCTTACCTCGATCCTAGGCAAGCTGTTCGAGAAAATTATTCTGGCACACATCCAGAAGGGGCCAGCAGGGGTCTGCATGATTAGGGGCAACCAACACGGGTTCATCAGTGGCAGGTCCTGTCAGACCAACCTGGTGGCCTTTTACGATCGGATCACCAGATCATTAGATGCAGGGGTAGCATTGGACATAGTCTTCCTGGACTTCCGGAAGGCTTT
>NW_017728992.1:164377766-164379366 GCF_001723915.1 Gavialis gangeticus | reverse complement strand
ATGAACCTGTTCAGCCTCCACAAGAGAAGGCTGAGGGGGGATCTTGTGGCCTGTTACAAACTAGTCAGGGGGGATCAGCAGGCATTGGAGGAGTCACTGTTCCCCCAAGCACCACCAGGAGTGACCAGGAATAATGGTCACAAGCTGGTAGAGGGTAGATTTAGGCTAGATATCAGGAGGTGCTACTTCATGGTCAGGGCGGCTAGGGTCTGGAACCAACTTCCAAGAGAAGTGGTGCAGGCTCCTACCCTAGGGGTTTTTAAGAGGAGGTTAGATGAACACCTTGCTGGGGTCATTTGACCCCAGTACTCTTTCCTGCCATGGCAGGGGGTCGGACTAGATGATCTGCTCAGGTCTCTTCGACCCTAGAAACTATGAAACTATATCAGTAATTAAATAATAAATTAGCAATATTAATTCTTGGCATCTTATTGGTGACTGTTGTGGATTTAATATATGAGCATCCCTTATGCACTGCTACTGTTAGAACTATAAAATGCAAACATCTAATTTGTATCATTAGGAGTTCATCATCCACAGAGACTAACAGTATCTGTTCTACACCTAGGCCTGAAAATTACTGAAAAGAAGGAGGAAAAAAAAGAGCCCTGAAAATTATATATGGCAATGCAACCTTGCTGCCAGTTTTATAATCATTGTGCCCCATGAAGAAAGGTTGGGAACTGGTCAAAAATGGCAAATCAGTTTTTCAAAAAAAGTTTCCTAACGCCACCTTGTTTCAGCAAAGTTGGCAACCTCCCTCCCTCCGAAAACATTAACGATCTACATCAATAATAGGGCCAATGCTCCTTGCTTGCTTTCCCTAGCCTTGTGGGGCATGAATCCAATTTACAAGTAACAAGATGAAGCATTTTCAGCAAGATCTCTGGCATCTCAACTAAAGCAAAATTAGACAAACCACCAAAAGAGATAAGGTATTTGTCTCCTACGGTCTGATTTCAAAGAGACTTCAGAGGCAACTAATTCACTCCAGTCTAAATAATGCCATCTATGTTAATCGCTCTACCACTACAACAATGTATCTATGAAAATCACAGTTAACAAGGTAGGTTTTGGCAACCTAGCACCCAAGCACCCAATACTCTAGAGTTTCCATAATGGAGGAGAGAGCTACCTTAGTCACTTCCCCCCAGTACATATGGAATAAAATTTCAAAAACTAAGAGCAGCAGATAACCAAAGTACATCTCTATACCAAACACTAAAAGAAAGAATGTATAGCTCATGCATCTAGATACCAGAGAGGAAGGATTGGATGTGTGGCTACACATTTCCCTCTGGTTTCTCTTTTCATTTCTGCTTAATACATTGATGTGGCAGTATGTGCCTAGAATTGTTTCTTTTCATTTTACATTCTTTGCAGCCTTTTGGCTCTCATAATTTATATTACACTGGCCTTGAGTTTGTTTAGGGTTTGTGCCTAACAACCAAGTATCTTGACTGCCCCAGTTTTCCTATAGTGGTATGTAAAGTAAAGGATATATTTTAAGGGGGTTTCATAGTTTCTAGGGTCGGAAGGGACCTGAGTAGATCATCTAGTCTGACCCCCTGCCATGGCAGGAAAGATTACTGGGGTCAAA
>NW_017728992.1:164366147-164377590 GCF_001723915.1 Gavialis gangeticus | reverse complement strand
CAGTTTCTTAATGAGAACAGGGTGAGAGACAGTGTCGAAGGCCTTCCGAAAGTCCAGGAAGACTATGTCCACTGCTACCCCTGCATCTAAGGATTTGGTGATCTGATCATAGAAGGCCACCAGGTTGGTCTGACAGGACCTGCCACTGATGAACCCGTGTTGGTTGCCCCTAAGCATGAAATCCCCTGCTGGCCCCTCATGGATGTGTGCCAGCATAATTTTCTCAAACAGCTTGCCTAGGATCAAAGTAGGACTAACTGGCCTATAGTTTCCCGGGTCCTCCTTCTTCCCCTTTTTGAAGATGGGAACCACGTTGGCCCTCTTCCAGGCCTCTGGCACCACACCAGAGCACCACGAGTGCTCGTAAAGCCATGCCGGGGTCCTGCAATGACCTCAGCCAATTCCTTTAGTACTCTAGGGTGGAGATCGTCCGGACTGGCTGTCTTGAATACGTCCAGTCCCTCCAGAAGCTCCCTAACTAGTTCCTCACTAACCCTTGGCCCAGGTGTGCCTCCCCTGGGGCCTGAGGGGGGCCCAGCGGGGGGGTGGCTGTTCCGGTCCCTGCTTAGGAAGATGGAGGCAAAGAAATCGTTAAATATGTTGACTTTATCATCTGGTGTGGCGACCAAATTTCCTAACGTGTCCTGCAGGGGCCCCACATTACCCGGAACCTTCTTTTTACCCCCTATGTATTTAAAGAAGGACTTCTTATTGTCCTTAATCCGGGAAGCTAGTCCCAGTTCCATCTCTGCCTTGGCCTTCCTGACTGCCCCCCTACATCCTGTGTAGACAGCATTATTTTCTAAGCTCATAGAACAAACCAAACTGAGAACAGCCCACTGTTTCCTACCTCAGTGCTTGCTTTTCGTTTGACAACACTGTCTTTTTATACTGTAGTGCCTGTGAGGTCTTATAAGCATCACTGGTATTGCTGTTTTCAAATTCCCATATTCAGGGGGGAGAATAAAACATTCTGGTTTTGTGCTTTTATCCATTCTCTCTTTTCTTTTATGCAACTTCCACTAGTTACATCTTATATGTATTCCTTAATCAGATAGCCATCAACTTCAAACAGTTCTGTGAGCAAAGAAAGATATACACAAAGATTTCTCCCCATATGGTACAAATGCATAAGAACAGCCATTTACTGGGTCGCACATAGGTGGTAGAAGGCTGGGGCTAATGGGGCTTAGCTCCCCCAAATGCAGGGCAGCAGGTAGGGCCACAAGGCAGACTCTGGGAGGCTGCAGAGGAGTGGGGAGTGGTGTGCATGCAGCAGTGAGGGAGGGAGTGGGGCTGGGGCTGGGGCTGGGACATGCTGCACAGCCAGGGAGGGGCAGGGGAAGGGGTGGAACAGAGCTGCAAGCAGCTTGTGTGGGGGGTGTGGGTCCTGCTGCTATGCACACCCCAGGAGGGCATGGGGGGCATGTGCCCCCAGATCTGTGTGCGGAGTGGGGTGGGCTGCTGCTGTGGACTGGGATCGGGGGCAGCACAGGGACTTTCCCAGTGGGGGCCTGGACCAGGCTGTGCTCGGAATAGGTGGTAGTGGCACTGGAAGGGGGCTATAGGGCAGCTGCAACACCAAAATTCACCACAGCCCCCTCAACCTCCCCTCCCAGCACCACCACCCTCTGAGTGCAGTGCAGCCCAAGCCCCACCCCCAATAAGAGCCCAACATAGCCCCCCAGCCCGCAGCAGCAGCCCACCCTCACCCTGTGCACAGATCCAGGGCATGCGCCCCCACCCTGCCTCCCAGGGTGCATGCAGTGATGCAAGCCACCACCCCCTCCTTGCTCCCCCCTGACAAGCCGCTCACAGTTCCATCCCACATCATGCTCTGGCTGTGCAGGGCCTGCCCCAGCCCCACTCCCTCCATCACCGCCTTGTGGGGTGGGGCAGATCGAGGTCCCAGTGGTGAGGGAAGGAGCTGGGCACAGGCAGAAGCAGAGACAAGCAGAGGCCCAGGGGGCATATGCCCCCCCTGATCTGTGCACAAGGTGGGGACAGCTGCCACTGCTGCAACTGCCCCAGGAGCGACTGATGCCACATGTGTCCCACCTCTGGGCTATGCTGTACTGACTGTCCACCCCATGTTGTTGTGCAGTTCTTGGGGCAGTGGAGCTTAAAGTACAGCATGCAGCACAGCTCAAAGTGCAGCTGCCTCTGCCCTGCACACAGATCGGGGGAGCATCTGCCCCCCAGGCCTCCGTTTGTCCCACCACCCAGCCTGGCCAGGGTCCCACTCACCCCAGCCCCTGCTCCTACCTCAGCCCCACTCCCTCCCTCACTGTGGGGGCCTCGGTCTGCCCCACCCATGGCCCTTTCCCTTCCCTCTGCCCCTTCCCCCACAGACTTACCTGCTGGGTGGGAAGGCACACACCCACTCAGCCCCCCCAAATAATTTTTTCTCCCTCCACCTATGGGGTCACATCAAAGGTCCATCTTGCCCAGTATCCTGTGTCACAGTGGAGAACCCTGGCCAGAAGAACCCCAGGGCCCACATCTAGAGACTGGCCAGGAACTGCAGGGGCACAGCTAGCATGTTGATGCAGTGCTGGAGCATGGACAGCACCAGCTAGTTGATGACTAGTATGGTGCTGGATGACCTGTGTGGTACCAGATCACAGGTACCTCACAGGCATACTGAGGGCATTCAGCTTCAGTCCTTGTTTTGTGTATTTTTTCCAGGTGCTTTGTGCCTTTGCAGAGTATATGGTCAAGCTTAACTGGACACTGAAGGTGCCCGGCCCATCCAGCCAAGGAGTATGTGAATGTTGTCTACTGTGAGGCAAGCTCTACACCAGGGGTAGGCAACGTTTTTTGCCTGGAGTGCAGAAAAACACCACAATGCCTACCTTGGAAGGTGCTGGAGTGCCAGCATGCCAGAAAAACACGAGGGCAGGGGGTACATGGCAGGATGCCACTGCCCCCCAGCCCTGCTTCCCCTGCCCCCCCAGCCCAGGCCCTGTGGCTGACAGCAGCTACCCCAGATCTGGGTAGCTGGAGCCTGGGCCGGTCTCAGCAGGGCTTACAGCATCCCAGCTGCCTGCTGGGAGCAGCCCAGGCTCCTGGCTGGCACAGCTACCCAGAGCTGGGGCCAGCTGCAGCCAGCTGCAAACAGCTGTGCCAGGCTCCAGAGCACTGGCATCAGCTCCATACCATGCCTCAGAGCAGGCAGCGGGGGAGGGGCCTGAGGGAGCACAACCCCGGTCTCCTGTGCTCTACCTGCATTAGGTCACCCACATCTTGGACAGTGAGGAGCATGTTGTTAGCAGGCACTGACAGGACCACACTCATGGGTGGTTCCTCAAGCATCAGCCCTGCCACCCACTTGTGCAGGAGGCAGAGGAAGGGCTCAAGGACAATGGTGTAGAGCAGGGGTCAGCAACCCCTGGAACACGTGCCAAGCATGGCACGCAAGGTCATTTTGCTTGGCATGCCATGGCCAGGCACATGCACCTGTGCCTCAAAGCAGGCAGCTGAGGCAGCACAACCCCGGTCTCTCCTGTGCTCCTGGCACAGAGCTGGTGACTGGCTCTGGAACCCAGCATAGTGGTTTGTAGCCACCCTGGGCTCTGGACAGCTGCAGCAAACAGCAGGCAGGCTGCAAACAGCTGCGCTGGGCTCCACAGCTCCAGCTCCATGCTGGCAGCAACTGCACGTGGACCTTGGGGCGGCTGCACTGCCCTGCTGTCTGCCCTGAGGTACCCGTGCAGTCACCGCTAGCGTGCAGCTGATGCTGGAGCTATGGAGCCCAGCACAGCTGTTTGCAGCCTGCCTGCTGCTTGCTGCAGCTGCCTAGAGCCCAGGCTGGCTACAAAATGCTGTGCTGGGCTCCAGAGCCCAGTCACCAGCTCCGTGCCAGGAGTGCAGGAGAGACCAGGGTTGCGCTGCCTCAGGCCCCTCCCCCGCTGCCTGCTTTGAGGCATGGGTGCATGCGGCTGGCCATGGCGTGCCAAGCAAAACAGCCCCGCCTGCCATGCTCTGCACATGTTCCAGGGGTTGCTGACCCCTGCTCTACACCATTGTCCTTGAGCCCTTCCTCTGCCTCCTGCACAAGTAGGGGCAGGGCTGGTGCTTGAAAAGCCACCCATGAGTGTGGTCCTGTCAGTGTCCACTAACAACGTGCTCCTCACTGTCCAAGATGTGGGTGACCTAATGCAGGTGGGGGCCTCCCAGTCCATCTTCTTAGCAGCTTCCTCTGCTTGGGTCAACTGGGTCTAGAGCTCTGGCCTGACAGTGGGTGATGGGTAGCAGGTGAGCTTACTCCCACCTGCACTCCAGCACATCCAATGGAGTGTGGGCTTGCTGCTCTGTTTGGAGGTCTACTTGTCCCCCAGGCACCCCTCTTCACCGGAGAATTGGGACCAGCTGGAGGTTAGGGTGTCTGAGCAGCTTCAGGCATTGGTGGGCCCACTGCAATGTCTTTCCCCAGTGGGAGGGCACTGATCATCAACCAGCTGGTCCTGTCCACATTCTGGCACTGCTTCAACACCCTAGCTGTGACCCCAGAGCTCCCGGCCAGAGACAGGCACGGAGGCTCTTCTGGGCAGGATGGCACTGGGTCTCTGAAGATGTCCCGAGCCTCCCTTTGCAGGACAGCAGGCAAGGCCTGGTTTGCCTCCACAGTCAGGCCTATACCTTCTGCCTTCAGGCTCTGCAGAGGTTACCGTATGGTGCTGGTACCCAGGCAACATGGTGCCTGATCAGCTGTGCCTTTCTCCACCACCTCCAAGGATTTTGGTATGACCAACAGCTCTTCTACCTGCAGGATCTCCCCAAGCAGGACCTGGAGGAGCTGCCAGATTTCTACCAGAACCTGTTCAGGGTCTGGAGCCTTTTCTCTGCCCCCAGGTAGGGCTGGCCCATACTATCATGTGGAACCTGCAGCCACAGGGGGCCCCGCAGCTAAGGGGCCCCCTGTGGCCATGAACAGTCCATGATGCCACCACGGCCACCACCGCTTGCCACCTCCCCCCACCCCTGTCACCAACTTCATGTCCAGCTGCTCACCACCTCTCCTCCAGTGCCAAAGCCACCACTGGCTTCACGTCCAGCCACTTGCCACCACCACCCCCACCACCACCACTGGTTTCTTCAAGTCAGGGGTCCCCAAAACTATATCTTGCAGGGAGCCCCAAAAAATTGTGGGCCGGCTCTGCCTCCAGGTCTTCAGACATGGTCAGCCAGGGCAGCAATCTCCTCACTGAGCCCCTTCTGAAAACCCTCCAGCTAGTATGCCAGTAATAGAGGTTCCCTGGGTGTGCTGCAGGATGGTATTGGCCAACTTCACTCATATCGGAGTCCTCCCAAACTATACTAGGCAAGGGTGGGCAGATTTATCTGTAGTCGCCTAACACATGGAGCTGCCCATGCTGCATGCTCCCTGCCGCATACTCCAGAAGGTGAAGGCTGCCTTGCTGCCCACTGCCCTCACCTACATTGAGCAGGTCCCTTGCAAGGGCAGTACCCATCCCCCAGGCCTCTGGAGCTAGTCATGGGGCCACTGCCTCAGTAGGCCCCCACAGTGGTCCCCACCCCACTATCTCAGCAGGCTGGGGGATACCAAGCCAGTCCACCTCCGGACAGCCCACTGCTGCCAGGTCTATACATTCATGGTCTGCGCACACCATCATCCCATCATCCTTGCATCCTGCCCCAACAACAAGTGGCAGGACACCCTAAGCAAAGGCAGTGGAAACAGGCCCCAGCAGACAAGTCTATATTCCACCTTGATCCTACAAGTTAGCAGGGGCCTCAGCTGGCAGCTCCTCCATGGAGCCATTGCCACGGGTGTGTATCTGGAGTACTTTATGGACGCTCCCAACACCTGCCCCTTTTGCCAACAGAGGGAGACCCTGGTATACACCCACCTCAAGTGCACCAGGTTGCAGGTCCTCTTCTACCTCCTCCAGAACCTCCTGCTGAAGTTCTGGCTTCACTTCTCCCTGCACTTTTTTTGTTGTGCACTTCCCATCCACGGCCCCACCAAGCCCTTGGACCTCCTGGTCAGACTCCTCCTGGCTCTGGCTAAGCTGGCCATCTATAAAACCAGAAATGAGGGTCTGGCTGGAGGGGGGGGGCAAATGTAGAGCTGTCTTCCTGTCACTTCTCTGCTCACATCTCTGGGAAGAGTTTCACTGGTTGGTGTTAACAGGCTCCCTGGAATCAGGGGGCAGTGGGCGCTGGCTGGTGTGCTCTGCTCAGTGTCCCCTTCTGAATCCCTTGTTAATAACCTATAACCTCACTCCCATTCCTGTTTTCTTTTTTGTCATCCCAAGTACTCAGTTGATGTGTCCTCAGTGGCCTCCCTTCCTAAGGGAGGCTTATAGTTTTCTGTGATGTATCACGGGATCATGGACCTTGGCTTATCACATAGGCTTGTGTCACAGTGGCAGTGTGTGGATGCTAAAAGGGAGAGTGAACTGGGTCTGACCAGGGATTTTTCCACTGTTCAACATGGAGCAGAAGAGTTAGAATGCTCCTTAACAATGCTGTCCATGACAACAGCTGAGAATAAAATAAGGATATCTGCCTGGAGAATACAATATCAAGGAGAACAGAAGCCACCACTAGCATGATTCAGGAAGGAATAGAAAACTGTATATGACATAGATCCATGAGTCAGATCCATATGTAGCAAATAATCAACATACTTTTTAATTAGCACACACACAATTCCACTGAAAGTTTCTAGTACCTTTACGGGATCGGAACTTCATTTCTGTGATTTATGACATCATTGCAACCTCTTGTTATAGCTTTAGTATGCATAATTTATTCCATCTGAGCCCTTTTGGTTGACTTTTTTGGCATAACTCAAAATCTTTAGGAACTTTTTGAAGGATTAGTTTCAATACCAAAATGGTAAAATTCATTAGATTAGTGTCACATTATATAGAAAAAAATTAAAAGATTGTATAATCAGTTTGTTTGTACTTTAGGATACAGATGCATATGATAAAAAAGTATGAAGAAAAACATTTGATAATAGTCTATAAGGCAAAATGAAAAAAAATATTGCTTTCTAGATCAATTAAACCAGACTGTAGACTGAGTAAGATTTTAGAAACCCTTTATAAGCTAGATATGAACAAATAGCAGGAAGAACTAAATTAACTAGATGTATTCCTAGGATTTATACATATAACATTCTCCCCTATAATCTGGTAAGCCATGTAAAGCTCAACTCCTAAAAGGCTGACTTAGGCTAAATATGTTAAAGGGTAGACACCACACAAATCTTCAAGTCCTCCAGATCTGGGAGATGGACATGAAGCTGACAACCTCCACCTTAAAAAACCACTTTATTAAGGAAAACAAAGGAAAGTTCTCACCAGTCTCAGCAGATCCCTGGGTCAGTGGGTAATAGCCAAGAAAATCTGTAGGACAGGTACCAGCCAACCCTTGCGTCAGTAAGAAGGTAGTATATTGAAGAGTCTGCTACTCCAGGTCCATTCAATATGCATAAAATGCTACAAGCTGAAAAATAAGCTCAAGTTATGAGAGAGATGGAAAATTACAGTACTGATATTCTTGGCATGAGTGAGTGCAGATGGCCAGGAACAGATTGTATCAAATTACAGAAAAATAATAAAATGATGATCTACTCAGGAACTTGAGCCGGATGAAAAAAATTGAAGGGGGAGTTGTCTTGAACATGAGTGACACTGCAAAAAAAGTTGTACTAACCTAGGAACCAGTTAACAGTCAAATAATATGTTCAAGATTCCAGACGCATGAAAATCACAATTATCCAGTGCAGCACTCCTACAAGTGAGCACAATGAAGAGAAAGACAACAACATCCTATAGGACCTCACCAGCACTCCCACAACATGGCACCCCATTGACAGAACTGTGCAAGTTGGAATGGACTATCATAGACTAGGTATTGTCACTGGCACATATGGAATTGGTACATGGAATGCCAGTTATAAATGGCTTGCAGTACTGTGCTAATTAAATCATCATGTTGTGATAGGAACACTTTTTCTACACAGAGTTTAATATCTTTGAGTCCCAGTATAGGCTGGGGACTGACTGACAAAGCAGCAGCTCCATAGAAAAGGACCTGGGGGTGACAGTGGACAGTAAGTTGAATATAAGCCAACAGTGTACTCTTGTTGTGAAAAAGACTAACAGCATACTGGGCTGCATTAGTAGGAGTGTTGCCATTAAATCAAGGGAATTGATTCTTTTCCTCTATTCACCTGGTGAGGCCACATCTGGAGTACTGTGGCCAGTTTTGCGCCCCCCTCCAGAAAGGATTTAGATAAATTGAAGAAAGCCCAGTGGAGGGCAACGTAAATTGTTAGGGAGCTGGGGCACATGACTTATGAGGAAAGGATGAGGGAACTGGTCTTATTGGTCTGGAGAAGAGAAGACTGGGGGGGTGGGATTTAATAACAGCCTTCAGCTATCTGAAGGGTGGTTCCAAAGAGGATGAAGCTGGACTGTTCTCAGTGGTGGCAGATGAGAGAACAGGGAGCAATGGTCTCAAGTTGCAGCAAGGGAAGTTTAGGTTAGATAACAGGGAAAGCTTTCTCAGTACAAGGAATAGGTTAGCCAGACAGGTTGTGGACTCTCTGTCTTGGGAAGTTTTTAATCTTACAAAAGCAGGGCACTTACACATGTGGAGAACCTGCTCCAATGCAAGGAAATCCAGTGTGTCAGAGCAGACTTGGTTAATCAAGTCTGCTGGAGTACATAAATTGACACACTCTGGCAGACTTGCGCATCATGCGTGTGTAGCAGAGCACCAGGATGTGCCTGCTCCTTTAGGGGAGCAAGTCGCCTGAGAGACTGCTTGCAGGTGGCAGAGGGGAGCGAATGGGAGGCTCACCTGCCTGGAAGAAGGCTCAGGCTGGACCTATATAAGCCCAGGGCTTGCACCAGTCAGGTAGTTTTTCCCCTCTTACCATACAGGGAGGAGCTCCTGGCTGTAAGACTGCAGTGGTTATATTGAATGTTTCTGCAGACAGGGAATTAAGGTAAGTGCCCTGGGCTGAGAAAGAGTAGGCTTTCACAAGCAACTGGCCTTAGTTTTGTTAATCCCAGAGGGTTGAGGTGCCCACTAGAGAGGCCCAGAGCCCAAGAGGGTTGAGTACATAGTCTAAGGAATAGCCTGGGTGGGAAGATATGCCCAAAAGGAGATAAAGAAAGTTTGCCCTCTTAAAGGGGCAGAGAGAGTTGCTTTAGCTGTTGCAGAGTTTCTGTTATAGCCCAAGGGCTTATCATTTTGTTACTGTTTAGACCAGTGGCTTGGGCTGGGACTGTAAGGGGTGGTTTTGGAGGTAACATTAGTGCCTATGAGGTACATGATTGCCTTGAGCTCTGTTAGGGTCAAGCCCAGCGAAGGGGGCAGTGAAAGGTTGCAGAGCAGAGGGAGCCCAGAGGCCTGGTGCCCACAAGGGGTACAGCAAGATAAGGGCCACGGGCCCAGCGTCAAAGGAGTGCAACCATAGCAGGTCAAGGTCCTGACAGACAGAGGCCAGTGATCCAGAGACTGAAGGAGATAGGGGCCAAAGGCCCGGTGCCAGAGGAGCGCAACTGTAGCAAGTCAGGAACCTGGCAGACATAGGCCAGGGGCCCAGAGACTGAAGGCGGTAGATGGATGCTAGTGCCTCAAAGCCAGGCCTGATGCTGTGGGCCTAGGCTAAGAAGGCCTAGGGAGAATAAAGGGGTGGAGGCCAAGGAGGCTGAAGCCTCAACAGGAGAGAACAACATTATGATAACTATGAGACTTGGAGCATGGTGTAGGGGAGGAAAAGGAGCCACACAATTTGCCCCTAAGGCTACAGGTGCCCTGCAGTCAAGCTGGGAGGGAACTATTAGGATTGAAGTTCACTCTGAGGTCTGTTGATAGCCTCCCTTAATCACTTTTGAATAGAAGATCAAGGCACAATGGGCAAGCAAACTAGACGGAGAAGCCACAGAGTTTGAGCTAGACAGGATCCACAGTTCCACTAGGAGGTGTCACAGCGGCACCAGTGGGATTGCAGCCTGTTACAGTGCATCAGTGATGAAACGTGCCTCCACGCTGAGAAAGTGGTGGCGGTGCGCTTTGAACAAACATGTTTTATGTGCTTTAGTTCAAAGCACACCACCACCATTTTCTCAGCATGGCATGCTGTGCCGCTGATAAATGTGCTCCTGATGTAGTGCTGCGAGCTTTTAATTAGAACGACTCGCTAATTAAAAGTACCCAGCGGTGCATCAGGAATGTGTGTAAAAATGCCCAGATATGACTTTAGATAAACCGGAAGACTTTAGAACTGTTGATAAATTACCTATTTAGGCAGCTCTTAAATAGGTTACTGTATCTACAGTATAACAACTTTAGAGGATAAGGTAAGTGGTGCTCTTTGGAAGCTCACTCCAGTATAGAAATCTAACACAGTTAGCCCTAACATATACTAGGCAACTATACTAGGCAAAAATCATGGGATGGAGTGGAGTCATGGGAGCGTAACAACTCTATGTAATGGAACAAGTTTCAGCATGGATACCTGCATTAAATAACTGGAGTAAAATGGTTGCACAGAACAAAGAAAGCTGCAATTAGGCATGACTGCCCACAGCTACAAGTGGACTTACCCAGCATTCATCAAACGTGGCAAAAGGAACAGGCTCCCTATAGACATCCTGTCCTGATGGCCCTAGGCAAAAGAGAGATCAACCCAGAAGGACCCTTTACAACATAATGAAGACCAAAGCAGTAATTTTACAGTTCAACAACTTGAGCAAATGAAAAAGGAACTAGCAACAACTGGCCTCTGCCTTACACACCTGATGGTGCAAGTAAATTGGATTGATAATCTATACATTACTATATTTATAAATTAATGTATATTAAATGAAGGCCTGATTGAGTTGCATTTTTTTCCAAGTTGGAAACTCTCAAAAGAGGATTTAACTAGTTATTTTAGCATTCTAATACCAGTATATGTCAACTCTTTCAAGCTTGGATATCAATTTCTTGGTTATTAAACAAAATGACTTTTAGTGCATTTAGTTAAGAAAAATCTCAAGTCTGCTCTGTCTGGGTTTTTATACCATGCCCATCACCATAACAACTGAGCTTTGCAATTTATCCAACTGAATTTTGACCAGCCACAAAATTCATTATATGGACTCTTTGACAACACATGCAGCTTAGTAAGATTATGTTGAGTACATAGCTTGCATTAAAGCCTCTATGAAATGAAGCAGCATGACAAAAAATGGCATGTTTGAGAGAGCAAATTAGGTTGTGGCTCCAAAATTCTGAAATTGTCATTGGCCAAATTCCTGTATTTATGCTTTTCACTCCTGAAAAACCCCACATCTTGAATAAACTCTAATTTCAAATCACATTTACATTTTCCCAATAATTGCATTAAAGTTATTCCACTATTTTACATCAATATCTTAATCCAATTATCTATGCTGTACAGCTTTCA
>NW_017728992.1:164359604-164361147 GCF_001723915.1 Gavialis gangeticus | reverse complement strand
ATTATCTATGCTGTGCAGCTTTCATTTTTGATAGTGAGCATTAACAATTCAAGATACTGTACTAGAGCAACTGGATCCTTACAGACAGCCACAACAGATAGGATTATTTTAAAACAGTTGCTTATCAGGAACATCTTCATATATTTTATTTTAAAGACTCTCTTGAGAATGACACAACTGCAAATATCGCCGGTGGTTTTGTTTGCCAAGGTTATATTTTGCCTTAAGTGATGCAAAAGAACACAGGCTCCATTCCTGAAATAGCTGGTCTATAAATATGACACCTTTAGTTATCCAGCTGAGTCAATGAATCTTTTTGACCTCAAATTTAAATGCTGGATTATCCATTTTGTGGGAAAAAAATGTAGGCATTTTAGATTATTTTGCCGTACATCCCTGTGGCAGAAGAGATTCATTTTTTCTGTCACCACAACTCTCACTAAGGGAGAAAAATTTCCAGTATGCTCGTCCCTTAATCTGCGACTTGATACTCCCTTCTCTTTCTATAGTCTCACACCCCAACCACTGGCTTGTTTACAAGCAGTAGTGGACAGTGACATCTGAAGGAAAACCACATTTGCAGTGAAATGAGCAGAAACTATTCATTGTAGTGCTCAAAGATCAACATTTCTAAAAGGACCAGGGGTGGGGAGAAATTGTCAATAATGATGCATAAAAGGTAGATTGCTTTCAGTAAATATGAAGTAGGATTTTCCAGTAAATCTTTGCATCTGGTATTTAGAAAAATCGAGATGATACAGGCAATTCATTTAACTAGGACAATACTTTCTGTTCCAATAGTAACTTGGGAGGATGTTAAACAACAGCTAACAAAAGTTAAATCTTTTAAAATCAGAAGGCAACATGCAACCCAGAATTTTAAAATAACTAGCTGTGGAACTCTTTAGAGGATTAATTAATGCTGATTTTCATGAACACTTAGAAGCCTGAAAAGAGCCAGAAACTGAAAGTAAGCTAATGTACAGCAAAAATTGAGAGAGTTAATGGTATGACCTGGGTTATTATAATCTCCTCAATCTCAGACAAAATAATGGACTAACCAGTGCTGGACTATACTATAAAGAAGAATTTATTAAAATGCATACATTTTATTAAATCATAAAATGGATTAAAAGAGGAATATAAGTGAAAGAGTACAACTAATGTTAACATAAGGATGGAAAATAGATCTTGTCAAATTAATATATTTAAAGGAATCCTTAAGAGATCTGTTGATCATTTGGCAGCCTGGATGCAAAAAATATGTATTTCAGTAAAACCAAAATGTAAAGTCATGCATCTAGGAACAAAGAATGCAGGCCATATTTGTAAGACAAGGTCTCTAGTAAAAGCAGTGACTTCAGATTTGAGAGATCATGGTAGATAATGGTAGATCAGCTAAACATAAGTTGACTTTTTAAGTTGCCTATTGTCAAAGGAGTCCAAGGGGACCCTTGTATGTATAACCAACGCAATTTCTCGGTAAAGTTACTCAGGGGCCAGCAGTTATTTCAGGCAGAGGGCTGCTTACTGAGTTTTGGCA
>NW_017728992.1:164354947-164359413 GCF_001723915.1 Gavialis gangeticus | reverse complement strand
AGGGCTACTTAACAGGCAGCTGGGGGCAGATAAATATTAATTTTCTAAATTTTTTAAGGGCCCCATGGGCCAGATAGAATGGCCTGGTGGGCCACATCTGGCCCACAGGCTGCATTTTGCCCACCCCTGAGTTACATGCTACACTTAGACCATACTAAATCTTTGTAATGTTAAGTGCTGTTGAAGTTCAAACATGCTGTCAGCAGCTAGATGTTAAGGGTTAATGACATGTCTTGCCTGCATGGGTCTGATTTGCCACTATGGAACTGGTAAGCAGGGGCATAGCAAGGAGCCATGATACCTGGGCTCTAACCTTGCTTGGGGGAGGGTGAAAGTGCATGGGAAACTGCATCCTGGGATGCTGGAGGACTGCAAATTACTCATTTTATCTCTGTGGAGCACATTTGAAGGCACACTAACACAAGTTAGGTAGCATGGCCCAGAATTAACCCTTGCCTGAAGCGGCATAACTTTGAGACTTTTAGAGGGCATTTAGCAAGAGTTAACAAGCTTTAATGTGCAGACACTTGCATTTTAAGTGCCCTTAGTCTAAATGTAATGCGTAAGTGTAACTTTACCCTCTATTTGGGTGTACAAGCAGCAAGTAGAAAATGGGAGTTGCAAGGTTCCCTGGCAGGGGAGCTGGGCAGGAGCTACAGGGCAAGGCACTTGAAAATGCCAGCTGATGGGGAGCCAGATTATATGAGCAGCTTTTTGACACAGTGGGCATGTCTAGACATTCATTAATGTGCTGTAGTTACTGCGCATTTAGTTTAGTACTTCCTTAATGAAGGACTAACTGAATGTCCATTAACTACATTTACTGCGCTACTATACAGTATTATTAGGCTACTATGCAGTAAGTGTCTCATGTAAGTGCACACACTGACTCTAGAGTAGGGGAGAGGTTCCCTGATGCTGGAGTCTCAGTGCCCCAGAGCTTCTAAAAACTGTGCGCACCTGAGTGATCCTGGAACTGGGCCAGCAATCAGGTGATTGCCAGCCCATCCCAGACTATCCCAGATCTCAGTCTGAGCCTGGGGCTATGCCAGGGCTGTGCCTGACAATCATTTGGCTGTTGGCCGCGACAGCACTAGGAAAGGCATGGGGAGTCTTTCCCTACTGCTTCACTCCCTCTGGGGACTGAGAGAAATGGAGTAGCTGCTTTTTCCAAACCTACACTTAAAACTTTTGTTGCCATAGTAAAGTAAGAAAAAAGTGTGATTCTTTGTAGTATTTTCAAATTGGCAAAGACTACTTTTACCAGTGTATTGTATTTTATTTGGGAAACTGTTAAGAACTATTAGCACCAAAGCATTACTTTGTGCTGTGTCTACAGTAGGACAGTTTGCCAGTGTTGTATAACCTGTAAACCTTTTCTAGCAGAAAGTAAATCTTAGTTATGCCAGGGCCTTTTTGTAGCCTACAGATAAAACCAGGATTGTAAAGACAGAAAGGTAGTGTGTGAAGTTATCTTGTCTCCTCGCCAGTGATTTCTGCACCACATCTACAGGATAAAAAACAATCTCTGGCACTGAAGGCATGTTATCAAGGTTCTTACTCCTGATTAATATAATCAGTGGCTTGTGGGATTAGAAAGCTATCTGATACAGGATATTACAGGCTTCTTATCTTCCCATGAAGACCAGAGCAAGAGCTTCCAAAGGATAGTGTAAGTTCTTCATTTGACAATGTGATAGTCAAGTGAGACTTGCCAGAGTCCATGACACTTGGGAGTCTGCCACTTTTTTGCATTTTTTTTTTTTTTTAAAGCATGGACCACTTATTTGGGCAATAAAAAGCACTCCCAATTTCACTGACTAACCCTTCCTTCCCCCCCCTCCATAATCATATAAATACCCTTGGAAACGCAGCTAACTCCTATTACAGAAAAGTAATAACATCAAAGTGTTTAGCATATTTTATGGCAGACAAGGTTCTTTGGGTGAATCTGATATCTTTTATTAGATCAACTTAAATAGTTGGAAAAAAAAATTCTTAGCAAGCTTTTGGATTACCAAGTTTAGGAAGCATCTCACCCTGACAAAGGGTTTTTAAACCTGAAAGCTTGCTAAGAAAAAAAAGTCCAACTATTTAAGTTGGTCTAATAAAAAAATATCAGATTCACCAAAAGAACCGAGTCTGCCTATGTCCTTAGCCCAACACGACTACAACCAACATCCTTGTAGCATATTTTATTGTACTCTCAAAAACTTTGCAGGTAGAAAAATGGTGAGAAATACTGGACAGTAAGTAATACATAGATCACAATATGAGAACCTCTGATAAAGATTATTAGATGTGGTTCAATTATTACTGTGCATATCCAGCATGGATGCTGCCTTTGTTAGCTTCTATAGACCCTGAACTGGCTCAGGCAATCATACGATTTCAGGTCATTTTATCATGAATTGCTTCTCTGCCTCTTCCTTTTCCCCTCATTCTTCTACACTAATTCCTGACATTCTCACAGAAAACCCTTAATCTTTTTTTTTCTTTAGGTGCCCCCTTAATCAGAGCAGAAGGGTTTAAAGCTCAAACTAAGCAGCCTTGCTGGAATCATCCTTTTAAACTGGGAAAAAATTAGATGAGTCATAATGAAGCTTACAGCACAATACGTAAAATCTCAAAACTGATGCAAAGCAGGATGTATTGTCTTGAGGTTCGATATCCCAAATAAGAGTACTGTCTGCATATAGAATACCCTTATGTATTCTCACCCAAATGTAATTCTCTTAATAGTGTTATTACTTCCCAAAATAACTGCCCTTTGGTAGTGTGGTTAAATAAAATAACAGGCATAAGAGAAACCTCTATTTAATTCTTTTGTGTAATTAAAAAGCCCGTGAAATGTGTCCATGCCTGTGTATAGCCACTGTGTATGCTATCCATATACTGAAGCCTTTAAAATCTGGGTCTACAGTCAAATGTAAATATTTAAAATTTAGCCTGTGAATTGCCTCCTCCACATCAGGGGTTATTCCTACATTGGTTTGAATTAACTCAATCAATAGTTTTATATTAAGGACCTATACATTCTAAACAAGATCCATTAACATAGATATAATATATTCAGTCTCCCCAGATAATGTTTTCAATTTAGAACTATAAACACATGTTCATTAATTTTTAATTGTGCTATTATATTTTAATATTTTATAAATTAATTAAATAAGTGAAATGACAAAGTAATCTGATTGGCAAAAAGATGTAGTCCCATTATATGCATTTGCTAAAGGATAATTTTATTGGATGGAAACCACTTCCCTCAGATTATTTGTTTCCTCTGCTCACTTCTACTGAATAGTATGCATACAAACCCAAGTGTATTTCAAAGGAATGAACTCAACAGTCACAATGTGTCGTTATTTAACAAAGCAAAGAATAAATTTCCCTATACAAACAAAAATTCAGCTGACTAGTATAAGTATTCCTTTCAAACCACACCCACTTCTAAGTAGAACTCTTGACACTAGGTCAGTTAGTGATCTAAAGGCAACTAAATTTTCATCATCTGCTAACTCTGTGCATAAATTCAAATCTTCACCATTCTAATATTATAACAACCTTAATCTCTTTGTCTGTCTGTCCATAACGCTTTATTCGCACTCTGATTGGCTGACTGAAACAACCAATCAGAGTGCAAATATGACATTGGGACAGGAGGTGGCAGGGACACAGGGGACGGAGGAGGGGGCCTGGACTCGGCCCTGCCCCCCTCCCATCCTGCTCCCTGGAGGTGATGACGATGGAGCAGAGTGGGGGTGAGGCCACTGAAGCTGGCCTTGCCACACCCTGTCCCTTGCTCCTTGGAGGTGGTGGCAGCAGCGGCGCGGAGGGGAGCAAAGGGGGGGGCAAGGCCACTGACGTGGCAGTCATGGGGGGAGGAGTGGGCCTGATACAGGGAGGGGGGAGAAAAGCAGACATGCCACGGCAGTGGGGAGGCGGGAAGAGTGGTCCAGGGATGATGTGGCAGCAGTGGGGCAAGGGCCAGGAGCAGGCATATTTCTGATGCAGAGTTTTGCCTCATTGATGCAGTATTTTTTGTCTCTCGCTTGAACTACTAATGTTTCATATTTTGATTGTGTGTGCATAAAAAGTCATAATTTGACATGGACAAACAGAAAAAATCATTTCACTTCTACATGGACTTCCACTGGTTTTTACATGATATTCGAAATAATCCTGGTTCCAAAAAATACAAGACATGCCCAGTGAAAGAATTTGGTTCAAGCATTTGCTGCGTACTGAAAATCTGTAAGGATTACATATACTTGGTCTGGCTAGGATAAAACAAATTCTACTGACTTGGCTGGAAGTCTGTGCATAAGGAAAATGATCTACCTTGCAAAGTGCTGATTGTGGCTCTTTTGGGAGAAATATTTTAGTACTAGCAAATTGCCTGTCAAGAATGATGAGGGGGTGGGCAGGCCTCCCCACCCCCCAGCCACTCTGGGTCCAGCCCC
>NW_017728992.1:164354397-164354659 GCF_001723915.1 Gavialis gangeticus | reverse complement strand
CTCTACCCCACTCCCCACCGCTCTGGGTCTGGCCCTGCTCCACCCCTCCCTCCCCACCACCCTGGGTCCAGCCCCATTCTACCCCCTCCCCACCACTCTGGGACTGTAGCAAAACCCCCAGTTTTTTGTTTTTTGTTTTTTTTAAATGCATTCCCTCCCCTTCCCCAACTATTTGTGACTTTTTCTTTCCCTCTCTGTTCCCTATGGATAAGTATAAGTGAGCTAAGACATAAGATAAGCTTCAGCATTTTATGTTGGTAGC
>NW_017728992.1:164348957-164353070 GCF_001723915.1 Gavialis gangeticus | reverse complement strand
TGTGTATGTGCCTGAGTAGGTTGTGTTTGTGTGTGTGTGTGTGTGTGTGTGTGTGTGTGTATGCATTTAATTGATGTGTGTATTTGTATATGTGCAATTGTGTCACACCCTCCTGTATAACAACACAATATTGAGATCCTGAGAGTTGGCCTGACCCCACAGGGCAACAGGTCCAGCCCCACTCCACCCCACCAACCACGCCATCCACCCCTCTGGCTACTCCAGGTCCAGCCCCGCTCTACCCATCCTCCCCACTGCTCCAGGTCTATCTCCCCACTCTACCCCCCACCGCTCCACATTTGCTTCCCTCCCTCCTCACCCGCTGCCTCCCCCTCCCTGCCGGCTGTTCTGGGGGATGTCGGGGCCAGATGGCAGGTGGGGCACCACCACCATGATCCCCCTCCTTCACCCTTAGGCAGGGAGGCATGGGGAAGCCATGCACTCAGGAGACTAGGGCGTATTTACCACTGCCACAAACTTCCCTAGCAGTGGCTCAAACCTGGGGTGGTGCATGCATAGTTGTCCAAAAGCATTACAGACAGACAGATAGACACATGGACAGACTAAGCCTTTTATTATATTAGAATTTTGCAACTGTTTTATACAGGAAATTACCTTCCACAAGCAGGTAAACAAACATAAATATTATTCCTTTTATTTCAGCCTCTATCTAGGTTTAGTTTTTTGCTAATATAGGAAAAATTGTCTATTTTTCTTTCTCTACAATTCCTGACATTCTATACATGTATAAGCTCTAAAAATATGTATATGTTCCAAAGCCTGGGGACAGGGCATATCAAAAGCTTTTGTAGCCCTAGTAAAGTACAAAAATTTGTAGACAATTAACATTTATTATCATATATATGTACTTCCATGCATAAAGTCAAATATGTAACCTCTGCTTTATGATCTAGTCTGTGAATTTTCCAGTGCCCACTTTAGATAGTATAGATTTTGATACAAATGGTCATGATCAGGAAAAAAAAACCCATCATTTTCAAAATTTCTAGAATGCCAGTCAAAGAAATTACACATAGGAGAATAATTTGTGGCCAAAGCCAAGTGCTTCTCAAAATTAGCAGCCCCAAATTTAATATCCTCCATTTTTATTGGAAAAGAAGTTTGTTTTAGGTGAGCTCTGTATCATTCCATGAAGTCCTGAAAGAAGGCAGCTGGATCAGAATAGCTCTGATGGAATAGAGTGCTGCTGGCTGGAACTTTTTAAAGGATGACATCAGAAATTATCCAAGTAAATGCAGGATACATACCAGTCACATCTACACATGGTATTAATGCTATAAAGCTTAATATACAGTAAAATACTGTGCAGTAAGCCTTCCCTGGGAGCATATCTACACATGCTCCACGTTGGGAGCAAATCTGCTCCTAACCTGCTCTGGCCCCCTGCAGCAGCCAAGGGGAGATCCAGACTCCCCCAAGGTGGTATCCCAGGGGCTGGCAGGGAGAACAGGGCCAGTTCCCATGAACACAGGGCCAGGAGAGCTCTGCCAGCTGCAGTAGCAGCTGTCTCCTTGCCCTGTACACATTGGGGTAGTCCTAAGGTGAAGGGGGCCAGGAAACAGCTGCCACTGCAGAGCTGTCCCAGGTCTCTGCATATGGGGACAAGCCCTGTGTCCAGCAGGGTTTCCCCATGCAGCTGGGGGTTGCCTGGGAGCTGTCCCACTTCTGGGGCAGCTCCTATTCAGCCCCAGGCTGGGCAAGCATTTTAGCAAGCAGTCTGGGGCTGGCCAAGAGCTGTCCCACTTCTAGTCTCCCCAGTCCCCCCAGAGCTCCCCAGTCCCGGCGCTGCTTGGCTTCTGTTGGGAGCCAGGAGCTGAGCAGCACCAGAATGGCAGGGGGAAGAGAGCTAACACATCCCAGTGCTGCTTGGTTCCTGGCTCCTGTGGGGAGCTGAGCAGCACCAGGACTTGGGGAGTTACCATCCCGTGTGGGCCCCTAGTGTTCAGGCTGACCAGGAACAAATTTCTCCCAGTCAGCATCTACACATGTGCTACTGCACAGTATCTACTGCAGTTAGTTTACTGCTGCACAGTAGACTAATTCACTGTGCGGTAAATAATGAGCATGTGTAAATGGTAACACTTTACTACACAGTAGATTAGTGTACTGCATCTCATGTAGACACACCCACCTAGTACCTTTTAGTTGAATAAAACTAACTAAAATCCATGAACTGTGTCACAGTGTTTCTGCCCTGTGAAAACAAACCACTTTTGAGAGGTCCCTGGTGACAAACTGGATGGATGGACTTTGAAGGATGCTCTCATCCCTTTGCAATCTTAATTTGTTTTAAACAAGGTTTCACTCTTTTTGGAATTTCCTAATTTAGACTCTGTGATTTTGAAGCTTTTAAAGTTTTGATATATGCAAATAGTAAGATTACAGGGAAAAGGTTACAGAATTAATACTACCTGAAACCAACATTCTTATACCCCCAATTTAAATTTCTTTATAAATAATTTGTCAGCTAAATGCACTGGAAAAGACAATTGTCCCAGTCTCTCTGTGTGGTCAAAAGCTCTGATCTTGCATAATTAAAATAAGTGGATGCTTTGCCATTGACTTAATTAAGGAAAGGACTCCGATAGGACAGACAGTTGGAAGAGGTAGTATTAGAATAGAACATTCATTGGTTTTTCTCTTTGATCCAGCCTCAGTAAGAGAAAAATCACATTTTCAAACAATTGCATGTATAGCCTTCAAAAGCTAACACTTGAAATATTGTGGTATTAAAACTTTTAGTACACAGACCCAAGGTGTTGGATGCTCTAGATGCAATTTCTTTGGGGCACAACAGTCTCTTTGTTCAGCACCCAGCACAGTAGGTTTCTGGCCATGACTGTGGCTCCAAGGCAGAGCTGCAATTAGCACAATACAAGAAGTAACTTTGCAAACATTCTGAATGCATTTATTATAAAAAGACTCCCAACGACTGAAAAGCTTAAGAGTTTTACAACTCATATATGTTTTGAAAACTGTTAGTGAGATTTAATTGCTGTTAATTTAAGAATTGTCTTTGGCTGGAGAGGAGATGGAATCAAGATACATGTCAGCTCTGGTAAAGGTAATCTATCACAAATCCCATGCCAGAAAGAACTCAGACTAGAATTCTGGAAATCATGGATCCAAACATACAAACCTCAACTAACTCTAAAAGAGCTTTTAATTTATCAGCTCTAAGACAACTTTCATACCTTTTAAAGCTGCAATCAGCTAACAGAAGGCAATATTCACAAGGACACAAAACCTGACCTTTTAAGTAACTGTTTTAGGCAAGTGTGTCTTCTCTTCCAGGTTGGCTGATCTCATATGGCGAGCTTTAAACTAGCCTCGCTGGGGGAGGGGGCCACAGGAAGACGAGGAGACACCACCCGAGCAAGACAGGTGACAAATGCAAGGAGTGCCCAGGTAAGAAACAGGGGTCCAGACAGTCTCCCAAATCAGGGGGTGGCACATGCAGCTAGGCAAGGCCTGAAATGCCTATATACCAATGCTCGTAGTATGGGGAACAAACAGGAGGAACTTGCCCTCAGACTAGCCAGTTCAGACCCAGACATAATATAGGGCTTACAGAAACATGATGGGATTCATCCCACGACTGGGCAGCTAGCATTAGGGGCTATAGGCATTGCAGGCAGGATAGAGAAGGAAGGAAAGGTGGGGCTGTGGCACTCTATGTCAAGGAGCAATACACATCCTCTGCCAGCAGAATGGGGTCAGAGGAGGGGCAAGCTGAAGTGCTCTGGGTCAAGATACAAGGGGGCTGTGGGGAGAGGGATCTAATGGTGGGGGTCTACTACAGACCCCCCAACCAAGGGGAGGAGCTGGACCAGGAATTTTTGGGCCAGCTTGCAGAGGCACTTAAGGCAAGTGATGTAGTTGTCATGGGTGATTTAAATTACCCAGACATCTGCTGGGAGGAACAGTCAGCCAGGTTGGACCGGTCCAGGAGGTTCCTGGCCGAGATACAGGACCTCCACTTAATTCAGGAGGTGCACAGTCCCACCAGAGGAAATACCCTGTTGGACCTGGTCCTGGCCACAGGCGACAACCTGGTAAGGGGCCTCAAGGTCCTTGACCACCTGGGTGATA
>NW_017728992.1:164343752-164343957 GCF_001723915.1 Gavialis gangeticus | reverse complement strand
GTGTTGAGGGAGCTAGCAGGGCCCTTGGCACAGCTTTATAGAGTGCTCGTGGTGCTCGGGCCAGGTGCCAGATGATAGGAAGATAGCCATCGTGGTCCCCATCTTTAAAAAAGGGAGGAGGGAGGACCCAGGCAACTATAGGCCCATCAGTCTTACCTCAATCCTAGGGAAACTCTTTGAGAAGATCATCAAGGAGCACATCTGC
>NW_017728992.1:164339780-164343611 GCF_001723915.1 Gavialis gangeticus | reverse complement strand
GTCTTTCTGGACTTCAGCAAGGCCTTTGACACCGTCTCCCACCCCATCCTCATTAAAAAATTGGGTGACTGTGGCATTGATGCCTACACAGTCAGATGGATTGCAGATTGGCTGAAGGGTCGTACTCAGAGGGTGGTGGTGGATGGGTCATACTCGACCTGGGGGGAAGTGGACAGCGGAGTCCCCCAGGGCTCGGTCCTTGGGCCTGCGCTGTTCAATTTCTTTACCAGCGATTTGGATGACAGGGTGAAAAGCAACCTGTTTAAATTTGCTGATAATACCAAAATTTGGGGTGAGGTGAGCATGCTAGTAGGGAGGGAAAGACTGCAGCAAGACCTGGATAGGTTACAGGGGTGGGCTAACAAAAACAGGATGCGTTTCAATACTAAGTGCAGAGTGCTGCACTAGACACTCCTCAGTTTGAGAGCCACATCTCCCACCTCTCAGAAGATTCCCCTAAATTCCCACACATGAGGCTAGGGACATCCTTCATCCACTGTGCTGAAGCACCACCATGATGAGAAAGGAATGCAAGTTCATGGAGCCTGAAGGAGACAACACAAGTGCGAGCCTGAATGCAGTCTAGTTATTAGGGTACTCGCCTGCAAGGAGATATTCCCAGATTCAGATCCTTGGATCCCTGGATTATGCGGTTTCTGTTTTTTTTTCCAGTACTGGTTTCACATGATTCCATATGCTAAGTGCTGATGCTATACATGCCTCTCCTGCCCCAAATGACTCCATGCTCTTTACTGCACAGTGGCACAGCCTCAACAGCAGGGATGGAGGGATAGAGGGTATGCACCCCAGGCTTAGCCTTTAGCCTAGTGATTAGCAGCAATGCTCATTTTCTCTGATAAAGAATTGCAAATTCTCTGATAACCCACTCCAAATCTGCAATTAAAATGAAACACCACTATACATATAGGTATCGATTGAACACAATGTTTTATTGATAATATTTACAATTTTAAAGCTATTTGGAAGCCTACCAGTGCTTCAATCACTATAATAAAATAAAGTCTAAATACCTATACATTTTGGTATTTGATTTGGGTTTTGCTCACCAGGATGGTGCCCCCCAGCCATGCCCCTCACCCACAGCTCCCTGCCCCCCTCCCAACCCTGCCAGAGGGAGCCCCCAGCTGCCAGGGCTAGAGCCAAGGACCCAGATTCGCAGCCCTCTGCTCCCTGCAGCAGCACCTGAGCCCCAGCTGCTGCCTGTGGGAGGCGGCGGCTGCTGCAGTGTAGTGGAGTGTGGAGCCCAGCTCCTGCTCCCCATGAGTGGCGCAGCCAGAGTGGAGCCCATGGTGGGGGGTGCAGGCTGCCTACCTCAAGCCTGGGTGGGGGAGTGGCCTGCTCTGCTGCCGCGCACCTGGGTGAGTTGGGTGCTATGTGCCCCCCAGATCTGTGCACAGGGTGGGGGCAGGGGCAGGCTGCCTGCTGTAGGCTCAGGCCCCACGCCCTGCTGCCCCCCCCCCCGGGTCTCCATGGCCTGGCAGGCAGGACCCAGTGTGGCAGGGCACAGCAGAGCTGGGTGGGGAAACTCTTTGCTTCTGCAAGCCCTGTGCTGCCCTGGCAACATACCCCCGGCTCACCCCACAGCAGCAAGGGGCACAACCCCTCACTGCCCTCTGGAGGAGCTGTCCACAGCCCCATCCTGCTCCCTGCCGAGGCCCTGTGGTCACACATTCCAGCCCCAGGCCCCATGCACTGCCCAATGGGGCAGCAGCCCCAGACCCAACCCTACCCAATTTCTTCCTTCCTCCATCCCTATGGTAGCCTCAATTCTCTCCTTCCCCCCCACTGCAGACTTACCTGCAGGAGCGGCACTCCAGGCTGCCCCCTGCCTGAGCACCCTCCTCCCACTCCACCCAGCCCCTTGCAGACTGGAATTCTGTCAGCCTGCAGAGAGCTCTTTGCAAAACTGCAAATCCATGTGTTTCCACATTAAAATGAAAAATCCATGTTCTTCTTGGGTAAAAGGGAAAATCCACGGTTCTTGCCATTTTTCCATGGGAAATAGAAAACCTGGATCCTTGGTGATTAGGGAACTTTTCTAAGAAGTCTTTAAAGGAGCTAGCTCTCGTACTTCCTCAACTAGTGCTCTACCCACCAGACACCACCTGTGGCCGTGTCTTAAAAATGAAGCTTCCCCAACTGCATTTTGTGAAGGGCTTAACAGTGTAAGTGTTTCTTCGTGTGCTTAGATTACACCTACAGGATGGCACTTAGCTACCCAGACCAGGGGTGCTCTGGCCACACACCAAAACAGAACTGCAGCCACTCTTGGGAGTTTTAGGTGCTTCTAAGATTATGTTGTAATTGAGAGCTGGATTTAGGGGACCGTAATTTTCGGTTTACACACCTGTGAGTTGAAACTCAAAAGGAATCCTACAAAAAAATGGAAACCTGGTCATATTACTAGAGAAGATTATAAGCGTATCGCACAGACATGCAGAGAGAAAATTAGGAAGTCCAAGACACCTTTATAGATGCAAGTGGCAAGAAACATAAAAAGGCAACAAACAAGTATGACAAAAGAAGAGGACCAAAGAAACCATAGGTTCCTCAAGGCATGTTACCTAGTTTACAGATGATGCAGTATTTAATGGCTGAATTACTTAATGGCTTTCTTACTTCAATCTTCACAAAGAGAGTCAGTTACCAAATGACAAGCACAGTTGGCAACAAAAACGCAGATGGAAACAAAGAGCATAGAGCAGTGGTGCTCAACCTTTTTGCCTGGCAGGCCAGGTTGGCAGTGCCTGGTCCATCTGTGGGTTGATCCAGCCAGCGTTCCCAATCCAGCACCTGGGCAGGCACAGTGGACACCATCTGGCCATATGGAAGCAAGTCGGGGCAGGCTGTTCTCAATGCAGCCCCACAGGAGAAAGGAACTTGACCCAGCCCCATGGAGAGGAAGGGATGTGGCCCAGCCCTGTGGGGGAAGGGGGACATAGCCAGGTCCCAACCCAGCCTCACAGGAAGGAGAAAGGGTGTGTCCTGACTGTAGGGGGTGTGGCCAGACCCCAACCCAGCCCCACAGAGAGAGAAAAGAGGATGTACCCTGGCCCTATGGGGAGAGGGGGCATGATCAGGCTCCAACATGGCCCCACAGGGAGGGAAGGGGGCATAGCTTGCTGCTGATCCAGAAGTGGGGGGCAATACAGCCCAGCTGTGCAGAGGAAGGGGTCACAGGCCAGTCTGGCCCAGCCTGGACTGGCTGCGATGGGCTTGGGTTTTATGAATTTGGCAGGGGGGAAGGGATTCCCAGCCAGTTAAGGATTAGTAGAAGTTGATGCCTTCAAGTTGGCTAGATGGGATGCACATTTGGGTACTGAAGGAATTGGCTGATGTAATTTCTGAGCCATTGGCTATCATCTTTGAGAATTCATGGAAGTTGGGTCTGGTCCCAGGTGATTGGAAAAGGCAAGTACAGTGCCCGTCTATAAAAACAGGAAGAAGGAAGATCTGGGGAATTACAGACCAATAAGCCTAACCTCAATACCTGGTAAGATCAAGGAGCAGGTCAAGGAATCTACTGTAAAGCAGGTAGAACAAGGTGTGCTGACAGACGTACCTTGGCTGCGCTCTAACTCATGGCGCTTTATACAAAGTGCCATGAGTTAGAATACCTCCCCCCTCCCCCCTGACCCAACATATGTTGAGTTGGGGCAGGGAGGCTGGAGCCTCCAAGGAGCTACAGAAGCCTCTGAGGAGGCTGCCAACACACCCCTCTCCCTAGCCCTGCTCCTCTTGCCCCCCTCCCCCCAGAGCAACTGCAGAATAGCCCTCCTTGGTGATGACCCCTTCTTTCCATTGGGTGTA
>NW_017728992.1:164330305-164334780 GCF_001723915.1 Gavialis gangeticus | reverse complement strand
AGCCCTGCTCCTCTTGCCCCCCTCCCCCCAGAGCTGCCAGCTGGGGTTTGTTCCCCGCTTGGAGGGGGTGGGGGTAGAAGAGAGCTCCCCCACCTAGCTGGCCTGGCCCAGCTCTCCCCAGTACCCCAGCTGGGGTAGCTGAGGTGGAGCCATGAGGCAAGAGGTTCCGTTCCACCTGCCCACCCCACTCCAGCCAGGCAGCAAAACCCAGCTGTCAGATCATCGTGCTCAACAGGTAATCATCAACAGCTAAAATCTGGATTCCCCAGGGATCTGTCCTGGGTCCAGTACTATTCAACATTTCCATTAATGATTTTAATGATGGGACTGAATGTACACCTAGCAAATTAACAGATGAGACAAAGTTGGGTAAAGTTGTAGACACTGGAGGGCAGGGCTAGAGTCCAGAAGGACCTGGATAGACTGAAGAAGTGGTCCACCTTCAATCATATTAAATTCAACAAGGACAAGCACAAAGGCTTGCTTGCACTTGGGACAGAACAACTGCATGCACATATACAGATCATGAAATAACTGGCTAGGCTGCAGTACTGCAGAGAAGGGCCTAAAGCTATGCAACTGTGGCACTGATGCTACACAGTCAGATGGATTGCAAATTGGCTGAGGGGCCACACTCAGAGTGGTGGTGGACGGGTCATTTTCGACCTAGAGGGATGTGAGCAGTGGAGTCCCCCACGGTTCAGTCCCTAGGCCCACACTGTTCAATTTCTTTATTAGCGACTTGGACAAGGGGGTGAAAAGCACCCTGTTAAATTCGTGGACGACACCAAGATTTGGGGTGAGGTGGGCACGTTAGAAGGAGGGACACAATACAGCCAGACCTGGACGGGTTACAGGGGTGGGCAAATGAGAATAGGATGGGATTCAATACTGACAAGTGAAGGGTGCTGCACTTGGGCAGTAAAAACCAGCAGGATACCTATAAGGCTTGGGCACTCTTCTCCAAAGTCGCAGAAAGAGATCTTGGAGTCATTATCAATTCCAAGATGAACATGGGCCGCCAATGTGAGGACACAGTCAGTAGGGCTAACCGCACCTTGTCGTGTATCCACAGATGCATCACAAGCAGGGCCAAGGAGGTGATCCTCCCACTCTATGTGACACTGGTCAGGCTGCAGTTGGAGTACTGCATCCAGTTCTGGGCGCCGCACTTCAGGAGGGATGTGGACAGCATTGACAGGGTGCAAAGGAGGGCCACTCGCATGATCTGGAGACAGCAGGGCAGACCCTACGAGGAGAGGCTATGGGACCTTAACCTGTTCAGCCTTCACAAGAGAAGGCTGAGAGGGGATCTGATGGCCATCTACAGACTTACCAGCGGGGAATGGGAGAAACCCTGATCCCCTGAGCACCTCCCGGAGTAACAAGGAACAACGACCATAAGTTGTTAGAGAGTAGGTTCAGACTAGACATTAGAAGGCGCTACTTCACAGTCAGGGCAGCTAGGATCTGGAACCAACTTCCAAGGGAAGTAGTGTTGGCTCCTACGTTGGGGGTCTTTAAGAGGAAGCTTGATGATTACCTAGCTGGGGTCATTTGAGCCCAGTTTTCTCTTCTGCCCAGGGCAGGGGGTCAGACTAGAAGATCTGCAAGGTCCCTTGATCTACATCTATGAATCTATGACCTGGGGTTGCAGTAGACTGTGACCGGAGGCAGTCTTGGTGCCAGTCCCAGTACCAGCCCACGCACCTGTCAAAGGTAGTCTGCCCACCTGTCTTTCCTGCCATGCCTTTGATAGAATTAATAAGTTGGTTCCAAGGCAGGAGGCTGCCCATTTATGCCCTACTACTCAGGGCGTACTATACAACTCCAACCTCCCCTCTTATAATGTCCCAAGCCTCACAGGTGTAATACTACTGCCTGTTACTTCTGAGTTCCTCTTATGCTAAGGCTTTCTGCGCCCCTGTAACTGTGCCCCCTCTCTGATGCTAGGGCTTTCTGCACCCCTGTAGCTGCGCCCCTCTCCGGTGCTAGGGCTCTCTATGCCCCACATAGCTCCAGTCCTCCAGTATAAACAGAAACACAAGCATAAGCCCCTAGGCTATAACTTTATCACCGACAACAGCGCTATGCCCCTTTAAGGAGACAAACTTCCACCCTTAGGACAGCAAGCTCCCTATCCTAAGTACCTGGGAGGTTCCTAAAGTCTTGCAGCACTTGGGTAGTAGGGCTGTGCAAAGCTTTGGACCCTGATTCAATTCAGCAGAGATTCGGCCCAATTTGGTGGCCGACTCTCCGAATCCAAATCAAATCAGAGGACCCTTTAATCTCCCCAAATCGAGTCGGAACCCTCCGAATTGATTTGGAGAGATTTGGCGATTCGGACATAGACACAGCTTTAAATGTTTTTTCTACATATCTCTAGGTGGCAGTCAGCTCGTGAATGCTGTGATGCTGGGGCACATGGAATGTCCCACAGAAGCATGGGGGGCTCCCCAGCATGCTCGGCAGCAGACCTGGAAGTGGACCAGAAGCACTTCTGGTCTACTACTGGGTCCACTGGAGAGTTCACTGCCCCGCCCCCGCACTCCCCTGGCTCAGTGACTGGTGCCTCCTGGGTCTGGGGGGCACCCGGGGTCCCCCCCAGCCGACTGTTGAGCCAGGGGGGTGTGGCGGCCCCCCCTGCACACTCCCTGGCAGACCCGGAAGTTGACCAGAAGTATTTCCAGTCCCCTTCTGGGTTCGCTGTCAAGTACACAGGGGGGAGCCCCCCGTGCTCCTGTGAGATGCTCCATCCGCCCCGGCACAGCAGCATTAACAAGCTGCACCTGGTACCTCAAGGCATATAGAAAAAACATTTAAAGCTGTGTCAATATCCAAACCACTGATTCTCCAAATCAGCACTGTATCTTCAGATTTGGCTGAATCAAATCAGGGACAGTGATCCGAATCAACAAATTGAATCGCTGTCCCTGATTCCGGTCGAATCTAAATCCAATAGGGCCTGTTTCACACACCTCTATCGGGTAGCAAAGCAGGCAGCACCAGATCTCAGGTAGCTGCATGTGCCTGCTAGCTACAGCCCCGAATTTATATGTCCTGAAACCTTGCCTCCTTCCAGTCATGTGATGACTGCAAAAGCTGCCCAATTTTCCCCTTAGGCTATTACTTCGGGGACCCACAGCTAGGGAGCTCTGCTTAACTGCCAGAGCTCCCTGGCCAGGCTGCTTTAGCCTTAAAGGAGCAGGCACATCTTACTGCCCTGTTACACAGACCATTAAGTGATTATGAACCAGTGTGCTCTTTCGTAAAAGACAACAGTATATTGGGTTGTATTAACAGGAGTGCCAATTGCAAATTAAAGGAAGTGAATCTTCTGCTCTACTATGTACTGGTGAGTACTGTGGTTTTGGGCCTCACACTTCAAGAATGAAGTGCCCAGATTGGAAAGAGATACGCAGAAAGCAACAAAAATATTAGAGACCTGGGAAGCATGATTCAAGAGGAAAGGCTGAAGGAACTAGGGTTATTTACCCTGGAGAAGAGAAAATTAAGGGGGCATTGGATAACAGTCTTCAATACCTGAAAGGTGTTTATAAAGAGGATGCAGATAGACTATTCTCTGTGGCTGTAATGGACAGGAGTAGGAGCAACAGACTCAAACTGCAGCAGAGAAAAGTTAGATTGGAGATTTCTGACTACAAAGGTGGTCAAGCATTGGAACAGACTACCTAAAGAGGTTGTGAACTCCACCCCTAGAGCAGGTTAGCTAGACACTTGGCTGGGACTTTTAGTCAGGAACAATACTGCCTTAGGCAGGGGACTGGACTAGATGGGCCTGGGAGATCCCTTCAAGTCCTACCTTGCTATGACCCTAAAGTCTACCTAAATTCTATTTTAGGTTCATAGATTCACAAATGCTAGGGTCGGAAGAAAACTCAACAGATCACTGAGTCTAATCCCCTGTCTAGGCAGGAAAGAGTGCTGGGGTCAGTTGACCCCAACCAGATGCCTATCCAGCCTTCTCTTAAAGACCCCCAAGGTAGGAGAGAGCACCACCTCCTTTGGAAGCCCATTCCAAGTTTTGGCCACCTTCACTGTGAAAAAGTCTTTCCTGGTATCTAGGCTAAATCTGCTCTCCGTGAGTTTATGACCACTGTTCCTTGTTACCCCAAGAAGCGACCTGGTGAACAGAGCATTTCCGATCCCTTGCTGCATCCCCCTAATGAATTTGTAGGCAGTCACAAGATCACCTCTTAGCTTTCTCTTGCGGAGGCTGAAGAGGTCCAGATCCCTCAGTCTCTCCTCATAGGGCTTGTCCTGTAAGCCCCTAACCATACGAGTGGCCCTCCTCTGGACTCTCTTGAGTCTATCAACATCCTTCTTGAACTATGGGGCCCAAAACTGGACGCAGTACTCCAACTGTGGTCTAACCAAAGTCGCATAGAGGGGAAAGTATCACCTCCTTGGTTCTCTCTGTCATGCATCTACTGATGCATGATAAAGTCAAGTTA
>NW_017728992.1:164323745-164325305 GCF_001723915.1 Gavialis gangeticus | reverse complement strand
TTGAACTATGGGGCCCAAAACTGGACGCAGTACTCCAACTGTGGTCTAACCAAAGTCGCATAGAGGGGAAAGTATCACCTCCTTGGTTCTCTCTGTCATGCATCTACTGATGCATGATAAAGTCAAGTTAGCTTTGCTGACGATTGTGTCACACTGACGACTCGTGCTCAAATTTTTTTTTCAGATCTCACCGTAAGTGCTCAAGTCACTTTAAAAATAAACCTGAGGTACTTTGGAGGTACTAAGTGATACAACTTTACCCATAATTTTGAAGCACAGGTGATCAGAACCTCTGTTTGTCTTATCCTAAAATGGTACTGCTTACAGCCCACTCTCTCTTAACATCACGCAGTTAAGAAGGACACCAGGTTAAAGCTGTTCATATTTATCAATATACTTACCCAAATTCCTCTATAGAGTCAGAACCTCCACCCCCAAAATGGAAGGTAGGCATCTTTCAAATAGTTGTTAGGGAACAACGAAATAAAAGATACTTAAGTTGTATCCAAAAAAGCTTCACATGTATAAATAAGTTGTTTATCATAAATCTTACCTGAAGTGTTTTAAGACCTGATGAAACATACGCAAAGAATCATTTTAAGATGTTTTAATTTGCTTGAAAAGTACAGACATGTTTTCAACATCTCTATTACTATTAGCACAATATCTTGACTCCTAGGTTTTGACAAGTCCCATATCCACAGAAGGGTTCGTACACAACAAAACCCTATTACGTCCTTGGCCTGAGACAGTCTGGTTGAATCCCTTATAAACAAAGGGGAAAAAAACAACACATTGCAGTGCAATGTACTGTCATTGAGCATAATCATGATCTGTCCTTATTGTACAAAAAATAACTAATGAAGACGGTTTTTCTAATACAAAGTTAGCCTTTAAAAACATGGCCTGCAATTTCTACTATGAGATGATACTACTTTATTTGCCACAGAAAAAAATGAAAAAGTAGAGTCAGCATCACTGGTACACTGCTCTCTGGGCAAACTCCCACCTGCATTAGGAGGGCAAAACTACACAAAAAAGTATTCAGATTGCCCCAGGCATATTTATGCTAACTGTATGTTTGGCTAGAAGACTGTGTAGGGGCTGCTTATAATTCCCCAAATTGGATAATAAGCTAAGAATTTGTGGGGCTCTATAAAGAAGAAAAGTGATCCATTAGAAGTCACATCAATCAAAGCTGGTGCCTCCAACCATTTTACAAATGTGATTATTTTAAACAAACAAAATTAACATCCAAAGCTGTAAACCTGCAAAGGTTTATTTCACAACAGCCACAACATGCTTTTTCTTCTCCGACACAAATGGCAAGGATCCTGGCTTGCTGTGCTTACGGCGATTCAAGTCCCTAGAAACAGACAAGAGAAAGATGAAACTCAATGGCAAGTATCAGAAGGTCAGATATGCTAGATTTTTGCTTAAGTCACTACTGTAAGCATCCTACAGTTCCTAAAAATGAGTGTTTTCAGAATAAAAAATAAATAAAGCAGCTAGCTTTCATTAATAGGCTGGCGGACCTCCTCCGGCGGGCTTTAAACTAGG
>NW_017728992.1:164316599-164323734 GCF_001723915.1 Gavialis gangeticus | reverse complement strand
GTCCCTTCTGACCCTAGAAACTATGAAACTATGAATATTTGCATTCAAAATTTGAAAATCTGTTACACTTAGAAAAAGTCCATATTTTTAAACAGACCCTCCCTTCTAGAGCAGGAACACTGGGTTTTGTTGGTTATTTTTAATTATAAACTAGACTTTCTGCAGACATTTATAAAAGTGGGGGTGGAGTGGGGTGGGGTGGGTGGTCCTTTGGCTAGGAAGGGTACCAGGACCAGAGTAACAATAAACCTGCTCAGACCCACCCACTCCTCTATTCTCTGTCTCTGCATATGCCAATGTTTCCTCTTCCACTGGCACAGGAAAGGGAACCCAGGTGTTTTGGACTCTACCCTCTACTGCTCTTAGGGTAGCTGTACAGATGCCTCATGGGAATGAAAAAGTCTTTCATAAAAATTCTGAGCCTGGCACCTCAGAAAGTTAAATGTGATCCTGCCTTCACAATTAAGACTAATCCTTCTATCATTAGAGTCCACAGAAGATTTGGGAAGGGAATGAGGCCTCCCCACAATCTGATATTCTTTCCAACTCCTCAGAGGGCCTGGGGAATAAGTTGGTCCCCCTTGCTACTCCTGGCAAGCTGGCCTGCACTTTATACAAAACTAAAGATTATTAATCCAATAACTGATATTCATTTGTCCAAATCCATATCAGTTTTTTACATGAGCTGCTCCCTTGTTGAGGCCCCATGCAATATTGTTACAGTATCGTAACAGCATGTTTTACTAAAACAAACTGGAAATTAAAAAAAACCATAGAGGAAACTTACTTTCGCCGACGAGCTTCCCTCATGACACGTTGCTCCTTGGCCTGGCTATAGATGGCTTTGGGTAGGTGACGGTGACGAGCTATGCGCTTGATTTGGGGATGGTGCTGGAACTTCTCCTTCAGCTTTTGGTTGTAATTCATAGCTGCTTTCTCTCGCGGGGCAAGCTGTGGAAAACAGATGGGTTAAAGACGTGATGATATAACTTCTGCTACAAAACAAATCTGAATACAGAAAACAGCTTGCAGGTTTTCCTCTGACAATGTCCTCTCCGCCCCTCCCCCCCCATAACCCTAAAAAACAGACTGAGGCTAATTAATAGCAATCCTTAACACGTTTTGTGCAACTCCGTTGCTCAAATACAAAAGTGGCACCATATTCTAAATTTTACCCAGGTAGTTAATTTTATTTCTCAAGTAATGGACTTAAAACAAAACAAAACACAAAAAACCCCCAGAGAACAGAGAAGAAATGGAGACTACCAACTTGTTAGTAGCTCTAAGCAGGTTGGGGAATAAGATTTGGCATCTTATATCAAAGCAGAAGAACATGAAATTGCAAATGAGTGTTAGCACCAGCTGGTTATCAGCTTCTGCTATGAAACAAAGATGCATAGCCATTTTCCCATTTAACAACATATATTCTTAAGAAAATGTCTTTTTATAGCTTCTTCTGAAGGCAAAATAGTATCTTCATTGGGTCTGTGCAACCGGGATCTACATCTATTTTAACAAAACCAGTCTGTTAGAAATTGCAATGTACAAATGAGAAATGTAAGTCTTGAATTGTTCATTTTGCACACACTGAGTTTGAACTTTTATTAGGCAAATAAAATGAAACTTTAGTGTAAAGAGTACAGGGTATATGGGCGAATTAAAATTGCTACAAGAACTATTACATTGTAATTTTAAAACCAACAACCCAAACTCTGACAGTTCTTTTGCACTGAGCATTAGAAGTGAGATCTTGCTCTTTTCTGGGTAATATGCAGAGGATGTTACTTAAATGAAGTTTGTGACCCTTTAGTGCTTCGTTTTCTGGCAGTATAAGGAAGATTGGTAATTTTTGGCTTTGGTTTAAATATCCTGCTGATTCAGACCCACAGCTACCAGAAATGTCAAGTTCGGTTCTTTGTGGGTTTGCTAGAAGATCTGTGTACCGTGCACTTTCACACCTCCATTCCTAGGGCAGGGCATATTGAATCTTTATCAGAAATATTTTCTAAAAAGTGGTCACAAGCTTATCAAACTAACTCGAAGCTGTACATACCCTCTTCCCAGCCCCAACTTTCCTGTATTCTACTCACTCCCCCTCAGAAAAAAAAAATTCTGACTAGAAACCCTTTCCATTCTGAAAGATTTTGACAGCAGCTTTTTGCCTCCTAAATAGTGCAACTACTTCAGTAGCAAAAATTAAGAACATAAAGATAATATACACTGCTCGTATTACTCATTTCAGTTTCTTGGTTCATAATTTCAGTAATTCTTTAGTTATTGTAGGACCTTCTAAGGCAGACCAAACCTGAAATTCTAATATGGGAGAACAAGCAGAAACGCTCCCATTCACATATGTATTTTTAAACAAATGATTTTGGACCTTCTTCCCGATTTATGAAAACATTCTTTTGTTGACAGTTTTTGGGGGGGAGGGTTAAAGGCATGTCAATAAATTTTTCTCCTTTTAGAGGTCACCTTTATTACATAACCTCCCCAACTAAAATTTTAATATATTCTGAAGAAATACTTCCGCTACAGGCTCAGACATTCTTTTGGTCTGAAACATCTTGCTTCCAAGTCCTCAATTATATTAATAAAACATGGTAAAAGTTTCTGTCTTTTGGACTATAAAAACATAGGTGTCATTAGTGTGGCTATAATTTATCCATCCTTTGAATGGAAAATGTATTCAAATATCAAAGCACAAAAATACACTGAATTTTTGTTTCCAGGGTTTCTAATCCCTAAAACAAATTCTTCCTTTCAATACCTGCCATAATCCCTTAAATTTCAACAAGCAAGCAAATCCTGCAGTCCTTACCAGTTTATATATATAAATTCCCCTTGTAGTCAAGTTCATTTTACTGAGCCAGCCTAAATAGCTGTTTCAGTCAATAAATCCCCGGTGTTCCCACTATGTAGCAAACTGCCAACATAATCCAAATTAAAGACCTTTTATTTTAATTAAAAGCAATGATTTTCTTCAATTTAAGAGGAACAAACTGCTGATGACTTATTTCAACTTTGCTGATTTTGCAGACAAAAGTGATTCTGTAAATTAATTTATGATGCATCCAGGATGTCTTGTTTGAGTGAGTGAGTGAGTGAGTGAGTGAGTGAGTGAGTGAGTGAGTGAGTGAGTGAGTGAGTGAGTGTGTGTTAGATGCATGCAAAATGAGATATTTCAATATTTCAGTCTGTTGCAATTTTTGTAAGTTATTTTATATACTTGTGGTAAAGATAGTTACACTGGGACTTTTAACTGTGGGAAATGCTATGTAAAAGGGATATCACCTATTATAATCAGAATTATCCTCTAAGCGAAGAAAGCCAAAGGGTCAAAGTTACTGTCTAAATACTAAAGCTGAAGGCATAAGATACCAGAGGAAAGAAAGATATTGCACAGAAAGGGGAAAGCCCTGTTGCCAATAACTGTTCTGCAATGGTGGATGCAAGCACCCATTAACTTCAATGATGCTTCATGCAGACATGGGGTCCACTCAAGCAAAGCAGGCTTCCTGAACTGGGGCCATGGTGTTTAGGGACTAAAATGCTCCAACAAATTTTGAGACATCATTAGAATATATATAATACTACGGGTGAAAAGACCCTGCCCTAGGGAGCTTATAATGAACCTGTACCCTCCTTGCCATTAGGGAAGAAATTTGCATTCTAGTGTCCCTGACAAGTCTAAGCTCTGTTTTCATCAAAACAGAATGCCCATCCCTCTTGATGAATGGTAAATCAGAGAAGGACAGTGTTATGCTGTCACATAAAACAACCTTCAGTTATGACTGACCACCAGAAGAATCCTGATCTTTAGGCCAATGGCAACTGGGACAACAAGGGATAAAACATGAGAAATGATACAGGGAAGGATGGAGATTAATTGTGCCACTTAATGGAGGCAATGATATGAAATGAAAAGCAAGGGGAAAACAGAAGTAGCACCTATATTGTCTGTACTGGCAAAGTGTGTCCCAGGTCAACCCTTTCCTATTGCTGTCTTCCTTAATGGGAGAGGCAGAACCCAGTCATTTCTGGTGCTTTCTCCATTCTATAAAATATATCCTTGTAAGCATTTTCCAAAGGAACCTTGATGCAAGGGGACAACTAAGCTAAAAATATGTCCTTTTAAATAGGTCTGCATTTGCACTGTACCTCTGTTCAAAAAGCACTATTCTGGGGCTGCAATGAAACTGCTGTAACTCAGCCTGGAGAATATGAGGCAAATGCTATCTAATCTGCCCAGGTTGCTCTTTTTTGGTTAGGGGAGCTAGAGCCCAAATGCAATATTTAATAAAATATTAACAGATTCTAGAAATATTTCTGGCTGCAGCATGCCTTTATTTCTACATTTCCTCTTGCCTTAATGAAGCAACTTCTTATATGCATTGCTACTAATTGTCATCAATTGTTACCTTTCAACTTAATTTAAAGCTTACTACATCTGAATTGAGAACACTAACACTAAAGAAAATATGGACGTTAAACAGCAGCCCAAATTATAGCAATTTCAGCCCCAGAAGAATAAAAGTCACTCCTGAGCTAATGTGATGCCATTTATACCACCCAGAACTACCTATGTATAAGCCTTATGTCACAAAATGAAATTTAACGCTCAAAGTAGATTGAAAGAACAGTCAATTATTCAGACAGGCTTGATGCTCTCTTGCTAATGTGGTTTGCTAAACCAGAATACAAGGAGCTGTAACTGAACTTCCCATCAACTCTTTTGCATTACTTAAGTCAAGAGGTTTTGCTCTTTTCATGCCTTTTTCAGAACAGTGCAGATAAGCGGTAACCCTACATGCCACATGGATTAAAGGTTCTTTTCATACCAATACTTTATGCTTTCCAGAATACCAACCATTCCCCAACTAGAAAGCATTTTTGAATTGTTCTGTACTCTGCTTTATTTCCCAGTCAGTTCTTTACTTCTAAAGGAGGACTGACAAGCAGATCTGGGCCTGTTTCTCAATATGCAGAATGGTAACCACGTGAGAATCGACAAGAGCCACTTCCACGTAGTGATCCCACCTGACAGCCAAGGGCTCCCAAACAGACAAAAATACCAAAGCGCATAAAGATAAAGACGCGGACACTGTTTTTGTTGTGCGACAGAAGAACTACCATGTCAGGGGGCTGGATCATAAGTTTTGCAATGTTTTATCATTCAAGTCAGGGCTGGGGTGGCACAGGCGCTAAGGCATACAGTTAACAACCCAAAGATCACAAGTTTGAGGTCACAGCAGAAGTGCTCATAGTGTGGCCTGTCAGAGTCCAATGACTGTGCAAATTCTGCTAAATGCCTTTTCACAAGGACATGAAAAAAGAAGGCACATACCAACTGCAGCACAGATCCTTGATGCTCTTGTGTAGGTTCTATGCATCTTACTACTACAGTTCAGAAAAATACACCTCTTCACACAAAAGCGAACTTCCCATTTCTCTCCCACACGCCTTATTTATTTATTTTAAAGAGTTCATTTCCCCATGTAAACCAGAAGTAGTTTGTCTTAAATTTCTAGGCCTCTTCCAGATTAAGATACGAGTACATTGGGCATATTAAAAAGTTGACTCTTGGTACTCCATACCCCATACAGTGGCTGATGGGTAATTGTAGGGTAAATAAAGCACACTGTGAACCAAGAAATAAGTCCTATATTAAAATTTGCTGGTTTTTTTCTTTTCTCCCAGCAACTATATAAAAAGTGCAATTTATGTTTTAGAACAGACCAGAGTTCTAAAGTTGTTTTTAAAATCCAATCTCTCTTATGTCTTGAACAACTGAATTTAGTTTAACTCCAGTCCTAACACAGAATCAAGTTGATTCAACTGTCAGTAGAGTGCGGGCATTGTATGCCTCTGGCTCCTTCAGCCTTTGAGTCTTGCTTATTTCACTGATTTTGTGTAATGAGTGAAATGCCAAATATATTAAGAAAACAAAGGTAAAATGCATGCCATAACTGATGACTAATTGGGCAGCCATAGTGCTACAACTTTCCTATCAGACAAATACTGGCCAGCCACAACATCAACAGCACATTTAGTCTAATTTACCTGGAATCAGGATCCAAATGAGAAGCAGAAGTCTTGCTACACTTGCTATCAGCAGTAAGCAAACAAGAAAGGACCGAGGCCTCCTTAGAATAAATGAATCTTTAAAACATAGTACCTCACTTAAGAAAAAGACGCTGTCGTGTTATTAAAAACGCAATCGTTTTGGGATGAGTCATTCAAGAAAGAATGACACCTAAGAAAAATACAGCCGCTTAAACAGCCAAGTTTTCAGAACAAGTACTTCAGAGCTCTCTCTGGAATTACTGACTCTTCATTTCTGAACTTCAGTAAGATGCTACAGGAAGACTGGACATTTATAAAAAGGCAAGCATTCCTTCCTTTATTGTACTAATATAGGCACACTAAAGGTAGGAAGGAGAAATGCTACAGAAAAAAACTGAACCTAGTAAATAGTCACTGCTGAACACCTAACAGGAACTGCTATACAGAAACAGACAGCACTTCCATCCAGTCCAGTATCCTGGATCTGACAGTGGCCAACTTCAGATGCTACAAAGAAAGATGCAAGAACTTCCTAGAAGACAGAGGGGAGATAATCGGTTCTCCCCCAAGGGTTTTATCCTATAACTTTGTTACCTGTTGTCTCCAAACCTTCATTAAATCTTTCCAAACTCAGTCTGAAGAAGGAGCTTAAGGCAGTGAGATATTGTTTGCAAAAAGATTGCCTCATTATAGTTATAGTGTCCCCTTATTCATGTGTTATGAGACAAGGAAAACAGAAGCTCCCAAATTCATCATATCCCCTCCTATTTAACTCTATTTTGAGATAAACAATCCCCAATTTCAATTCTTCACGAGTTTTTCCATGTTTTTAAATATTTGTTGTTGTCTCTCTCAAAACCCTCTCTAATTTCCTTTTTGGGACAGGGGGATCAGTGCTGCAACACCATATTAAGGGCAAAGAAATGATTTCTGGTTATTACATAAAATGGCATATTCTTATGTATTAAGCAGACAATCTTATGAACTTAGTCATATAGGGAATCATGTTATGCTCTGATTTGGCACAAATGCCTGTAAACAGAGGGAAGGCTTTGGGGGGGGGGGGGGG
>NW_017728992.1:164313213-164316519 GCF_001723915.1 Gavialis gangeticus | reverse complement strand
TTCTCTGTTTTTGCACAAATGCCTGTAAAAAGAGGGGAAGGTTTTGGGGGGGGGGGGGGTTCCTTTTTACTAGACCAACTATAAAGTACCCCACTTCAGGGCTTCCTGAAACTGTGTCAAGTCACACACACACACACACACACACACACACACTCACTCACTCACTCTACAAAATCTATATTAATAAGAACTGACACTGACTTAGCAATCAAACCTATGTATAACCTCCAAATCAACATATTACAGTGCTTTGATACCATCATGAAAGGCATGTTACCTGCCTAATCCCAACAGAAATAATCTGGGCAAGGTGTTTTACACAGAATTCAGTGTTGGGGCAAAGAATGTAAGAGCACTAAAGAGTGAAGAACAAAGGGCTTGGCAATGCCCTTTGTAAAGAAGCCCCTGCACAATGTTCAGGTGTAGACAGCTTTCAACTACACTTGCTAGTGATTAGCCTTGATATTTGTGAATCTGTGCTAGCATTTAACTTCGTGTCCAATCTTCAGAATTTATCTTAATCTCTCAGGCAATCTGCTAGACTAAAGATGAGTGTAAAAAGTGCCCAAGGCCCAGATCCTATAAAGCACTTGGGTGTCTAAATTCTGCCTAAACCCAAGAGAGTGATCTACAATATATGTGCCTAATCCCTTAGGTCAGAGGTCAGCAATCAGCACGGAGCCACTGAATCAGGCTCATGGAGCCAAGGGGCATTGTTTATACCACACTGCATCATGCCATTGCTGGGTGCTTTACCCATGCTGCATTGCAGCTTGGCAGCAGAAAAGCAATGATGGCAGCTGCTGGGTCCCAGTGCTAGCCCACCTTTGACCTGAGCTAATTTATTTCAGCCAGCCGCTGAAAAACATTGCCAACCCCTGCCTTAGGTGCCTAAATTTTGACTAATATAGTTTCTTAGGCAGCTGAAATTCTGCCTGGCTGGACTGAGCTAAGCAGTTCAGCACCTACCATGCTTCAGCTTATTTGGGATTCGCTAACTAGGTGTCCCTGCACCTAAGTCCCCAGAGGGGCTGTATCAAATATATTCAGAATGTGCCTAGTAAACACACTCTGAGAACACTGAGTCTTGTATAAAACAAGACAGAAAGGTGGGGAAGAAGTAATGCCCAAGCTTTGTATTGCAGGACTGCTTAGGTACTTTGCAATGAGTTATTGAATTAAAAAAAGTCATAAAACAGTGTTGACAGTAGAGACTGGAACCCAGGATTCCTCCTACTCCCAGCCCAAACTGCATAAACACATTCAAATAATTTGGTAGAATTCTCCCAGGTTTGTTCTCCTGGTAAAGAAATTTACCCAGAGTTATGTGTACACACATTCAAACACTCGGGCCCTTGAGCTGAGAGCTTGCAGTACTGACACTGCAGCCACGGGGAGCCCTGTACACACATTTCAAGATGTTCCAGACTCCCTTATTCTGCCTGGTGAAAGATGTCAGCAATGCCTAGGGCGACCATGATTGGCTGACCCAGACTGCCCACAGTGAGCCTGTTTCCCTTCAACAAAATGTGAGGATTGTGAAGGGGCTGTATTCTGATCCCTGCTGAAGTAACAGAGTCCAGCCAGTGACACAGTCTCTTCCTGGGCAGGGAGGGGATGCTGAAGAACTGCATTTTCTTCTGAAAGAAACCCCAGCATGTGCAGCCATTCACTCTCTCAGGAGAAACTCTTGAGTCTTGGATTCTTTTCTATCCCATAAAGCAGCTTCAACTGAGAAGTGCAGAAGGCCTCTAGTCTGTGGGCTGATGATCAGGGCACTTTCTAGGCAGGTGACTAATGTGAGTTTGAAACCCCTCAGGTTAAGAACCTAAAACTCCAGTCACCCGATTCTGGGGCTCTAACACAAATACATGGGCCCACAACTATCCATCATCACCACTTTCACCCCCTCGTCTGGCTGTATCTCAGATAGAAAAAGGTGAGCCAATCACCTGCTCCCAAAGTGAAAACTTTGACACTTAAAGCCAGAAGGATTTTTCAAACTGTGAATCCCAATCTCATATAGCAACCTAACTCAATGTTGAAATTAGGCACCTCAGTCTGAGAAAGAGGCAGGATTTCACACCCCCTCCTTCAATGTTTCCTATTAGATAGCCGAGGCATCCTGCTGTTGTGAATGCCATCTGTGTACATCAAACTCTCCCCATGAATAGGATGGAGAACTCTGCACTTGCATTTATGAATTCTGCTTCAGAAGTTGGGCACTTAAAAGTCAGGTGTGGTAACACTAAGTGTTGCTCTACCTACATCCCTTTGGGGCTCTGAGCACAAATGACATGTAAACTAAGTTTGTGACCTTTTGACTAAATCACTGAGGTACTTTTGAAAATTTACCTTTGAAACTCAGTACCACTGGGTTTTAAATAGTGCAGGCATAAATCAACTCCTAGAATGGATTTCAGGCCTTATTTTTATCCTGTTATTAGAATAGATCAATTTAAAAGGCATTCTTTCTAGGTGTTTGTAAAGCATCTACGTACACTGTGATCAGTGCCTTTGAAAAATATAGGAATACAAACAGTAATCAATGTAATTTCATCACATTAAATTAGATTATACAGATGGTATAGAAAAATGGCAGATTGCTACTTAATACTATCCATTCTGAAATCATTTGAAACAGCTAATCCAGTATGCTATATATACAATTTACAAGAGATATGCAAAATTGATCCAACATTTCTGAAAAGCAAGTATTCCTCCTGTAGCTTCTCAAAACAGCAGTGCCTCAACTGTGATCCAAGTCCCTTACTAGTCAGGAAATTGAAAAAACACAAAATTAAAGCAGAAATCTAACTCCCTATCTGGCCTCCTAATGGAACACAGGAACATTCTAAATATTATAACAGTTAAGGGTTCATGTATTAAAATATTAGAATCATTGCAGAGGTTTCAGTATGATTTGGACATTGTCCTCTGCCCGCTCTTCACACAAAGAGCAGAATATAAAGATGCATATCAAATTGTTTCTGGCACTATTTTAGAGCGATATGGGAAGGTTAAGGGGGTAAATGCAATGCCTTTTCTGGTCTGTATGCAAACAGTGAATGAAGGAGATGGACTTGGGTTCACACTTTGGTGCCAGATGCAATGCGGTGCTTCTGTACTACATGCAAGATGAGTAGACAGGTGAATAAACTGATAGTAGGATTTTATACAGCCTCCTATTGCTGCAATGCCTCAATACCTCCAACATAAAATTAAGAGCCATAGTAAAGTCCCGAGAGGACTCCTTGGAGCCACTGGACCTGGAGGTGTTTTGGACTGATATTTGCAGGTGCAGTT
>NW_017728992.1:164300797-164308213 GCF_001723915.1 Gavialis gangeticus | reverse complement strand
TGCAAACAGTGAATGAAGGAGATGGACTTGGGTTCACACTTTGGTGCCAGATGCAATGCGGTGCTTCTGTACTACATGCAAGATGAGTAGACAGGTGAATAAACTGATAGTAGGATTTTATACAGCCTCCTATTGCTGCAATGCCTCAATACCTCCAACATAAAATTAAGAGCCATAGTAAAGTCCCGAGAGGACTCCTTGGAGCCACTGGACCTGGAGGTGTTTTGGACTGATATTTATAAAAAAAACCCTATCTAGAACTGCACCTGCAAAAATCACCATAAACACATCCAAAACAGACCAAAATAACTACAAAGAAAGCTTAAATAAGGAAAAAAAATGAGCAGTCAACATTTTACAAAAATTCAATTTTAGCAATCATTTGTTATCATAAACATTTTTAGAGGCTACATACATTTTTACCTGTCACATTACAACTTAAGATTCTTTCCTCTTCAACTTTTACAAACAAAAATGTATTGCTGAGAAAAGTAAAGCAGACTGACTACTCCGCAGACTAATTTAAAAACAAGCAATGCAAGCACCCCCAAACTGCCTTACCGGTATGACTCCACCATAATGGCCCAAGTGAGCAGCAGATAGGGCAATTTTAGTCTCCATGCACATTTAAGCCTTGATAGTCTTAATAACATTACTCAAGAGGATATACATTAGCAGCAATTGTGGCACTGGATTTTGGCCTTATCTATAATATGCAACTTCTGCTGGTATGACTAAAAACCCATCTATTTGGGCTCATATTAACTTCTAGTTTTAAAGACACATGTAAACCAGTGTGGCTTATTTTACTGAGCTAAATGGTTTAAGCCAGCAGCAGAGCAGTGTTTAACAAGCCACAAGCTGGAACAATCTGGCTCTGATTCGTAGCAGACCAGGTGGCTTCTACAGCCCGTCAGCAGCAAGGGGGCATAAACTGGAAGTTGCGCAGCCCAGGTGCATGCACAGGCAAAGCTGCAGGCTGGATTTGGCCTGTGAGTTGTTTGCTGCCAACCCAGGGGTGGGCAAAATATGGCCTACAGACTGGATGAGGCTCACCAACTGCTTGTATCCAGCACACCCCACAACTTATACCAGCTTGGGACCTGCACAGCTACAAACGAACAGCAGCTTGGAAGCTACAAACAGGTGGCAGCTTTCCCCTGGGGATCGGGGCATCGCTCAAGCCCCTCCTTGGGACAGAAGGATGGAGGCTGAAGCTGCCGCCCGCACACACACCAGCTCTCCTCCCCCCGTCCCCCCATCCCATTCCACATAGGGAGGTTTGGTGAGCTGTTGTGGGGTGGGGGAATAGGGAAAGCTCCCTATGTGGTCCTCAGGCCCAAATAACTGCCAACCCCTGTGTTAACAGAGTGTGGGTTAACTTAGGGGGTTAAGGGGAGGTACAAGCTAATGAGATTTTCAGTCACATAAGTATAAATTGTCTAGTGTAGATAAGACCTTTGTGACACAGACATCTACCCCAGCTGGAAATGAAACAAACATTTTCATGTTGGTTGCAGAACATCACTGACAGTAATGACGCTGCAGAGTCGCACTAGACACGTGAGGCCAGAATTCTGCCCTTTGTCTCTACTGCCCTGGGCTGAAAAGAAAACGCCTTAGGTGGCAAACACTCATCTGTTTTGTCCATAATGATTGAAATACTGACTGAATGACTGAATTACTAACCATATTGGATATATTAATTTGCATATTAACACATTTTAAAAACAATAATAATTCAATGGTTTTTTCCATCCAGAAAGCTCCGAATATTTTTAAAAAGTGGAATATCTGGAGGCTTTTAATAAAAACAAAACAAAACACTTCAGCTGCCTGAAAATCATTGGGACAGTTAACAAAAGGTTTCTTACCACACCCAGTTTTTCAGAAGCATTAGCTTTCCACAGACGAATGTTCATCTCATCTGACCCACACAGAATGTACTTATTGTCAAAGGACCACTTCACAGAGATGACATGCTGCATTCGCTTTGTATGATATACCTCCCTAAAACAAAAAGAAACATTAAAGAAGTATTACAGTTCCCTTATCAATCATTTCTGTTTAAAATATCATGGAGCTTTTTCTTTGACTCACAGAACATTCTTCAAATTGAAACACAACAAATTAAATGCAGGCACAACATACCAACTAGGTTGGCATAAGTTTAGAATCACAGATCATAGAGAAGTAGGGCTAGAAGGGACCTCCAGAGCTCATCTAGTCCAACCCCCTGCCTGAGGCAGGATCATCCCTATGCAAACTATTCTGTACAAATCCATAATCTAAACTAGAGGTGCACCAATCTATCAGTCCCTAACGTATCAGCACCGATAAAAGGAAAATTGAAATTACTGGCAATCGGCTTTCTTTGGCTGTGGCGAATAACGTTGCTGATAAATATTACATGTATGAGCGCAGCCGCAGCATGCACATGGCTAGGAATGCAGCCCGGCAGCTTGGAAAGCAGCATCTGGCCCACAAGTCTGTGGGGGTGGGGTAGATCAAGGCCCCTCACGGTGAAGGAGGGAGTGGGGCTGGGGCAGGCGCTGCCTAGCCAGGGCAGGGCATGGGACAGAACAGCAGGCAGCTCGTCTGAGGGGCGCAGGGAGGGGGGCAGCTCCTGCCACTGTGTGCACCCCCAGGTGAGGCATGGTGGTTATGAGCCCCCTAGATCTGTGCGCAGGGCAGGCTGGACTGCCTGCTGCAGGTTCGGGGCCGGGGACTGTGCCAGTCTCTTCCTGGCTGGGGGGCAGGGCTGGGGCTGTGTTCAGGCTGGGTGAGGGTGGGTGGCGGAGGTGAATTTTGGGGTTGCTGTAGCCCCTCCCCACCATAACTCCCCCTCCCAGCACTGTCACTGCCCACCCCATCCCATCCGGCCGGAGCACAGCCCTGACCCAGCCCTGCTGCTGAGAAAAGGCTGTTGCAGCCCCCAGCCCTGAGCATGCAGCAGGCAGCCTGCCCTTGCCCTACTCAAAGATCCGGGGGTGGGGGGGGAAGGAATGTGCCACACATACCTTTCCCAGTGGCAAAGTCACCCGCCAAGACGAGCCACCCACAACTCTGTCCAGTGCACCCTGAACGATGGCTGTGCAGCACCTGCCCCTGCCCTAGCCCCACTCCCTCCCTCACTGTAGAGGCCTCAATCTGCACCCCCCTCACCCCTTCCCTTCCCAACAGCCCTTCCTCCCAACAGACTTACCAGCTGGACACTGGTCTCCAAGCTGCCGGGCTGCATATTGGCAATCGGATTGATATCAGCCGATGTGGCCAGTTAATAACCGGCCATCGGTATCGACCCAAAAAACCTTTATCAGTGCACCCCTAATTTAAACTCTTTGTAAAACTACTGTCAACCCTAGAAAAGATGTTAAAAATATATTCGCTCTGTTCAAATGCATAACTAGCTAAAAATTTACTCCATATTCTACCAAAAGTACTCATCCAGACACTGGCTAATATAAATTGCATCTGTAATGGTATTCATTGGAATAATGTCATATTGAGCAAGCGTTACAGATATAGGACTGCAAAGCTAAACAGAGCAATTCTGGCACTGACTGTACGAAGAAGTAAACAGATAACAAAATCAGGCCTCTACCTCCATAAGCACAGATGAATCAATTACTATTCACTACTATCTCATTTCTCTAATCCAGGAAAACTAACAGTCCAGGATAATATTTCCTCTTCCAAAACCCTCCTCTCAATTGTATTATCGTGCAACATCCCACTTTTTAAAGAGCAGCAGATTTCTCAGCTTGCTTCCAGACAGTGTATAGGAATCCAATTTCCTTAGTCTAACTGTATTTTTCAGTTACTTTAGGTAAATGTTATGATAATGGCAGCTTAGTAGTATTCCACGCTATTGAAAAAGAATGTCTATTATTATGGCATTATAGACTCTCTCATATCTCCCCCTCACTTACTGATAAAATAGCATTAATAAAATTTCATAATTCACTGTTTTTAGGCAGAAGGTAGGACAAGATGAGATCTTAGAAACTAGTTCAGAGAAGCGTGAGTGTTTAGGCAAAAGGCTACTTTGTCAGTACATTTTGCTTAGTAATACAGAAGTTAAAAACTGGTGGAGGAACCGCAATCTGAAACAATTCCAAGACTGAAGGAAAATAAAGAACACTTGTATATCAATTATCAAGGAAACTGAAAAAGCTGACTTTCAGTAAGATAGAGAGGCATATAAACAGTTTTAAAGAGTAAGTATGGTACAGGCTATCCATAACAAAACAGACTCCCTGCAAATCAGGTCTGGATAATACATATTCCAGCACCCTAAAGGTAAAGAGTTAATAAACCATCGGCAACTGCAATTCTTCTAGTAAAATAAAGCAATAAAAGAACAACTGTAAGCACATATAATAGAATAATGAAATTAAATCAGCTGCAAGAAAGGTCACAGGTTTATGAAAAACAAATGATGCCAGACAAGCCTAGTGACTTTCTTTTATTTCAATCTAATGGAAAAAAACGTGATCTAAAACTTCACATCAGATTTAATATGCTGCTTTATGAAATCACACATAAAAGATTAATTCAGATTGGCTGAGATAACAACACACAAACACAGATTAAAACCTAGTCAGAGAAGCACTCACAAAAGGTTGTAAATTAAGTTTGAATTAGATGGAAGGGAATCAGATAGAACAAGCATCTAGAACAGTTCCACAAGCACCTGTGTTACATACAGTTTTATGCAACATCTTTAGTGAAACATTCAAGAGTAGAAAACTACTCATAAAAGACAGATCCCACAATACTGGGAAGCACTGCAAATGTCATATAATAGCGCCTACAAAGATTACCAATATATGTAAGAAATAAAATGCACACCAGCACACAAAAATAATACCACATTTTCTTCACACACAACACACATCTTGTCCTATAATTCACCTGATGGAAATCAGGGTGCCCATTATAAATCAAGGAAATATAGTAGCATCAGTTTGTGTGGTTTAGGAGTCTGCCAAGAGAAAGTAAAAGTATATCTGCATTTACTGCACGCAGGGTTCCCTAGCTGCTGACTACAGACGCTCTCTCTCAAACCCTCCCCACTCCCAGCAGACACTCTCTAAAGAGATTTTTCTCTTCATTCTACTTTCCAAAAACAAGGGGTGTATGCAAGAAAATATGGTAATTCAGAACCAACATCTATGCAAGATACCTTTGAAAAGCAATAATGTCAGCGGGGACCTGAAGTGTTAGCAGAAACCAAATATACGTTTGCAATGAAAAATGGGGAAAGAGGGACCATAAACTTTAGGTTACCTAAATAAGGCAAATAATATCACACAAAAAAGAAGTGTTAAGTCCCATTCTATACAAAATATACATTGCTGTACTTCTCATACTACAGCTCTGGGCATCTTAGAACTAGGTATCAAGAAACAAAGAAAAAGTGATTTAACAGACATGAAAGCACCCAGGAGAGCACACAAAACACCACCAGACTCTCCCTATGCCTGAACAACGGTGTTTGTGGCCTAAAGCTTGCAAAGAACAAATGTTTCCAGCTATTTAGTTGGTCTAATACAAGATCTCACGTTTACCCAAATACCTTTGTCTTAAACATGACAGATTTTATTCCCTTGAACCTATGGTAATTTTAGCAGAAAACCAGTTTTACAAGCTAGTCTTACCAGAAACAAAATCAACTGCTCATTAAATAAAAGTTTAATTATTTGGTCAAATATCACTCCTGAAACTATTCATAGACAGAGATTCAATATCCACAGCAAAAGAATCTATAGGTTACATAGGTTAACGCAGGAGTGAAGAACCTTCAGGAGGGGTGAGAATAAAGGGGGCTCATGAGACAGATTTATTTATAAAATTACTGACCTGCTATGACCTTTATCTACTGGAAAAATGCGAATAGATTTATCAAAGCTGGCGGACACAAATTCTTTCCCAGTGGGAGAATAATCCACATCAAGAACAGCAGACACATGATCCATGTGCACCATTACAGGCGTCTCCAGAAAGCGCATATCAAAAGTATATAAGCTGTAAAAGAAACGCATCACATTTTAAATACCATCTCATAATAATACTTCATATAGTTTTGTGTAAATCATCATAGTGCTTAGGGTTGGAAGGGACCTAAACAGATCATCAGGACCAACCCACTGCCCCAGGCAGGAACAGGTGCCGGGGTCATAGTTTCATAGTTTCTAGGGTTGGAAGGGACCTGAGCAGATCATCAGGTCCTACCCCCTGCCATGGCAGGAAAGAGTACTGGGGTCAAACAACCCTGGCAAGGTGTTCATCCAGCCTCCTTTTAAAGACCCCCAGGGTAGGAGCCAGCACCACTTTGCTTGGAAGTTGGTTCCAGACTCTAGCCGCCCTGACAGTGAAGTAGCGCCTCCTGATGTCTAGTCTGAATCTACCCTCTGCCAGCTTGTGACCGTTATTTCTAGTCACTCCTGGTAGTGCTCAGGGGAACAGGGATTCCTCCAGTGCCTGCTTGTCCCCTCTGACTAGTTTGTAAATGGCCACTAGGTCCTCCCTCAGCCTTCTCTTGTGAATCATATACCTGTGATTCTTCAATCAAAGAACTAACTTGTCAGGTAGATTACATTGCTATAGATTTCACCTATGTACATAGCTATTTGCACCCACACAACTCAGGTTTTAGAGCAGTGTCTTAAAACCATTCATTTTAAACCAGACAACTGCTAATAAACTACAAAAAGAAAGGAAGATACCTCTACCCAGGGTCAAAAAATCTACAAGACATCTATCTACTAGCTGGCAGATTTATTTGTCTAGTCAGATTCACGTTTTTCCTCTGCTCATTTCAGTGAAGGTGGGTCTCTGTCACTCCACTATACCCCCAGCATCTGGTTTTGATCTCTGACTCAGTCTTCTTTCGCCATTTCAGCTCCATCAAGCATGTCCCCTCAACTCTTCTAAATTACCCATATAGCATAGCACTGCCAGCTCCACAGGTTTTCCATGAAGACGACTCTGCCAGACCCCACTGAGAAATCCCTATCTGACTGACTCCCATCCCCACCGCCCAGCCTCCTAGCCTTGGAACCAGTGCAGGTGCAAGGGCATCTCAGCACATGGAGCAGCTGCTGGCTCTGCACTTTCTACACGAATTCCTACTGCATGAACTCTCACAGCAGGAATGGGGCAAGAGTGAAACAATCAGGACAGGTAAGAACTGTATGCCCCTCCACCCTGGCTTTTAAAAAGAAAGTTTAACCTGGCTTGAGGCACAGGATAAGAGTGAGAGAGAGTCAATACCAGTTTTTATGGCTGTCCTTTAAAATAGTTAGATTTTATTTTCTTCTTAACAGATGAAGCCGTGGGATAGGATCTTTTCCTCCACAAACGCGGGGGGGGGGGGGGTTTTTTAGTAGGGGGGGGCTCCATTTTAAGGGG
>NW_017728992.1:164281383-164300739 GCF_001723915.1 Gavialis gangeticus | reverse complement strand
GGGGGGGGTGTTTATTAGTAGAGGTGAGCTCCATTTTAAGGAGCTTGGCTTGAAAGAGGGGGGAAATTAAGTGTTGTAGGACTAAAGTGCAACCGAAGAAAAGCACTGAAAGTTCACTCTGTGCCTGCCTTTCTCCCTCTCTCTGTATACAGGCATATCTAAGCAAACATGAGAATATTTCTTTACATTTACATAGTATCTTAAATCCCTTGGTATCCCAGGGTCTGATACTGTCAACCCTATAATTCTCCCCCTTTAGGCTTGTCTACATTGCCTTCAAGTTAAGCCCTGGAGTGCTTCCATGATATGCTCCTGCTCCAAACTCCAGATATGAGGCAGGATAGCCAACCTGCAGTGGATCCTGAGCACATACCAAGAAACACAGAGTCAAAGCGGGTGGCTACCTTGTCTCACTTCTGGAATTTGGTATATTTGGCCTGCAAGCACGACAACTGGGTTGGCTTCACAGCAGCACTCAAAGGCCCGGCACAGAGGACCTCAGGAGAACCCTTCCTTCCACTGCAGTGTCTTTCCTGGTGTTCACCTCTTAATGAAGGACTTCTCTTTGGCATTTCTTTTGGCGTACCCTGACACCCAGATATACAAAGGCAACTCAAGACTGGCTCCTGCCTCTTCTTTCTACACTTCCTTTTATAAGTGATCTTATCCACTGAGCTTCAGATAGCTTCTTTATATTAATGACCCACTAATCTCCCTTCACTCAATGCTTCACCTCAGCATGTTTCTCTGTTCTTCCTTCCCATATGTCTCAATGTTAACATCATATGAAGACAAATAAATGTCTTTCCTCCCTCTCTTTCCCAAATCCTTCTACTTCAGCATATCATTTGAAATTTCAGACCTTTCACTTCCCCTTGTGCCATACACATAGAAAGAAACAACAAGACATGGATTCAATCTCTCCATCATTTAGGATTCAACTTTCCTTTCTGTCCATATACATAAACTTCACTTTGACTAGTTTGCCCTTTAGCTTTCTCAGCACATGCTTTGTTTGAGTAGATCAAGGTAGCAGCTACCCTAAAGTTGGTAAGTGTGCAGCTCACCCTTTCCGTAGTTCTTTATGCACAGAAAATAAAATTTTGAGAAGTCTTGGTTTCATCCTGCTATGGAATGTAGAAAATCACTCCCCAGCTGCTCTAAATGCAGTAGTGGGGGCAAGGTCTCTCTCTCTATACATGCATCCAGCATATAGCTCAGATCAAGGGCAACTGTAATACATGCACACAGCAGCATTAAGCCAGCATGACTGCAGATAACATTAGGTACACTATGGAGTAGGACTGGGGTATTTGATTTTTTTTTTTTCCAGCAGCAGGCTTTCCACCCTCTCCACCACAGATTAATTAATTTGATGCAGTCTTTTTCCCTAGCTTATTGCCAACCACCACTTTTTTGTTCTGAATTCCCCAGGAACAAAAATGGCAGCATCACACTCAACCTGCTATTTCAATTTACTTAATTAGTTAATGTTTGTGCAGCTCACTGATGTACAGCAGTAGGCAAGAACTAGCAGTTGCCAACTTGAAAAGGTTTGCTACTTTCACTTCAGTGATGCCACTAGATAGCTCAGGAGGCCATTCTTGTCACCAAAACAAAGGATGAAGACCCTCCACAATGTATATCCCCTTTAAGAGCAGTTTCAATTTCAGGATTAGTTTCTAAGCTCCTTTGAAGAGGAGCCTCAAGAAGTCATGATACTCTTGTGTTCCCAAAGAAAGCAGTAATCCATTGTTAGGCCAATGACTTCGTGAGAAGAAAGGTACAATTTGCATCTTGGGTGCCTGTGGTTTTCAACAACTGGTAGCTAGCAAAGCCTTGTGAAGGCCAGTGCCTTATGAAAACACAAAAGCACTTTAGGAAACAGAAAGACCTACCACAAAATTAACAAATCTGGGGGGGGGGAACAGGGCACAAATATCAAGAGACTATTTTTTTCTTTTAATAAATTTGTCAAAATAGGTAATTAGCACCCTGGGGCAGGGCTCAGGGTAGCTGGCAAGTAAATAAATACTTCTACTGCCTATGGCTGGATCACTGAGGTTTTAACTGTCCAGTTCCAATATAGGATATTTGCATCACCTCCCTAGTCTTTCTTATTGTGAATTAAAATGAAGTTGTCATCTTCTACACCCCTTTCCTCTTTTTCTCCCTCACGTAATTGCTCTGGTTTTCATGAACAGGCAAAGCTTACAGTGCTGATGAAGTACAGACACATTAAAGACAAAGACACTTACTGCTATACATGAACTTGAATCTAATCCAAGCAATTCCAAGTAAAAGCGCATTCCTCTGGGGGTGAAATTTGCTATTTAACACAAAGTTCTAAATCCAGCAAAGGATAAGACAATTCCTTAGATGACTCGAAATCAAAATGGGTAAATGAATTTATAAAAGTTATACAAGTTTCCAAGATCTAGCTGAAAAAAATGACTGGGATCATTCTTACTTGTAGTCTTCATTCGCTGCAGTAAAAATAAATGCTTCCATGGGATTCCAGCAGAGTGTATTTGTCCTCATGTCCAAGATAACCTAGAACATGTACATGCTGCTAAATTATTATAAACAATTAGTAGTGGTTGCTTTTCCCCAAAACCAAACCTCCCAACACCTGGGAGGCAGGTAAGCAATTCCATTCTAGAGATACAGAAACTAAAGCAGAGAGGCCAAATAACGTATCCAAGGCCACAGAGCATTTCACTAACAGAGCCAGCAGAAGAATGCATGCCTTCCTGGCCCCAGTTATTTGGTTATGCTTCTTGGCTAGTCTTGCAATTACATTTTCAGAGATGGGTCATATAAAAAAGTTCCTTCTGGACTGTTCCTAACCCAAGTAACACCATTCCTAAGCTACCCAAGTCCCTTATAAATCATTCCTAAAGCCCCCTCTTACAAAATACCCACAACAACCTTATAAATATATAAATTTATTTCATTAAAAGACAACTCTGGTTGATGATGCTGTGAACTAATCTTTGCCTTGATGCTGCCCCTGCTGTTTCTGCAACTGTCCCTCCTCTTATCAATTCCTCTTTGTGTTATGTATGAAGTAACATTTCATAATTCCCTAAAGCCACTGATTGCATTTCATGTGCTTTAAGGACCTGTAGACTGACTGCAAATGTGTTACAAAAGAAGTAAATCACATCCTGGAGCAGAATGAAGCTGACAGCTAACCTAGTAAGACCTGCCTCTCAAAGTCTGCTGGCAACTGATTAGACTAGATCTGGTGCTCAATATTTTGGCCCTGCAGCCCAGAAGAGTGGCTCAGAGCCAGACCATGGGTCAGTACCCTCGTGGGTTGGTGTGCAGAGCCATGCTGTCTGCCTGCCAGGCTCCCCATGAGTCCTAAAATTTGGCAATAGAGGAGGGGCAATTAATACTCCCCACTGCCAAATTTTAGAACTTGTATGGAACACAGTCATCTGGATGGCATGGCTTTGTGGGCTGAATCTGGCTTGAGGGCAAGGTATTGAGCACCCTTGGATTAGATGAAAGGTATTTGGAAACCACATGTTCTGTGCCCCACCTTGGAACACTGTAATGGTAACACTGACAAGTGGGAACTCTTGGGGGGAATCATCTGACACCTAGATTTTCAGGATAGCTTTAGCCTCTCCTGAGGCTTGAAGGGGTTTCTAATCACAGTAGCAAAACAGCACTTGCACACGTTAACTAATATAAAAGTGTTTAACAAACTGAACAATTAGAACAGAACTTTTCTATTACAATGGAAATCCAAGGTAAAATATGAGTGCCTACTCTTTATGACAGTCAAATTTTTATTGTTCTTATTTTACATTAATGCAAATTTTAGGTTCTCTGGCACCACAAAATAGGATTGTGCAGCTAAAACTCAGAATAAATTAGTTAATAGAAACAATACACTAACTTTGAATGACTTACACTAAACCCAATCAAATTCAGACAGTGTTACTTTACCACCATGAATTCATCCTCTGATGCCTTCTAGACAGCAAGCTATCTATAAGAAATGGACAACTATCTCATTAAACAACAGAAGCAGCTCAGATTACACACTTATGATTAAAAGGTTTGAGTGGGCTGAGTTCCTAGGCTGCAGTTCTTGCTGTGAACACATTGTGGGGGCTCAGTGTGAGCAGGCTGTGCTGTCAAGTTTCATAAGCTGGACACCCTTTCTGCTCTTTTCACCACAAGGGCAGATCACAGTCTAGGCCTTACAGCAGACCACAGACTGCTAGCTGATTGGTTCCCTGTGTCAAGGTGTTTCACTGTATTGGGCGAGTGCTGGTCTTATGTTAAGACTGGTTTTGTAACTGTTTTGCTACAAGTGAGGCTGACTGTACCAGAGGAGTGAGGCTCAGAAAGAATGGAGAAAGTCCCAGGGAAAACAGAACAGAGGGAAAAGAGCAGTTTCAGGGAAGACACAGTAAAGTCCAAGTGAGGACAGATGGCACTGGGATGGCACTCTAGTTTTGAAGCAGCCTGCTGTGCTGTTTGGGGACACTGGCACTCTGATACCACTACTCTTTAAAGAGAAACACACTCCCCACTTCCCAGGAGCTAACCTAAAATAAGGAACTCTTGGAGGCGGGGTGCTTTGTGTCACTGGGGAAGACAAGGACTGAGAAGGGGACTTGGTTTCAAAAGGGAATTTAATCAAAAAACATGCATCAGCTTCTTGAGCAGCTGATGGTTTAATATGAAGTTCTTTAAGTAAGAACAAGCTTTGTCTGGACATTACTGTATATGCATTCTATAAGCAGCTAATATCTGCTTATAGAATGCATATACAGCATATACCATGTATCTAACTGCAGAAGTTAAGTCCAGGCCTTAAGGATATTTATGCTACTGGGCATACAATATTTACATTGCCACTACAGTAACATTTAAATTTCTAAGAAACATCTCCTAATCTCTTCTTAATTAATTATAGATATGCTCAGATGTTTAATAAAGAGAAATCTTTACTGGGGCAAGCTGCACTGAAGTCCTTGGGGGTACCAGCTTTGTTGGTTTATTTTTAAGCCATGAATATGCACTAGTAGTTTCCTGTGTAAAAAGTTAGACGACTTGGAGATTAAAGTAACACAAAAGCAGACTGTCCACGTATAAGGAGATTTTCTTAATCTCTTCTATTTTAGTATGTTTGAAATTTTGGGCTGATGTGAGCAGCTAAGGCTTTTATTACCATTTCAAACAAGAAATAACACTATTTTGTTCTCTGTGGCAGTTCAATGCAGAGGAACTTAATCCTTATTTAAATATCCTAAACTCTGCCTCAGTGATCTATTTGGCAGTGAATCCTACAGGTTCGTATAACAGTTGTCCACATGAGGTTTGTTATTTTTCCAAATTCACTAGTTTCTTCTCCCATTCTTATATTGTGAAAATAAGTAGTCCCACTTATCCTTCCCTAAGCTTCTCTAGATCATTCATTTTATAAGACTTTATAGTCTTCTCCAAACTAACCAGGTCACTCTCTTCATCCTCTTTATATGGAAGTTTTACCATGCCTGCAATTATTTTCACTCCTCATCTCTGAATCTCCTCCTATTTCTGCCATAACCCTCTTTAGTACTCCTAGACTTATATCAGAAATCAGCAATATTTTCTAGTGGTGGGCCAGAATGACACAGCTTAGAATAGAGGTGGGCCACTGCTAGGACCTAGCTGATTGATCAAATCCCCCAACCAGCTGGCTGAGGCACAAGCAATACCCAAAACTTCCAAAATGCCACTGAAGCCCCCTAAGTCCACAGGCTGGGTCCAGTCCAGAGGCCACAGATTGCTGACCCTTGACTTACATTACAGCATTCAGAAATTGTCAGTGTTGATTTTTATCCCATTTATTCTACGCTGACTGAAACAATATTTGTTATGTATTTTTAACTGCCCAGGGAGCAGATGTTTTCCTCAAGCTGCCTGTAATGAACTTTACATCGATTCCTTCTCGACTGGTTAATTCATTTAGAACCCAGTAAACAGGAGTGATTTAAGCATCCTTCCACTGTTATCTTACATTAGTCAAGTCTGAATTTCATCTGCCATCAAACTGCCCATTCATTCAGATAACAGGTCACACTGAAGTTCCTTAATATCCTTCCTGATCGTGACTAACCCAAACTGCACCATCTGCAAGTTTTGCCACTTAACTGTTGACTCCCTTCTCCACACAGTTAATAAAAATACAAGACAACAGAACTAGAAAGATAAGCATACATTACCTTTATGCCAGGCTCTGAAATCCATATGGCTGCTTTTTACATTATAGTTTTATAATAAATAATGACCCACATGAAATAATTGTAGAAAACACAGTGCATAGTGAGACAGACAGGACATGCACAGTCCACTGTAAGAAATTAATTTTGTACAGCTACAGTTCTCTTCTGACCACTTGAATCTTATCTCCTAAACCAAAAGCATCTGTACAGACAGGGATCTCTGCTTTTTCTAGGTCATCAATTATGCTAAGGCATGAGATTACGCCAGTTGCAGATAATCTTTCAAAACATAGCAGAAACACTTTTGTAATTCTGGTTTCATAATTATAAATTGTATGTAACTGACAAATCTTGCCACAGTTCAAATAACCTAGTCAGATATTTAACCTTGTTCATATTTTCTTTGATTTAAACTTTGCATACACTTTTCTAGTGATTAAATCCCTCCTAAAGTCTTCTGCATTTTTTGGATTTCCAGTTTTCTTGCATGATTTCACCTATGCCCCAAGTATTTCTGTAGTATCAGTCCTTCTAGATTTTATAGTTTTCAAGTAGCTGTAATGCTTCTGCTCAAAAAATCCAGGTGTTATTTATGGTAAACAGTTTTAATTCTTATTTGAGCTTCATATGTGCTATTCCTAGTTCCCTCTTCCTACTGCAAATAGCAAGATGCATAGAATCACAGAACAGTGATTCTAATCAGTAGCTCTCCTTTCTGCTCCCTTTCCCATCTATCACTGTGTCCCCTGCTCCAACCCGGATCTACATGCCACACATAGAGGCTGCTTGTGCCACTTGTGACAAGTGCTGCGGGTTGGCCACCCTGGTCTAAACCAACCCACTGCTCAAGGTAGGATCATCCCCAACTAAACCACCCTAGTCACATGTCTATCTCATCTGGTCTTTAAAACATCTAAGGATGGAGATTTCACAACTTTTCTGGTAGCTAATTATTGGGGGAAGCATCTTAAATTCAGGGTTGTCTTAGATTTGAGTAAATGCACTATATACAGACACTCAATACACAACAGGTGTCATCCACAAATTTGTTAAATTAATGCTCAATCCCACCCTCCAAATCATTCATGAAGATATTAAACAATACTGGACCAGTAACAGACCCCTGGAGAATGCCATCTGAAACCTGCTCCCAACTAGCTGTTGGGCCATTGCTAGCTACTTATTGAACATGAAGATCCAATCAGTTATATATCCACCTTACAGTATCTTCACCTAGTCTTATTTCCTTAGTTTACTAATAAGCATGCTTTGAGAGTTGTTATCAAAAGCCTGGCTAAAGTAAAAATATGTCACATCTACTGTTCACCTCATATCCACAGAGCTTGTCTTCTTGTCATAGAAGGAAATCAAATCGGTCAGGCATGACTTGCTCTTGATGTGCAAAAGTGCAAAGCGACTTTGATAAAAAGTGCCAACAAAAGGGAAGAAAAAAGGAGGGGGTGTGCGGGAATAAAGTTCTAGCCATGTGACAAAGCAGCCTGTTACAGCAGGTGGTGGTGGGGAGCAATTCAATGTGGGATGCCAGTGTGGGACTAATTACTCACATCACAAAACACTGTGTCCACACGTAACAAACCCAGTTCATGGTGAACCAGTTCAGAGAGTATATATTTCAGGTAGCTTTAAACTGGTTTGATATCTGTCCACTTCAGATATAAACTGTATTTAAATTGGTCTAAATGTTCATAGATTTCTAGGGTCAGAAGGGACCTCGGAAAATCATTGGGTCCATCCATGTGTTCACATGCTTTTCTCACCCCGTTCTCCAGGTGCTTAGAAACAGGCTCCTTAAAGGCTTGCTCAGTAATCTTTCCTGTACTGGCATCAGACTGACTGGTGTGTAAACTCCTCGTTATCCTCCTTCTTCCCTTTCTTAAAGAGGAGCTCTATATTTGCTTATGTATACGTATAACTAAAGTGTGTGTGTGTGCGTGCGTGTGTGCGTGGCATAATTTTTCATGATCCCAAACTCACTTAATCCAATGCTGTGGAAGGACATGAACAAAGCAGGGTATGAAATGCAAGAAAGCAATTTATGCTTGAATACTAACACACCTAACTACCTCTTTCAGTCTCCTTTGGAAACTTTTCATGCAAACCAGGAACAGCATATCATCAAAGGTGAAGGAGTTAGATGCAATAAAATGTTGAATACAAATTTTCATATAAATCGCACAGCATAGATCCTTATAAAGAATCTAATTTCCCAGTCTTCTGCATTTTTGGCTACCACTAAGAGATTCAGTGGTCCAAATCCTTCTCTGAGTTATATAAAAGTGCAACTCCAGAGCTGCAACATAATGCATTCTGCATTAAACTGACTTGGATAAAATGCATAAACAGCATTAGGAAAAGAAACCTTCCAGGCTAGGGCTCACCTCACTGAACTATGGTCACATTCCCTTTTGCTTGCTTTCTGAGCTTCACAATTTCTGCATTCCTTTCCATTCAGTGGCCCATGCTTCAACAGCAGTGATGAATCATGCTCTCAGCCCTGCCTATTCCATACTCTGACTTAGGACACTTCCAGAAAAGTGGAACGTGGATTCAAATCCCATTAGGTTGAGTGGGGGCCTAAACTCCAAGTCTCCTACCTGTATCCTCACTAATCTGTTGCTGGGCAAACAGTGTGATGGTTCTCCTTCTCTTTTCTGCTTTTTGCAACTTAGATGTCTTAAGACAAAGATGAAGATGCATTACAAAAGCTGGTTCATTAACAATTTTCCAGAGACATGAGTATGGTTGTCCAGAGATGCCTAAGTGTCACTTGGGCCTTACAGAAGTAGAACAGGATCTGAGCCTCAGTGCTTATCTAAAAATCAAAATACTGCACTCCCACAGAGGCACAACTCAGAGGCACAACTGTCAATTCCTGAGCACAATAACTGAATTAAGAGGGCATTTTTCTAAATTTACCAGGATTTAAATCCTGAAATTAACTCTATATATTATATTAAAAGCTTCAAATTAAAGACAACATGTTTGCTAAAACTCCAATTTGGTTCTAAATCCTCTGTTTGTCAGGAGTCTACCTTTCATCATCTTGGGCATCTCCATACTATTTATAGCTTTGTGCCTCAAAGTGTTATTTATGTTACAAATAAGTTATTAAACAGAAGAAGTTACCTTCTTTAATGGAGTTGATTGTCTCATGTCATACAACACAATATTTCTGTCCGAAGCACAGCTTCCTAAAAGGTATGTCTAAAACACAATCATAATGTGTTATCAAATATTGTTTTGTAAATACTGTCTCACAAAAGCAACAATATGCATTTTACACAGGATACTTAAGCAACTCTCATTCTGTTAATTTAAGAATAGACATTGCAAGAGTCTCACATAAAGCTATAAAAATTCAGGAAGACTGTAGAAAGTGGGGCACTCACAGAATAGGGATGTGGTCTTGAACCCTTACATAAAAAAAATGCTGGTTACAAATATTTCCTATTTGTTTTAACCTCTAGTAAATATACTCACAGTTTGTTTGTTTGTTAGTTATAAAGAGCTGACCATTCAACTCTAAGCCTTTTCACAAAGTAGCTTTGTTAGCGAGTCCTAGTCTTCTACATGCACTCCATCAAATCCAATAAAACACAGTACATCTAACAAGAAAATATTTCCAGCTGCATGTTGGTTCCTGGTTTACCTACTGCTGTAACATCACTACATCAAGAGGTAAAAAGCATTGTTTAGGAAGGTTATATTTAGAAGAAATAGCTAAAACATCGTATTAACATCATTCAGACATTGTGCTGACAGTAGTACGTAACCATCGATCATGATATACACGTAAAAGGTGTTGTCAGATGCTGATGTTTGGGCTAATGTTGGTTTGACAAGCAAAATTCAAGAACAACATAGCTTGTTACAAGTTTCACAGATCCATATGTTGTCTAAGTTGGAATCCAAATTTACAGCATACTGCTTTCTACTTTCTCTATTTGTTTACATCCTCTGGATCAAAGCTGCTTTATACTGAGCTACACCCAGTGCCAGATATTCCCTCCAGACTGGATAGGATTCTGCATGCTCCTCCCAGCTTTCTATGTTGATGCTGAATGACTTCATATCATTTTTGCATACATCATGGTACCGCCACAGAAGGCGACCCAGCTTTCTAGAGCCATCTCAAATCTCACTACATAAAATATTCTTACAGATACAACCTTCTCCCATTTTCCTGACATGCCTGATCCATCACAACCTTTTCTTCTTGATAGCGTGTCAATCCTGCACGCACCAATACCTCTGTATTTGTTATTCTGTCTTCCCACTTTATTTTCAGAATCCTGCATAGACACATCACATGGAAGCTGTTCAGACTCTTTCTTGATGTGCCTAGCATATACAGTCCATGTTTCTGAAGCATAAAGCAGAAGTGACAGTGCACAAGTCTCGTAGATTCATATCTTCATCTTAGTCTGCTGTTATTCCATGCATGTTTCTTTAATAGCCTGAAATCTTAACTGCTTTTCTGATTTTGTTATTCAGTTAAATCTGAAGATTTAGATTCAGTCAAGATTCCCCACTGATTATAAAATCCAAGTAACAAAAATTGTCAGCTACACCAGAGTGATGTCAGGTATTGGTTCTTCTACACCTTGGTAGATTATCAGTCTTCCTGCGACTAACTGCCACCTCAAGTCACTTGTGTGATTGAGAAAATGTGCCCAAAAGGTTTTGCAGGGAAGATTCACTGTGGGCGACCAAGGCCGCATCATCCAAACAGGAAATCTCTCAGAATCAGTTCTTTTAACTTTGGTTTTTTTCTCTCTGAACCTTGCAATGTTGAACAAGCCTCCATCTAGTCTGGTTCAAAGACCGATGCCATCATTGCTGTCCTTGAATGTATGCAGAAGCAGGAATGAAAAATAGATGTTAAAAGGCAGGTGGGCTGACACGGTATTTGATTCTTTGTTTTCACACACTACAGTTGTCTCCATGCCTTGATGAAGTGAACGAATGATGCCCAACAGTTTGTGGGGTATAACCCAGTTTCTTCAGAACAGTAGAAAAGCCCTGTTTGCTGACTGTATCAAAAGACCTTAGTCAGATCGATGAGGCTATGTACAGTGGTATTTATTTTTCTCTACACTTCTCTTGCAGTTACTTGACTGAAAATACATCAATGGTGGAACGTCTCAAGCAAAAACTGCACTGACTTTAGGGACAGATTCTTTCACCTAGAGATCGCAGCCTATGGAGCATGATGCCAGTGACAGTTTTTCCAGTGATGTTCAACAGAGAGATACCTCTATAATTGTTACAGTCACTTCTATCCTCTTTGTTTTTGTAGAATTGTACAAACCGAGCATCTCTGAAATCTTGTAATACCGCTTCCTCTTTCCAACAGAGCAGTATAACTTCACGAAGATTTTGAAGTAATTCGCCGTTGGTACAGTTGTAGATTTCAGCAGGCAAATAGTTGTTGCCGGATGCCTTGTTCCCAGGAACCAATTTAATGGCTTTCTGCAAATCTTCTATGTAGGCTTTGCTGTCTAAATCCATCATAACTTTGAACTGTGATAATCCTTCCAGTTCTTTGCATTTGGTTTCGGGTCGCTGGAGTATATAAATTGATCCAATACTCAAACTATTTTTGCTCATCAATAATGACATTTCCATTTAAGTCTTTCAGTGGAGCTGTTTTAGGAATGACTAGACCAGTAGCTCATTGATGCCTTTGTACATTCCATGACTATCACCTGCATCAGCTGCTTTCTGAATATCATCACAGAGCTTCACCTGGGGCACACCTCTTAGGCTTGAAGAGAAATGCAAAAGGAGGCCGTCTCAGATTTCCTAGGATTATGGTGTTGCGAGATTCTTTTAGTGGGTTAGTGGTGTGTTGCCCAAATTACAGGTAACCTTGTGGGTAGACTAACTAAAAAAGAGAGGCAGAAACAGGTCGACAGCCCAACCTTACATTTGCTTGCATTTTAAAACATGAAAGCAAACATTTATCCCGAAGTCTATCTGGCTACCCATGACAGCAGAACACAGATTCTCACCTATACAGGCTGGAGAGACTCAAGAGGTAGGAGGAAGATGGCTCACAGATTGACAGCGGGTCTTTGTGAATTTGCTGAGTTCTCCAAATTTCTCTCCAGTCTATGTTGAAGATTTATAGATGGCTGGTTTCAATATTGTATAGCAATGTACCAATACATCGGTCCGATATCAGATCAGTACCAACGTAAAGAATACTGACTGTATCAGAAATCGGCCTTTTTTTCCTGATGTAGCTAATAAATGACCCGTGCAACCACGCAGCCACAGCACAGCACATAGGCAGCAAGGAGCACAGCCAGGCAGCTTGGAGAGCTGCGTCCAGCTGTTAAGTCTGTTGTGGTGGAAGGGAAGGGGAAGAGCAGATCAAGGCCCCCGCAGCAAGGGAGGGAGAGGGGCTGGGGCAGGCACTGCACAGCCAGGGGGACGTGCATAACAGAGCCACGAGCAGCTCGTCCAGAGGGTGCAGGGGGAGCGGCTCCTACTACTGCGCGCACCCAGGGAGGGCATTGGGGGGGGCACATGCCCCTGAATCTGCATGCGGGGTGGGCTGGGGCCAGGGCAGTGAGTTGAGGTAGGGGGGAAGGCACTGCAGTGCGCCATGTGGGGCCAGCAGTGCCCGGCACGCTCCTCCCCCTCCTCCAGGTAAGAGGCGAACTGTGGGAACATCCCAGGGGAGATGCCGCTGCCACGCCCTGAGGCATACTCCGTTCCTGCCTGCCCGCACCCCCTATGGCCTTTCTAAGTACCCCCAGAGGTACACATACCCCTGGTTGACAGCCCCTGTTCTAATAAATTATCTCTGATTTTGTATTTTTATTTTAATTTTTTATTTTAAATTTTTTTTTAATGTAAATTTCTGTTTCACTGAAACTTTTGGAACTGGACTGAACCAGATCTCTTGTGAACTTGGACGGTGTCATTAGTTGGGATTTATATTCTTAGGAAAGAGGGAGGGTTTCTCATCTCCTTTCCTTCCCCATTATGGAATGCTGTTCTTATTTTTTACCTTATTTTATTATCTTTCCTGACAAGGCTGTTTTTCTTTTTACAAATTATATAAACATTTTAACAAAAATATGTCTATTATTATGCCTAAAACTATCTAAGCATTTTAACAAAAATACACAAAATAATATTTAATACATTTGGTTACGTCAACTACTACTACAGAAAACCCTTGCCATGAGAATGTATCCCCCACAAATGGTGAGGGTTACCTGTACTATTATTTTAAGATAAAGCCATGATATAGTGTATAAGGATTATTTAATGAATAGTCTTCCCTTAGTTCTTTCAGGCTTTGTTTAACTGTGTTTGATAGCTTCCCTTACTTGCTGCAAGTTAGTTGTCACATCTGCAAAGATTCACACTATAGCCACTCAGAAACAGGCTTTGGGCCTTAAGCTTAGCAACACTTCTGCAGCTTAGCCAAGGCCCTTCTGAAAATGGCCACAGCTGCAACAGCTGTCCTTTTGTTCTCCAACAGTGATAAAAGGGCCTCAGAGTGCTCTTCAAATCAGTCTGCATTTTTCTTGCAATTTTTTGCCAAAAGCTGTTACAACAGCATCATGCATTAGTTGTTAAGCTTTACTAAGCCTCAGTGGCTGAGCTGTTAGGTCAACTTGCTTTCATAACTTCATCGAAGAGCTGCATTTTTCTAGGTCTTTAATTTAGCTGTCTATCTGAGGGTGACTGGGAGTTTTGCTATGATGGATCTTTTTGACATTGATTCTGAATTTACAGCAAACAGTACAATGTATATAAAGAAAAAGTTACCTCAATTGGATTAAATTTCACACTGCTTATGCTATCAACACCCCATGTCAGAGAGCATATAGGACTGGTCCTTTGTTCATCCCAGATGTCAACTTGATGCCCACAAGTAGCATATATGGCTTCCTTCCAGTGATGATCAATTCCTGTGTACACTGTCTTTAAAGGGAAAAAGTTCAGTTAGAAAAAGTATTCAGAATTGTACAATAAGGTTTCATGCTGTTACATTTACTATCTAAGTTGACCAGATCACTCTCCCACTAACGACAAATGCATCTGAACTGTTTGCAACTTGTATTGTTTTAACATCAGAGTTGTGCTCAAACTTCTGGTCCTGCGGGCTTGATTTAGCTACAAAGCAAGCTTATGCCCTGGCACGATCCAGGGCACAAGACTATGTCTTTTGGCCTGCAAGGCTCCCCCCAGGCCAGACAACACAGTCACACAGGCTGGAGGTTGATCACCACTGGTCTAATTGAACACTACCAACCTAGTCTCTCACCTGAAGAATCTAAATAAAAATGGGCTGAAATATTCTGACCACCACAAATGAACAATGTAATCTGACTGGTTTATAAATTAGTCATGTTACAGTTTTACACTTCTCAAAAATTAACAATTAAGGAGTCCCCAAATGCTTGTCAATGCATTATGATGTTTTTTAAAACAGGGAGCTTTTCCATAAGGCCTAAGACTCTGAAAAACCACAACTATGGATGTCTGTTGAAATCTCTGGGTTTATGTTGAAGTCATGGTTGTAAAATCAATGGTGCTAACATTGTGTATCACCCCATGGCACCCCTGTGACACCCTGATGTCCTTGCTGAAATGTAAGCCCATTGCTTTTTGCCCATTCCCTATAGACACAGAAAACAATCAATCACCATCCCTGTAATAACCTTTTCAGTATTGGAACACTATCATCTATACTATACTCCTTAGCCTTGTCTGCTCTAGACTAAATAATAATACCAGTTCTCCCATCCCTGCCAGTGCCCCCCACTCCCAACCCACAGCCCACCACCCTCGTGAGCCCTGCCAGAGGGAGCCCCCAGCTGCAGGGCTACAGGGCTGGGGCCAGGGGCTGCAGCCTCCTGCCCCTCCAGCAGCACCTGAACCCTAGATACCATGCACAGGAGGTGGCAGCTGCTGCACCTGGAGTGGAGCTCTGTGCCAGCCACACCACCATGGCAAGTTGCCCCCTTCCTGCCCGGCATCAGCGAAGGGGCACAACTCCACACCGCTGCATCTGGGAGGGCAGGTGATGCTTCACCATGGTGGCATGGCTGATGCAGGGCTCCCAAGAGGTGGTGGGGGCAGGAGCAGCCCCAAGCCTCCCTGCCTCACTCCAACTTCCTGCAGTGGGTCCCACCTACTGGCCTGCGGAGGCCACCAGGGGGAGGGCAGCAGGGTGGAGAGCCCCAAGCCCCACAATGGGCAGCCCATCTCCACCCTTGCCCCATACACAAATCTTGGGGAGGCATATGCTCCCCCATACCCCCTCCCCAAGAGTGCACACAGCAGTAGGGAGCCATCTCCTCAATCCCCCAAATGAGCCACCCACATGGCTCCTTTCCACTTCCCCAGCAGGACCCTGTGGGTGTGCACTCCTGCCCTGCCAAACCTGCCCCATGCCCTCCCTCATCATGGGGGCCTCCCCCATTATATAATCTGCCCCCCTGCCCGTCCCTTCTGCATCACTTATGCCCAGACTTACCTGCAGGAGCTGAGGGGACTACTCTCCACAACTGCATCCTGCTGCTTTCAGCCCCAAGCAGCCCTTGCAGGCTGAAACTGCCAGCCTACAACATGAAACCCGCAGTTTCCCACATTAAAGGAGAAAAATCTGTGTTTTTCCGTGGCGAATGGAAAACCTGGATCCCTGGTCACCATGTAATGAAGTATATTATACCATTACAACAGAAATCAAGACTCAAGGCTCCAGAAAACCTAACTTTACGGAAAGGGGGCGGGGAATCAATCTTTATTTAGATTGATTTATTTACTTGTCAACATTTTTATTTTATTTTGGCAAAGACAAAAAGTTGCAACATAACTTAGCAAGTCATTTTTGCTTTAAGACAGGGGTCTCCACTGTGGGGCTGGAAATTTGGGAATGATCAAGTTTGACACCCTCATACCATTCTACAGTATCTCAGAATCTGATCATCTTTAACATATTCATCCTCAAGACACCCTTATTCAGTAATATGGGCATGGTACTACTAGCTGTATTTTGTAGATAGAAGGCTGTGGCACAAGGGGCTAAATCCAATAAAGAACATAAGTGGAACTGAGATGGCAAGGTCCAAAGCTGCAATACAAAAACCCCTTGCTCAGCTGCTGCCTGACCCTGCAACAAACTCAGCAGACATTACCCTATTTGACTTTACAGTTCCCTAGGCACTTATAGTTCCGCTTCCGTGAACACTCAGAACAGCTTCAGTCTGAGCAGCTCAGCAACTATTTCCTGCGTAAGCCTGACAAGGATCCAGAAAAAAGGCATTCCTCCTTCCCTAAGGGGCACAATACAACAGAATTTCCTACAGTTTGCCTAACACGCTAACAAAATGCACACACAGCAGCCATTTTCCTTTAAAAATAGTCACCTTTTATACAATAGCCTACTGCTCACAGTGCTTACTAAAAGAAAGAGACTGTATTCAGTGCTCTCCTTAGTCTGAGAGTATTCAAGGCCATATCTCCCAAGCATGTGCCCTACCCACACTGCTGGAGGGTATTCAGGGGCAGAGACACTCTCCACCCCTCATGCTGAAGTTCTGTCACTTTAATGAACTCAAGGTCCAGTGAACTAGGAAGAGCAGACAAGAAAACAAATTCTCTAGCTTAACTTACATCCTGTTAAGTTTCAAGGATTCTTTTGTTTTTTGGTGGACTTTTGGAGGCTTTTTGGTATTTTTGGTTTATATGGTGGTGAACTATACAAACAAAAAAAAAATTTTAAAGCTAGATTCTTAACTGACCAATAATGACCATTCCCAGACACTGACTTCGTAGGACAAAGAACCAGCATATTTTTTTAAAGGATTGAAAAAATCTTTTTGCATTAAGAATTATTATAAGATGCTTCTTCTAAGGAAAAAAAGAGTTAGAAACAATTAGGAATAGAAATTTAAATAAAAAGTACTAAAATCCACCCTAACACTAGTTTTGTGATAAACGTAACATATTAAACGCACATAGCCTTGCTAGGATATCTACCAGGTTGTACTATAATTGATGCCTGAAATGCAATCTGTATATTTCTTCTTCAGCTATGACTTAGGGCACAGATGTCATACATATGGTTTGTGGATTGATCAACCCCATGTGCTGGCCCCAGGCTTAGCCCCAGCCCAGCTGGACTAGGCTTTGTGGGCACAGAAGGCAGCACAGGGGGTTCATCTGGGGCTCTGAATACAGCCCACATTCCACACCCCTTCATCCCACATGCCACAGGCAGCATGCACCCCATACCAGCCTGAGGGGCTGCATGCACATCTAGTCGCCACACTCACTGAACGCAGCCCAGAGGGCCTGCGGTGCAGGTTACATGCAGCGTTCTAGACCAAGAGCCCCTGTGTTGCCTGCAGTGTGCATGATGGCAGGTCCAACCCACGCATGATCGCTAGTATGTGCCCTGTGATGGCCCCGAGAGCCAGTGCATGCTGCATGTGGTACATGGGTTGAATCAGGAGCCACAGATGCTGCATACAGGGCTGGCACTAGTCCAGTCCTCAGACCAGCCTGCTTATGGCTCACCCAGCCTACCGGGCTGGATGAGTTTGACAGTCCTGATCCAAGGTTTATAGATGTAATAAGAAGGTATGTGGTCTGGTTTTGTACATATTTGAGATCGCTTTGATTAAATATTTTACTCTAAAGCACAACAAATAAAAAGATTGCAGTATTACAGACTACAAAGTAGGAGAAATAAAAAAACTTTATCTTTAAAACTTGAAAAAAAAATTTCAGAGTAACAATGAAACAGGCTCCATACCATTATGCAAATATGTAGTTGTTAAACCTTCTGTTAATAATTTTCTGCATGGTTGAAGCTAAAAGTGTAAACTCTCTCTCCCGCTCAGAATACTTTAATAGTTACCATACATCACACACAAGCCAACTTGGCTATGCTGGACAACTGCTTTAAAAACAGGTTGTATTTTTTATATTACTTTCCCTAGTTACACTGAGTAAAACTGTGGCAACACTTCACAGATTTACAAATATAAGACCGAAAGAGAAGTTCTGGTCATCTAACCTATTCTCCTGTACATAGAGAAGGCCATAACATATCATCTGGTTACCGCTACACTGTGCTCAGTAACTCGAGTCAGATAAAAACAAACACATATTAGGCTAAAACAAAAAAAGCACTGAGTCTTGAAGACATCAAGGGACAAAGAACCCACCACATTTTAGCAGCTTGTTCCAGTAGCATTTACAGCACTTTGTTAAAAAATTGAGTTTTATTACTAATTTCAAAATAGCCTGGCTTAAAATCCCAACCACTGGTTCTTGTGTCCTTCTTCCAACTGGTAATTTCTCTATTTTCCTGCTAAGAAACAGAGCAGACTGAACTTTCCAATACAACAAAACTTGGATCATTTGTATTCAGCATGGGTCACAATCCATTTCATTTGCAGGAGGTTGCTTAATTAAAGACAAGCTATTCAGGTGTTTGCAATGATGTCTTCAAAAGACATCACTGTTCCAGTCAGCTAGAACACAGCAGCTGTCCCCACCCATAAGTGATCACAGTCATGGTATCCTTTGAAATAAAACCTGCAGCCAATAGCTGCAGCACCTGAGAAGTTCCACATGCTTTTGTGGTGGCTGTATGTGAATCCCAGCTAACTGGCAACCCTCATAAGGTTAGGTTCCTAATCCCACTGCAAAGATGAAGTATCCAGGTTCTATGGCAGGCCTAGCTTGTAATATATATAACATGTTTGTTGCCCCTACCTGACCCCCTCTTCCTCACAAAAATCTCCAGTGTAAACTGTGCTCTCTAAGGGGCATCTGTGCTTTAAAGGGGCTCTGGTCCATCACTTCAACTCCTCTAAGCACGAAAGTAATTCTTTTTATTTGCAGGAATAATGAATGAGAGTGCTGACCTGTTGCAGGGTTAAAGCTAGAGAGCTACTGACTAAGGGTATGAAAAGTTAAGTGATTAATCAATTAATCATTTAACCAATAAGTGCAGTGATAACCGGTTAATTTACTGGTTATCCTTTAGCTGGGGTAAGGGGCAGTCTGGCAGGGGGGAAGGGAAGCCATGGGGCGCCACAACAGGAATCAGAAGGCAGCA
>NW_017728992.1:164278754-164281088 GCF_001723915.1 Gavialis gangeticus | reverse complement strand
GAGGGGGAAGGGCAAGGGGGAGTAGTACCCATAGCCTAAGAAGAAAACAGCAAGCAGCCTAATGACTCATCAATTAAGCAATTAGTTGCTCACTCACAGGTGCTCCCTCCTCCCAGTGTAGTGCTTCAGGTGGGATGTGTTGTCTGGCTGGGCCTGCCTCCTCCCCCCTCCCCAGAGTCAAAGGGCCACTGGAGCCTGAAGCAGCTCCCAGCAGCAGCTGCTGTGTTATTGGTTAATCTTTAAGGAATATAATTAGAGGAGGTTAAACAAATACGTTTTAAAAAGATACTAACATCCCTACTGCTGACACTCAACATATTCATGCAGTGCTGCTAATACACACACTGTACTGCCCAACTATTGTTTTGTAACATAACATCACCCAAGAAGTGAACCTGAGCTACTGTGAAAATAAGCCAGTCTCTCACCCTCAACCCAAGCCCCTGAATCACTATTGTGACACTTCTTATCCTTCTCCAACTGTGCAATATCTTTTTCAAATATAGACACCAAAACTGGCTACAGTACCCTAGTACTGACATCACCAGCACTGTATTCAGAAGCATTACTTGAAACTATCTCCCTGCTTCTTCTACTCACTACTCCATCAACAAATCCTTCAGGAGAATACAAGTGTGAAAGTGAAGTTAAAACTATATACCTTTCCAAGAATTGTATGTATTGGTTCTTCTTCTTCCCCATATCCTGGACCATCCATTTTCCAGTGTTTTACAGTTTTATCATCACCCACCTAAAAGTTCAGAGAAAGCACGTATAAACACAAAATTATTCAGTTTGCACACATTTCCATTTTATGCAACTGCCTGTTGCGTACTGGAGGAGTTCCAGGTAATATTAGAAGTTCCATGAAACTACTGTATCCAGTAAATACTTTCCAAGTTTCAAAAAGACCCACAAAGAGAAGGGGAAACTTATTTTAAACTAGTTTCTCCAACACTTGTTTACAGTGGGTTAACCCTGTACTCCGCAAACTATACTAAAAATAAATGGAGCAAAATCATGGGAGAAGGCAAGACTCTACACAGGAAAAGGTACTCCTTTGAGCTTAGGCTTTTATATTTTGTCATCTTTCCCCACTGTGTCGAAGTCTTACCCATCTTACAACAAACTTCAGTTGAGAGTCTCTCTAAATTAGATCAGTTCTTGCATTGCAACCACTGTCCTCACAACACCTCTCTGATGCCTGCTTCACAGCAGTGGATAAAAAAATACAAGAGTTCTCTTAACCATTGTATGTCCAGCTAGCAACAAATGCAGCTGTCAATGTCGTCTATTCTCTATTCATTGTTCATTTCACTGTATCATCTTAGTCCTGTTTTCATCCGACAGCCAAATTAGGGTATTTCATGACAATCAGTTAGCATGCACCTGAGCCCATTATACTTGATAAAGTGACAACAAAAGGAAGTTTTACTGACAGAACTTTATTGAACCTAGTTACTCAGCTAGAACCAGCTTAAATTAATCATAGTGCAACTCGTCTTTAATCAAACACCCAGAAATGTAAGTATTCACATGTCTTTCAATGAATGCATTTTACCTATTTGTTTAATATGGTGAACTAGCTTACTCTAATTAATTAACTGTGCTGCACTTATGAAAAGGTAAACACCAGAAAATTGCTAGTCTTGAATAACATATGCATTGTATCACCAAACATTCCTGTACAGAAACAAAAAAAAAGTAGGTTTATAATACTTGGGATACACGAATAAACATTTTTTGGGTTGATACCAATTATTAACCAGCTATATCGGCCAATACCAATCCAATTGCCAATATGCAGCCCAGCAGCTTGGAGAGCAGCATCCAACTGGTAAGTCTGTTGGGTGGGGAAAGATGCATGGGGGGGGCAGATCACAGCTTCCACGGTGAGGGAGCAAGTGGGGCTGGGGCTGCACAGCTGGGGTGGGGTGGGACACAGCACAGAGCCACAGGCAACTTGCCTGAGGGAACCTGGGCAGCTCCCGCTGTTGTGCGCACCCCAGGGGAGATATGGGGGGCATGGCCCCCACCACCTTTGTGCATGGAGCGAGCGCAGGCTGCCTGCTGAGGGTTCGGGGCTAGGGACTGGGCCAGCTTCTTCCGGGGGCGAGGCGGGGTGGGGAGGGGCCAGGGCTGCACTCAGGTGGCAACCACGCTGGGAGGGTTGGCTATGAGGCGGGTACAGCCAACCCAAAATTCACCACAGCCTCCCTGTAGAGCTGCCACTGCCCACCCCTACTGCAGCTCCCCCACCACTGGGGAAAATGCTGGTGCAGCCCACCCTTGCCCCATGCACAGACCCACGGGGCACATGCTCCCCCATGCCTC
>NW_017728992.1:164273440-164273754 GCF_001723915.1 Gavialis gangeticus | reverse complement strand
GCGGGGACAGCCAACCCAAAATTCACCACAGCCTCCCTGTAGAGCTGCCACTGCCCACCCCTACTGCAGCTCCCCCACCACTGGGGAAAATGCTGGTGCAGCCCACCCTTGCCCCATGCACAGACCCACGGGGCACATGCTCCCCCATGCCTCTCCTGGGGTTGTATGCAAGAGCGGGAGCCCCCCCACCAAGAGGAGCAGCCCGCAGCTCTGTCCAAACGTCTTACCCCAGCTGGGCAGCACCTGTCCCTTCCCAAGCCCAGCCCCACTCCTTCCCTCACCATGGGGGCCCCGATCTGCCCCCCCACACACAC
>NW_017728992.1:164270738-164273429 GCF_001723915.1 Gavialis gangeticus | reverse complement strand
CCTCACCATGGGGGCCCCGATCTGCCCCCCCACACACACCCCTTCCCCCTCAACAGACTTACCCCAGCCAGATGCTGCTCTCCAAGCTGCTAGGATGCATTCCTGGCTCTGCATATGAGGCATTTATTGGTGGCATTATCAGCCACATCAGCCAAAAAAAAGCCAATTGCCGGTAACGTCAGTTTTCCTTTGATCAGTATCGATATATGGAATGATGTATCAGTGCACCTCTACAGAATACAAACCCTGAGTTAGGACTCTAGTCCTGAACACTACAGATACGTTAATAGTTCACCACAGGGAATACAATACAACACAACACAATAGGCTTCCCACTGGAAAAATCATGCTAAATTTATACATACAGTAAAGAAAGAAGTACCACAGAAGCGGGCACACATCCCTCGCACAAAGCCTTCATGTGCTTGTATGGTACGGATGCACTGTCGCTTGGTCAAGTTCCAAATTTTAACCTGTAAAATATATACCAGAGTTATTTTCTTTACATGATAGTTTCCTAGCTCCCTATTTCTTTTCACACTAAAACTGTAAAACATCACAGCAAGTCATGTCAAATAGACACCATTTGCTTGAAGGTTCATTGATTTTAAGAAAGTTAGTTCCAGACACTGTGAACCAAAACCTACTCATCGATTTTCTGTGTTTTTTGGTTTTCTAAATCATACTTCCTTAAAAAAACCCAAAAAACCTCAACTATCTGTTGAAATGAGTATTGATGCCATGCTAGCAAGAATTTGATTCTGCATATGCCCCAATCCTGTCAACTGCTGCAAAAAGTTGGATTGGCTTGTAGTGTAAGGACCATATGGAGTACAATGAAAAGGACTGTTTTGCATATAGTTGCGTTTCAAAATATTTATGAAAGAGCACCCTAATTAGATGTCAGTTTAGCCAGTTAGAAATTTCTGTGCGCCACCAAAAATCTAACTATTCACCATATATAACCTTATCCTCACCACAAGCAGTTGTGACTTAAATCCATTCAGCTACCTCTAGTAATTTTTTACTTTTCTTGAAAAAATTAAAAATATACAATGGGGAAAAAAAACACAAATCTGTTTTGAAAAAAAGCCAAGTCAGCTTATGAAGAAGAAAGATGGAAAAATCTTTAGAACCAACAAACAATCTTCATTCTAACAGTTAATTTAAAGTTTTGCAATTTTACAGTTTCATAGTGAATGTATTAGGTTGGCATTTTCCAAATAACTTCTCCAATACTGGTTTACTGCTGATAAATATTTATGTTAGCTTTTTTGTGGTTCATTAAATCACAAAAAAGCCTAACTTTCTTTTCCTCTTCAGATTTTGAGTCTGTTACATTCTGTGTTAATGCCCAATATCTCTTCCATTCTAACTGCATTAGCAATATACCCAGATGAATATTTACTGTATTTTAAGACAAGTTTTTTCCCCCGGTATTGCTGTGTGAAAATACATATATTGGAAGCAGCTGATTACATAAATATTTTATATACTTTACATAAAAAGTATAAAAACCAAAAGCACAGGTGAATGGTATGGTGTTTGTTCTGTAATTGCTTCCTATTGTAGCACTTTTATTTGCCATTATAGTAACAATGATACCAAAGTGTCAGACTGACTGACAGTTATCATACCATTCTAAATTAACAGTTAATTACCCACCTTTTATGTGTAAAAGTAAAAATATAACTCTAGTTACTGAAAAAAGGCCATCCAGACAAAAGAAAGAGCCACAAAATAAGGCACAAACATTTCTCAGGGTTCCATTTGTTTATGAATTTGCACTTGCCTCTCCATCACAAGCCCCTGAAAGCACTGTAGACAAGCTTTTTGGATGCTTGGCCATGCAGTTAACCCCATCCCTGTGGCCATCCAACGAAGCAAGTAAAGGTTTTGCAAACACACGTTCTAGTTTAGTTGCATTCAGTGCCCGCACATACTCTCGTGGAACTTCAAAAGGGTGTAATGCAGGATCATAGTTTCTTGGAACTGGAACAAAACAGATACAAATTTATATGAATTACTTGATGCTCTCTGTCAGGATGAGAACAATACAACAGATTTTTTGTGTTCTTTTGGTTCTTCTTCAAAATTGATCCGTTGGCTCCTTTGTTAGGGTACTGTTTGTTTGTATTTAGAATTTGCCCCATTAGCATTTCAGAGATTCAGAAATTATAAAGGACACTGTCAATTTTTTTAAATTACTTATCAGATTACTTGTTCCTATTTCATTTTTTTTCCAGGACTAAAATCTGTCCCCACACTGTCTGTCTATCAAAGGGACAGGCCATTATTTTGGGAGGAGGGCCACTTACCAAGTTGTGGCAAGCTGTTGAGGGCTGCGCCCCTTGACAGGTGCCCTGCTCTCTGGTCACCATCTTGGGACCAATCTCCCAATGTCGGTGGGGCCCAGAACGGGGCGCAGGCTGACAGGGGTCTGCGGAGCCCGGCTGGGCTGCACCACCAGGGAAACGGGGGAGCTGGCCCAACTCCATAGAGCTCCTGCCAGCTGGCACCCTGTACCCCTGCCGCCCTGCTCTGGGCCCTGCTGGCTCTGGCCTTGGGACATGGATGCAGGTCCTGCTCCCATACCCCCTCACTCCCAGTGCCCCCCCTAGCCCTGCAGTACAGGCGGGGGGCAGCACACAGCCCTGACACCCTGCTCACTGGCAGGGAAGGAGCTGGTGC
>NW_017728992.1:164267970-164270727 GCF_001723915.1 Gavialis gangeticus | reverse complement strand
CCCTGCTCACTGGCAGGGAAGGAGCTGGTGCTGAGCGCGGGGGAAAGGCAGACCCTCACCTACCCTGTGGCCCATGCTCCCTGCTGCAGCCGCTTGCAACCCGCGTGGGGCTGTCCTGAGCAGGCACAGGCAGCCCCATACAGGCTGCAAGCAGCCGCGGTGCGGGGCACCAGCCATGGGGCGGAGGAGGGGTGCTCAGCACCAGTTTGTAATCTGCCCCCACAACCAGCCTGGGCCCTGCACCGGCTCTGGGCTAGCCCATCAGAGCTGCGGCACAGTGACACCAGCTGTGCCCCCTCCGCTTGCCACGCTGGGCAATGTTTGCTGTTGCTGCCTGCCCAAAGCTCATGCGTGCCCTGTACCACTCCATTCTGCCACCCAGCTTGGAATGGTATTGGCACTGCGTGGTTCTGGCACTACGACCGCTAGCAGTCAAGGCTGCACAGAATGAGGAGTGATGCAGCACACCAAGGTGCCATCCCACGCGCCTGCCACAATGAGCTGCTGCCACTAGAAGGTGAGGCCGTGCTAGCCGCAGAGGAAGGGCTGGGGGGGGGCTCAGTCTGGGGCATCTGCCCCTGACTTTGCTAGTGTGGAGTAGCAGCGGTTCATCACAGTGAACAGGGAGGTGGGTGGGACAGCCACTCAGCGCACTGTGTTGTACCCAGTCCTGTGCTGGTGGCCACTGTGTCAGAACTACACAGCACCAACAGGAAGGTGGGCAGGAGGGAAAGGGGAGGAGGAATGGATGCAGGAAGACAAAGAAATCGGCATGCTGCATGATCCAGTCCAGCCCACCCTCCTCATGCTCTTGGCAGCGGTCAATGGGCTGGAAAGGATCATCTGGCATCTTCCCAGCCCTCCCCCAACCCTCAAGAGATCATCAAAACTTGTTATGTGGCCCTCCAGCCCAAATAATTGTTCACCCCTGTGTTAGGACAACCTGGTATGCAGTGCCACATCATCTAGCTCTTGGGGCTGCCCATGAGTCTGGACATCTGGTAGCAGGGGAGTGGTAAAGAACACTGCCACCACTAGCCCTCCACCCAAGTTTTGGACCCTCGGGGAACCCTGCAGGCCAAATGATACAGCTCTGTGGGCTGCTGGTTAAGCCCCCTGATGACAACTACCAGGGAACTGAAAGTTAACTGAAAGGCACTTCCTTTCCTTCACCAGACAGCAAGCTCACAAGACCCAAAACAAAACCAACGCAAAAAGGTTTTCCAATACTGATAGTTTGTTATAATTATTTCTGCTTTCTGTGTTCTGTGCTGGATATAAAGACAAAAATCACATGGGTAAAGAATTAACTTTAGTACTATCTACAGCAACTAAATGAAGAAACACAAAGATGAGGAATGAGTACAGGAAGAAGCAAACACTGTCTTTAAAAACTGTAAAATCCCTACCATTTAGCTTATTTGTCAGGGTTCAATATGTAGATGAGGTTACTGATTTCCTACAACCCAAGGCATAACAAAGTCACTTAAACAGTTTGTGAAGACAGAGTTGAGACTGGTGCCACACAACAGGGTGGAACGTACGTCTTCTAAAACCCATGCATATGCATCAGAAAACGCATGTGCTCAGCCAGGATGTCCCCAGAGAATGAGAAGCAAACAAATATTAAAAGAAAAAGCACAAAACTTAAGCGTACAAAAACTAACTAGTACACTTTATGTTGTTACTTTATATACAACTGCATAATTTTAATTTAGCCTTTGCAATGAGTAGTTGCAGTCTGAAATTCTTATGCGACGTTCCTTAAAATTAAATCAAAATACCTTTGACTTATCAGAACCAAGAAGCCAGGAAGTCTATTCCCATCTGTTTCAAGAGACAATAATTTTCTACATTACCTTGACATTTAAGTGATTCATTATTCCCTCATGTGACGCACAGGACAACCAAGAAATAGAAAGCATGAGATCATTTCTGGAAGAGCTGGGAAAATTTACATACCAGATCTCATTCACTATATTGGAGTCACAACGCTTCTAAAAAACAGGAGAGAACTGTGAGACTATTCCTTTGTGACATGAAAGAAATCTGGCTTATGACCTGAATGCTTACATTTTTCTTTCCCTCCTTCCTCCCCTCCTTTTCTGCCCTTCGTCTTCCTAATTTCCAGCTATTTACTTTTTTCGCAGACAGCCTCTTTTTTTCCTTGAAAATTTACTACTGTAGAGTCTCCATTACTCAAGTTTGGCTCCCCCCCCCGCCCCCACCTCTTTGTTTTCCTAATTTCCAGCTATTTACCTTCTCACTGACATCCTGTCACACTCTTAGCTTCTCTCGTTCCTTGGAGTCTCAGAGCAGCAGACTCCCTATGCCTGAAGAAGGGTGATTGAGCCCAAAAGCTTGCAAAGAACTTTTTCCAACTACTCAGTTGGTTTAATAAAAGATATCACATCTACGCAAAGAACCTGTCTTAATTTGACATGTGGCACTTCATAATGACACACGAGATCCACAGAAGAACAAGCTCTACGTAAGTGCAAAGCAACATGGGAAAACAGAACACAGTTACTCAAAACTGTATACCATGGTAGCCAAATGGTATATATAATATTAAGCGTGGCTACTCAAAACCATGGTTAGCAAGGGAAACCTGTACACACCCACACACGTTATATGTATGTGTATGTACCTAGCAGGAGTTCATGACATGAGTCTCTTTATATACAGCCACGCCTTGTTCAACGTCGTAGTTAGGTTCTTGAAAAATGCAACTAAGTGAAAGGATGTTATGCGAAT
>NW_017728992.1:164262428-164262970 GCF_001723915.1 Gavialis gangeticus | reverse complement strand
GATGCGAGTCCCCCCCGCTTCTTCCCGGCCCCAGCCCCCCCCCCAAGCCGGCCCCGGCCCGGCCCCGCCCCGCCCCGATAGCCCGCGCGCGGGCGCGGACAGGCCGGGGTGGGGGGAGGCCCCGCCGGGCGCTCACCGCGTTGCAAGTCGAGCTTGGTCTCGCGCACGTAGTCGTCCGGGTTCCGGCTCAGCACCTTCACCCGCATTCTCGCCCGAGCGCACGCGGCCCCGGCCCGCCACACTTCCGGAGCGCAAGGCCCACGTGACCGGAAGCCGACGCGGACCTGTAGCGGGCGGAAGAAGCCGCTCTGGACCTTCTTGTTCCGCCTCCGGGGCGCGGGGCTGGCGTGGGCTGAGGCGCTATGAGCGAGGGGGCGGCGAAGAGGCCGCGGGGTCCTGCGTGCGCGGTGTCCGCCCGGCCCGCGCAGTCCCCGCTGCGGCACGTGAGCTACGAGAGCCTGGTGGCGGGGCTCAGCGGCGGCGTCGTCTCCACGCTCGTGCTGCACCCTCTCGACCTGGTCAAGATCCGCTTCGCAGGTGAG
>NW_017728992.1:164256336-164257428 GCF_001723915.1 Gavialis gangeticus | reverse complement strand
CTTCCTCCCCTCCTTTTCTGCCCTTCGTCTTCCTAATTTCCAGCTATTTACTTTTTTCGCAGACAGCCTCTTTTTTTCCTTGAAAATTTACTACTGTAGAGTCTCCATTACTCAAGTTTGGCTCCCCCCCCCGCCCCCACCTCTTTGTTTTCCTAATTTCCAGCTATTTACCTTCTCACTGACATCCTGTCACACTCTTAGCTTCTCTCGTTCCTTGGAGTCTCAGAGCAGCAGACTCCCTATGCCTGAAGAAGGGTGATTGAGCCCAAAAGCTTGCAAAGAACTTTTTCCAACTACTCAGTTGGTTTAATAAAAGATATCACATCTACGCAAAGAACCTGTCTTAATTTGACATGTGGCACTTCATAATGACACACGAGATCCACAGAAGAACAAGCTCTACGTAAGTGCAAAGCAACATGGGAAAACAGAACACAGTTACTCAAAACTGTATACCATGGTAGCCAAATGGTATATATAATATTAAGCGTGGCTACTCAAAACCATGGTTAGCAAGGGAAACCTGTACACACCCACACACACGTTATATGTATGTGTATGTACCTAGCAGGAGTTCATGACATGAGTCTCTTTATATACAGCCACGCCTTGTTCAACGTCGTAGTTAGGTTCTTGAAAAATGCAACTAAGTGAAAGGATGTTATGCGAATCCATTGTACTTTGGTCTAAATTCCAATCCGTCACTCACTGAATAAAAGAGAGATTACACTGGGAAAAACAATGTGCTAGAAAGAGTGAAGCTGCGGCCAAACAACGTTAAAACTGAACATTACACGAGTTTAAACGAGTCTGTTTTCCTGCAGATCAGCAATGTAATAACGAAAGGACGTTAACCAGGAGGATGTTAAGGGAGGAGTACTATAATGCGCGCACACACACACACAGATATACGTGTGTGTATGTGGTTGTAGGTATAGATGTGTATGTGTACATATCGCACACACGTGTACACACACGCACACAACCCGAAGCAGAGGCAGGTGAGATGCGAGTCTCTCCCGCTTCTTCTCGGCTCCAGCCTCACTCCCAAGCCGGCCCCGGCCCGGCCCCGCCCCGCCCCGATAGCCCGCG
>NW_017728992.1:164254599-164255863 GCF_001723915.1 Gavialis gangeticus | reverse complement strand
CCCCGGCCCGCCACACTTCCGGAGCGCAAGGCCCACGTGACCGGAAGCCGACGCGGACCTGTAGCGGGCGGAAGAAGCCGCTCTGGACCTTCTTGTTCCGCCTCCGGGGCGCGGGGCTGGCGTGGGCTGAGGCGCTATGAGCGAGGGGGCGGCGGAGAGGCCGCGGGGTCCTGCGTGCGCGGTGTCCGCCCGGCCCGCGCAGTCCCCGCTGCGGCACGTGAGCTACGAGAGCCTGGTGGCGGGGCTCAGCGGCGGCGTCGTCTCCACGCTCGTGCTGCACCCTCTCGACCTGGTCAAGATCCGCTTCGCAGGTGAGCCCCGGCCGTGCTCCCTCTTCCCTCTGCGGGGCTGGGGCCGGGCCGTGTCCCCTTCTCCTGCAAAGCCACTTGGGGCTGGCCCGTCCCCCCACCACGCCAGCTGGGCCGGGACCGCCGGCTGACCCGGCCCACGTGCAGCTCGGGCACGGCCCGCCACACAGACTGGTGCAGCGCCACGGCCCGTCGGTCGCTATCTCGGGGATTGCGCCGTGCTCCAGTCACTCGTATGCACGTGTTGTAGACCTGCCCCGTCGCGGTGGGTAGAGATGCAGCATCTTCACGGTTCAGGCCCTGCTGAACCTCCTCTTCTGTTTCCCTCTCGTGTCAGACCCGAGAAACTCCCGGTGTGGGATCACTAATGCCGTAGGCAGCAGTCTTAGGCCTTGTATCGTAGCAGTGACTGCGACAGCTCGGGGTGCACCAGGACTTCTGTTCTAACTGAACCTTATTGGTTTGAAACTTTAAGGGTGCTTATATACACGTTGTGGGGGGGGGGGGCACTTCAATTTGAGCAGCTCCAAGAGTCACTCTGATTAAAGGGCCGGGAGCATCTTGTGTATCAGCATCCCCATGCTTCAAAACCAGCGGCAGGGGAGCTTTATCTGAAGCTCGCTCCACACTATATGAAGCATGGGGATGCTGATCCATGAGACTGCTGGAGTGCGGTAATTGCCATGCTCCAGCAGACTTAATTAATCGAGCCTGCTCCGATGCACTGGAATTCCAGTGTGGTGGCGCAGCCTCTCTGCTCCAGTATAGGCGCCCTACGTGCCTGCCTCAGAAAACTTGGGTAACATAGTTCACATGGGTAATTGGTGCCTCCTCAGTCATGGGGGGGTGTGGCACAATTTGTGGGCAGACCCATGAGAGAGTTTGGGGGTGGGCCAAAAGTCCCCTGGCCCCCCCATTCCTTGCTGGTTCAGATTGGGCCAGTAGGGAAGGGGGGG
>NW_017728992.1:164233216-164254411 GCF_001723915.1 Gavialis gangeticus | reverse complement strand
CGTGGGGGAGGGAGGTGGGGCAGTGCTCTGGTTGGCAGAGCAAGCACTCTTTGACACTCCAGGCTCCTGGGCCCTGTCAGGGAGGGTGGGGGCCCCTCCATGCCCTCCCTTCCAGTTGCCTGTGGTAGTTCTGCTCAAATAGGAGAAAAGTGGATTCATCTGCAGGGTGGGAAGGGGACAGGATTTACTTTTTCCCTTTATTGAAGTAATTTGATGCATCTCTTTTTTTTCTTAAATCACTTGTGTGACCCAGTCAGTGGCAGTGTGAGGGGGTTAGACCACCTGAATGCACTTATGGACCCTGACTTCGAATGTACTGGGTCATGATGCTTTGAGAATTATACCTCCAACACATGGTGCATGTAACTGGGGGTTTCCTGCAAAGAACAAGGACCAAAAAAATCATTCTTTTGAAATAACATTTTTGTGGTCCCCCTGCAAAAAAATTAAAGGTTATAGGCTAGAGATTGCACAGAGCTGTAGGGCACTAAGAAAAGGAGGCAGTTTTAAGCCGATGCTGATGCTTGCCTGCAGCACACAGCAGTAGAGTTCATCTTAAATTGGTAGGAAAGGACTGCTTACCTGGAACAGGTCAGCCAGACTTCTCTTTCAACCCAGGGTAAGACACTCTCCTAATGAGCTCTTAGCCCATAATTCTTGTGTGCCTTCAGAATACAGCTAGTCAGGCTTGCTTATTCTCTGTGATTTTCTTCAACTGTGCATGTTATCTTCAAGATAAACAGGGAGGTGTATTTGCATCGTAGTTTTATGCCACTTGGCTTCACTCTTTCTAGAACATTGTTTTTCCAGTGTAATCTCTCTTTTATTCAGTGAGTGATGGATTGGAATTTAGACCAAAGTACAATGGGATTCTGCACTGTTTGACCACTGTCTGGAAGCAGGAAGGACTACGTGGCCTGTACCAGGGGGTTACTCCAAACATGTGGGGTGCAGGTGCTTCCTGGGGCCTGTACTTTTTCTTGTAAGTAGAACCAGAAAACCTTTGGTGTTTAATGCAAAGTGATTATGGACTGTAGGTGGCACTTTCATTTTGAGGGAGGTAAATAGATAAAAATACATTGTATGAAAGATTCATGCAGCTTTACAAACTACATCATCTGTAGGCAAAACTTTCAGAGGCATCTAAATCACTTCTGAATAATTTACCCTCACTCATCACTTGCTGTTTCATATCTTTATATGTAATATAAACTTCTGGGGAAAGCAACATGACACACTTGTAAAGTGTAATGCCTGCACAAGATGCTGCAGAAATGTTAACTAGCTGCACTGGTAGTTTTTTTGGTTTCATCCACTAAGAATCTTGCCTAGAAGCTGCGCTATATAAATAAACCTTGTGGGGGTAAAACAACTTAGCCTTAGACTGATCTGCGGGAATTAATTTGGCTCCTGAAGTGATTTAGTCTGCTAAAGTTGGAAGCATTTAGTACTTGGACAAATCTGTTTTTGCAAGTTAGCTTATTTTTTTGAGAGAATTCTTGGGTTTTTGTTTGGTCCTCAGGGTCTGTTCCACGTTATATCACTTGCATTTTATATTTACTAAAATGTAAATTGCTTAACTCAATGACAACAGGAAATCAAAGAAACCAGTTACTTGTTTATGTAAAGTTTTCCTACTGGTTTTCTAGTCCTCATTCTTTTCAGATTTCCACTTCTCATCTCACTGCATATTGCTCACCTCTCAATGGCTTATTTAACCCAGAGGACAGGGGACCAGTTCAGCAGATAAAGCTGATGACATTATAGACTGCCTTTTCATAAAACCTTGCTAGGAGGCCTCTGTCTTGTTAGCATTTCATCCAAACTAATTCTTCAATTTTAAATGTGATGAGGCAGTCCTATTTTTTTTATCAACAGTAATATTTTTATCACCTAGCTGTCTACTACAACTGTATGCTTTAAGTAGGCTGAAACTAATTCAGTAATTTGTATTGCATCTGAGATTGTTCACCTCTGCCTCTGCTCTGTAAGGGCATTGCTTAATGTTGAATCTAAGCAATCTGGATTTTTCTCATCTCTACCTAAATTTATTTCATTTCTTCCAGCTATAATGCCATCAAAGCCTACAAGAAGGAGGAGAAGCTAGAAAGTCTTAGTGCAACTGAACACCTAGTGTCAGCTGCAGAGGCTGGTGAGGAAAATGCAGATAAGATTGACATTTACTTCTAGCCTGTCCATATGCTGTTTTTTGTGTTTGTCTGTCAGTGCTGTCTTTTGTCCAGGTGGCAAGTATAAGTGTTTTGGTTCAACTGCACTTGCTCAATGCATGTAAATATATAAATGATGTTGGGATGGCTGGCTGAACTCCTTGCGTGTATTCATGAGTAGCAACAGTTAAAACTTTTTGCAGCCCTGTGCAAGAATGAGCTAATTTATATACATTAAAATTGCAAATTCCAGACCAGGCGGCTGTGTGTAAAAAAGCAGAACTGTTGTCAATTTTTGCTATAATGTTAAAGTTTACCTTGAACACTTTCCCCTTAAAAAAAGACAACCCAAGGCCTAATTCAGCACCCATTGAAATCCAGCATTGGAATGGAATGTCTTCAATAGGCACTGGACTGGACATGTAACCCCTCTAATATTGAAGAAGAATGTATGGTGCAGCACTACTTGGAGTGGTTTTCTAAAGCTCCTTAGACTGACCTCTCAAGTGGAGAAACTTGTACCATGTGTTAGGAATGAAAAATTGATAACCACAGACAAGAAATCAAATTTCTGTATTTTGTCGATAGCCATGTATTAAACTAGGATGTAAACCTCAAATTATACGAGTAGGTTGACTGTTGAAATATGGGTTTATACATTAGTGGAAAACACTATATCAGGTGAGTCACTGGAAGAAATCTGTGGTTCATAGCTGAACAGCTGTGCTACAGGACTAAGCAATTTTGATAATGCATGCACTTGGAAGACCAACCTCAGAAAATCTGGAAGTACATGAAATGACTAGTTTGTTTAGGTTCCACTATGGGTTGTGCAAAGATGGAGCAAAGGAGGGGGTATCTTCCCTAGCACCTCTGCAAGAGATGGACAGAGACCCCTGGCTTCTGCAGTATGTGCCATCTGCATGGACTCCTCAAATTCTATCAGCTGTTGCTTCTACTTTAGCAAAGTTGTGTCCCAGTTTGGGATTAGCCTGCCATAATGCTATTTACTTGGTAGTTGTGGCACTCAACCTTGAGGGCTGAAGAAAAGGGAGGTAGTGGCATGTGTTTAAACTTAAACTTTGTTTGTTGTAAGTAACACGAGTAATCCTCTAGAATGAGTAGCTTTTGTTGTCATAGAAGCTTGTGCTGTACTGAACTAAACAAGCAGGTAGAAACTTTCAGAGCTGGCATAATAATCTAACTTCCATCTGTTCTCAGGAGTCATGACCCTTTGCATTACAAACCCAATATGGGTAACGAAGACACGGCTTGTGTTACAGTATGAGGCTGGTGTTAATCCGTCAAAGCGTCAATACAAAGGAATGTTTGATGCTCTTGCAAAGATATACAAGAAGGAGGGCATACGTGGTTTATACAAGGTAATAATATTTGCGATTTAATGGATAGTAGTTCTGGAAGTTATCATGGATGTCATGGCACTGTGGGTTTGGTGACTTACTAAACATATTATCATCTGGGAAGTTGTTACGTGTCCCGATTTAGCTACCCTCTCTTCTGTCTAATCGTTTCCCCACCTCAGGATTTCAGCAAAAAAGCTTAATGGAAAGTAAAGCCAGCAGACTGCTGAAGTGTAGTGAAATCAATGAAGAGAAGACTGCAAATATATGTATGGACACTTGCATTGTGGGCTGGCACTCATTTGAGAGGAATATGACTGAAATGGAAAGGAGGATCAAGAACTGCATTTTAACAACTTAACATTTGTTTTCTAAAAGATAGGGCGGAACACGTTGGGCTGCAGCTTGCTGCTCTTGCTGACTGAATTAGATGGAAAGTAGTTGTCCTCTGTCTCTGCCTGTCTGACTTTTTTTTTTCTCTTGAAAATCATCAGTTTAGACACAGTTCAGCTAAAACAGTTATTAATTTTCCCCCTTCCTTCTCCATGACAATGGATAGTGCTGCAGTCACACACCACTCCGCAATCTGTCATTTTGGGTCTTGTCAGCTTGCAACCCATGTGCTTTATAGGATTTTAAATATGGCTAGACAGAAATGCCTGTTTGCACCCCTGCGCTCCCGGGAGAATTTAGGGAAACAGTAGCTAGTTTAGACTTCCATAGTGCATGTCTTTTCCCCAAAGCTCTGACATCAGGGTAATTACCAGTTCTGGAGGGGCCTGAAGAACTCTGGGCCTTTTGGATTCGGTTGGCGCTAATGTGAAGAAACATGGTCTCTTGCATGGGGAATAATGATTAGGTTACTGAGCATTCACCTCTTCTATTTGCTGAGGGAAATCTAATCCCATTATTCTGAAAGCAGATGCTTATGAATGCCAGGCTTTGGCAGATTTAGGAGTAAGTGAAATACCTTGTTCCTAACCCAGAATTGATAGAGATTCTTTTTGTTTGCCTGGCTTCATGTTCTGTCCTATGAACACAGGTTCTTATTTCTTGCACTTGTTGGACCTACTTAAACTCTCTCCAACGAATGGCCATTAAGAATTTTCATGTGGTTTAATAAGCATTGCTTTGACACCAAGCAGTTCTCTCACTCACTGATCTGCAGCTGGGGAATCTGAGCAAAGTATTTTCTTGCCTGGAACAAATGACTTGCCTGCAACAGCTGTTCTGTACAGGAAGTGACCTTTGTAGAATCCTGGCACCCCATCTAACAATCTACTCCAAGCAACTTTATCTTCAGATTATGGTTGCTTCAACTCATTCTAGTCCAGGCTGGGACTCTCCAGGTGTCTGGCTATAATAAACAGACTACACCATAGGCTATAGTTAGGCTTTCTCCCTGACTGCTCACCTCCGTATTTGGAGGAGTTGGTATAAGTTGGTCAAGGAGACCACAGGGCCACTGGTGTTAATTTAATCAATGCTGGAATGCTAGGAAAATTCCCAAAGATTGGGAGAATGCTAATGTGCCAGTATCTAGGTCAGGGGTGGTCAATATGGCCTGCGGGCCACATCCGGCCTGCGAGGTCATTCTGTCAGGCCCGTGGGTTCCCTTAAAAATTTAGAAAATTAATATTTCTCTGCCCTTGGTTCCTGTCAAAAATGACAGGAACCAAGGGCAGTAGGACCCAGGGGAAGCCCCAGCAGGCTTCTGCAACAGCAGGGCCCACCTGGCCCTGCTCCACCAGCTGGAAGACCAAGTGGGGGCTTGTGACCTGGGAGCACGTGGCTGCCCCGTGCCGGAACCAACAGATAAGGACCAAGTGGTGGGAAGGGCAGGGAAGGAGCCTGGGGAAAAGCTGAGTGGAGCGGGGGGAAGCAGCCCCTCCCTTGCTCCGTAGTTGGTGCCCCATGGTGCATCCACTCGCAGCCTGCCTAAGGCTGTCTGTGCCTGCTCTGGACAGCCCTGCACAGGCTGCAAGCAGCTGCAGCAGGGAATGCTGGCCATTCCCCGCCCCCCACTCAGCTTTTCCCCAGGGTCCTTCCCTGCTCCTTCCCAGCATGGAGAAAAGCGGCCCTTCCCCACCCTGTGGCCAGTGCTCCCTTCTGCAGCTGCCCACAGCCTGCATGGGGCTATCCGGAGCAGGCACAGACAGCCCTAGGCGGGCTGCGAGTGGCTGCAGCATGGGGTGCTAGCCATGGGGCAGGCAAGGGGCTGATTTTCCCCCCCACCATGCTCATCACCACCTTGTAACCCATCCCCCCTGTTTGCCACACCAGGCAGTGTTTGCCACCACAGCCTCTGTGCTGCTGAGCATGAGAGCTCCAGGTGGGCAGCAGCAAACACTGCCCAGCACAGCTGCTGCTGCCACGTGCAGCCCCCATGGGCGAGCCCAGAGCCAGCACAGGGCCCAGGCTGGCAGTGGGGTCAGGTTACAAGCTAGTGCTGAGCGCAGGGAAAAGCAGCCCCTAGCTCGCCCTGTGGCCGGCGCCCCATGCAGGACAGGTTGGAAGTGAGAATTTGGGATTTTTAAACAGAAAACCACAGTCCCTGCTGATAACTAAACCAGCCTGCCCTTTTTGAAAACTGGCACATTAGTGATTGTACTGGGTAGCTGAGATTTGTATACATCCCATTAGCTTCTTACCCTGACTCCCATCACCTGTACCCTGAATCATAGAAGAACATTGTTTGAAAGACCATAATTGCTCATCTTGGTCGGCTGTATGTACATGTTCTAGTGTCTGGACAACAGACCTAAACGTGCCTGTAGACCAGGGGAGGGTGATTAGTTTGTGGGGAGGGCTGCTTACTGAGTTTTGGCAAGCCATCAAGGGCCGCATGATAAGCAGCCAGGGACAGATAAATATTAATTTTCTAAATTTTTTAAGGGCCCTGTGGGCCAGATAAAAGGGTCTGGCGAGCCACATCCAGCCCTCAGGCTTCATTTTGCCCACCCCTGCTGTAGACTATAACTCTTACTATATTGTAAATGTATTTTTTGGTACATATTTTATGGTAGGGGCTATATGTGAGCATTAGCTGATCTAACAGGGTGCCTGTCTTTCTGGGGCTGCAGTTTAACCTGTGTGATTTTTCTTTGCCTATATGTTTTAGGGATTTGTGCCTGGTCTGTTCGGAACTTCACATGGTGCACTTCAATTCATGGCATATGAGGATTTGAAAACAAGATACAGTAAATATAAAAACAGACCATCAGATACAAAATTGGTAAGAAGGCTGAAAAGAAAACATCTCTTATGGTCTGGGAGCATTTGGACGCTAGAGCTATATGTCTAGAACAGGGGTTGGATATGATTGTTGTTTCTACAGTTGTCATTTTAGTAGGTTTTGACAGAATTTGTGACAGATTATAAAGCACAAAAAAAGGAAAATACTGATATTTTTTCACTTTCGACTTACTTGGTAAAAGTAATTATTTCCTTGCTAGCCAGTTAGCATTGTTCTCACATATTGGGGAAATCCACTTCAATTTTGCTGAGCATTTTATGACTGAAAATTTGGAGTTTTAAAAATTTGTTTTCCTTTTGGAACACCTCTAATTTTACAGTTACAAACAGAAAAAGGTAAAATCTGTGCAGATATTTTTATGTACGCTTTTGTTTACGAGTGAAATTTGTGTTGGTACCTGATGTGGTATGTATTAATGTGTAATAAGTAAATTTTGTTACAGTGTATATATGTATCTTAGGGAGGAAAAAACAGGGTATTGTTTAGCTCAGACTTTCAAAAGCAGTTTGATATTTCCCAGCATCTTATTTTGTTGTCTGTAACTTGATTTAACCTAAATTTAGTAATTTTTATTTTAGAACACTGCAGAATACATTACAATGGCTGCACTATCCAAAATATTTGCTGTGTCAGCAACATATCCATATCAAGTAGTACGAGCTCGTCTTCAGGATCAGCACAATACGTACTCTGGAGTGGTTGATGTTATCCGCAGGACATGGAGGTAGGCTTGTAGAACTAAAAGCACAGTTCCACTGTAAATGAAACCACCCTGTGTAGTCAAAGCTGTATCTGCTGGCTTCTAGTGATGAGGGGTTTCCTGCTACTGCATTTTGCTTAGTCCTGCAGAACTAACCCAGCTAGAACTAGATTAGATTACAGCTGTACAAAGCTACTCCAGTCTGGAGTTTTATGGGTGTCATTTGAGGGTTACGTGTGAAGACAAGAGACGGGTATAAGTGAACACACAATTTAGCCTGACAAACCTGTTATTGACTTGTATTACATAAAAAGGTGAGAAACTGAGCCCCATATACTCTAATGTAAAATCTGTCTCAGAGTTAGGCACAAAAGTGCCTCTTGCATTAAATGGGCGCTCTCAATTTCCACAGCATTAACATAGATGGTGTATCTGCAGATGGGAATGGCTGGAGGTCCTTAGTTATTGGCCAGTGAGACCAGAAAGGTCTGGAGGTGATGCTTTCTTTCCCCCACTATAAAAGATTATCAACTACAGCTCACTAAACAGAACTGTTGCCCCTCAGTCTCCTCGCAGCTGTTAATGCCTCAGTTCAGCAAAGCCCTTAAGCTTTATCAGTTTAGGATGGGAGTTAGGATGTATTAAATTTTCTAGAATAAGGATGTGTGGATTCAGATCGGCATACATTCTTTGTATCACGCTGTAAAAGCAGGCAAGAATCTAAAAATACGGGAAGAGAAGAGTGCAATAAATGACATCTGCACAGAAAGTTTTACAGGTCAATTAAAAGAGTGAGTTTTTTCAAATTTTATTCTTTCAGCTTAAAGAATAAAAAGATCCATAAATCTGGAAATATAGCTTTAATCTAAAGTGACTCTAAAATACATAAAGCAAAGACATCCTGAGGGTTCTGTATTTGTTTTACTCTTCTTTTTTATGGTAAAAGTAAATATACTTTTTTTGTCTTTAAAGGAAAGAAGGAGTTCAAGGATTTTATAAAGGGATCGTTCCCAATGTGATCAGAGTGACTCCTGCCTGTTGTATTACCTTTGCAATGTATGAAAATGTATCTAGTTTTTTGCTTGGTTTAAAAAAGAAGAGTAATTAAAGGTAGGCACATTTGCATCAAGAAAAAATTATCCTTTGTTTTAAAGTATTTTTTCATCTAGGACAATATTGTACACAAATCTGTCTTGATTGTGGATTGATCTAGTGATTTGATGAGAGAATTTGGAGACAGCAGCTCTGGCTTCCTTATCTTGTGCAGTAATGTCCCCAGATCACTCCATTTACCTCTTCTCTGAGAATCAACCTCTGCGTGGAACTGAAATAATATGGTGGCTGGGCAAAAACAGTCTTGGAACAGCTCTGATTATCTTAGTCCTTTGAACTGATCCCTCAGAAAAGTAAAGGGAGCTAACTTCTACTTCTCTCTAATAAAGCTGCACCTGGTGTCCACAGTGTAGTGTCAAAATTTTGATGGCTTTCAAATCTGCTAATGCAGGTCCTCTGTCTGCTGTCTCCTTGTGAAATTGTATATACACTTCTCAGTGAAATTCAGGATCTCCTAAATCCTGACAAATTGCAGATAAGTTTCATTGCTCAGAATGTACCAAGCCAGTGTCCTCCACTGCAGCAAGGGTTGCTTGAGATGAGGCAGCTGGGTACAGTATAAAAAGGCAGAGGTTTGGTTTGCTCCAGTACAGCATAGTGGGAGGGGCATGCTGTCTACTCTGCATGTTTCATAATCTGCTGAAGTCCCAGTTTTAGGATAACACCCACAGCATCTTGCAAAATGGGGCATTTTTGCTGCATCAAACCAAAGTCATTTTAATCTGTCACTGGCCATGTACTCCACTTCTTCTTCGTATCTTTGTTAATGGCATTACATTCAAACTCTGGGATAATGTAATAAATGGATGTTTAGATGGACTTAATTTTAAAAAACAAAACTTGGTGCTTATTTTTGTAAACTACATTTTTTCTAATATGGAGTATGGCTTTTTCAGTGCAGATGATCTTTCTTTCTTTTGAGCATTATGGTCTGATAGCTAGCAGAGTGTACATGTCCCTATGTGGTCTCAAAACTAGCTTGAACAGGAGAAGGCTTTTTTTATTTAAGGAGGAAAAAAACAGATGCTTTCTCTTTTATAATTTAAGGGAATGACTGTTCTCACCCAGGAGCCAGCAACCTTCTGTAAGCTGTGCACCAGAACAACTAGCCTCCAGTCCGGCACAGGCTAAGTGGCTTTTGGGGCTGCCTCTGGGGACAGGACTTTCCCTGAACCAAGGCCAGAAAGCTAGGAGCTGCACCCATGCTAGAGAGCAGGAGGCCATGGGAAGTGGCAGTACAGGTGCAGCTCCCAGCTGCCTAGCCCCCTTTGCAGGTAAAGCCCCCAGCTGCAAACAGGCTGCTGAAGCCATTTGGCCCACATCTGAGTAGAGCTGAGAAGGCAAGGAGAAGCAGCACAGGTACAGCTCCTCACCTCCTGGAACTGGGCAGGGTCACAAGCTACACAGACCAGGTGTCATGTATCCCTTTTCTAATCTGTTGCAGTGCTTTGCCCAATAAGCGGATGAAAGTACGTTTCACAGAAATTAATTTGTAAAAAAAGCAAGGGAACAAACACATTCTTCAAGGGAAATGCTTTTCAGTGGTCTGTTTTTCTTAATTCTGCATCTGGAAAAACTATCATTAGTAATAATCAGGCTTCTAACTAGTGGTATAAGACATTCAGTGGATTTGTGTAAAATATCAGTTAACTGAGGGAGACAGGAACTAATAAATCTGAGCAACACTTATGCAGAATGCAGGTTAGATAATCTCTACAAGCCAGACAGCTGACCTGCAGTCTCTGTTCCTGAAGAAACTTGGCAAGTTTGCTATGCAATAATGAGAGAATCTATCAGGAACCCATGACTGATCTGAGTAAGATTTAGTTTACACATACAGAACTAGTTTTAGCTTACAAGACTGGACCTTAGGAAACAAAAATTAATTTAAAATACTTAAGTGAGCCATCCAAAGAGCTCCTTTGCAGTAGAAGGGGAATATTTTCTTCAGTAGTGTTTATTTCTTTTATACACACACTCACTCTTAACTGAACTTCTTCATTTTGAAAATGATGAGAGATGGGGTCTACTTGCTTTCATGTGTACTTTAAAGGTCACCAGGTGAATTACTATATTAACTAATTACTCTTTAATGGGTGTTAACTTGTGCCTTATGAAGTGGGTTGTTTTTGTGGTTTTTTTTTAAAAAGCTGTGTGCTAGCATGTAGAACTGATTGAATAGGGCATTGAGCTATTAATCATTCAGTGCAAGGCTTAGAACTACTCTGAAGTCTACCAATCACAACAGTGAAAATGGGCAAAGGACAAACTTCTTGGGAGAGAAATGCCAGCTTCATAGCTTGCTAGTGCTCAGCAGCATTGCATCCATTGCTTCCAAGAATTAAAACTTGGCTGCCCTTGGTTTTGAAGTGGGTTAGTTCTACAGGAATAAAACTGAAATTAGGAGCTGGGAACTGAAGAGATGCAGGGGCAGTCTGAAAAGCAAATATTGTATAACTTGACAGACTGACATGGGCATTTAAAAAAGATCTGAGAGATGCAGCTGTTACATTTTTGCATGTTATACATGCTTTTGTAATTTCCTTTGATTTCGTACGTCTTTAGTACAGAACTGGCTTTCATGTTCCAAGCAATTTTCCTTCCTAAATATTTTGTAATAATTAAAACAAAAACTATTTATTTGGTACTGTCATTGGACATATTGTACTGTTGGAGTGACTGTTTAGCATGTTTTACATAGCTGTGAGTTGTTGAATGGTCGGTATGATCATTTATTATCTAGTCTTAAGAGACTGACTGCATAGTTTTTTTTTTTAAAGAGATTTAGTTTTTAACAATTATTTGCACACCTTCCTGAAGCCATAAAGCTCAAAGCATTTGAGCCTATCCTTAAATAGTTATTGTCTTCTTTCCTTGCAATGCAAGTATTTATTTAATAATTTTGTGTCTCTTATCCAAGTTAGTTGATAAACTGAAATAACACTAAAATAACTCACTAGTTTATACCAGTAAAATTGTTTACTATTACTGTCTGCACATTTATTATTCTCAAATATACTGAAAACAGGGGGTGCCAAAAACCTCTTAACAACTGACTGAATTGAGCAGGAAAAGAGTTTGAAGGCCTGCTGAACTTGTTCTGTTAAAATTGTCCCTGAGCAAGTTCTCACTGAAGTCGATGGTTCATAGTAAGGTTGTATAATATAATCTAGGATAAGTAATGCATTTAAAATCTGAAATGAAGGCTAAAGTTTAGTGTTTTCTCCAGATCTTCCTGTAAAATTCTGAGTATCAAAAATTGTACATACTGATGCACTTGTCGTCATAGCCATTGAAAAACTCTTTGCATTCCACTGACAATAAAATATCCTGCTTGTTTTGTAAAAGTGTGTTTATTTAAGATATAAAAAGCTGTAATTTCAGCTATTACAAGAAGGTGATACATTTCCATACCTAAGTTTGACCGATGAATAAAAAGACTTTAATAAGCTTGTTTCAGATATTTCTGTGCTAAAACACTATCATAAGAACTTGTGTTAAACTTAAGCAAACCTGTGCCTTCTGTTCAATAGTTATCAAAATTATAGAAATAATAAATTTTCAAAGTAAATTGTATGCAATGTATGTCAAAAATCTGATACAGTCTTGGAGATGATGGGTTAAAATAGGTGTTGGAAAAAAATCTATTTTGGCATCTCTTCTATTATGATACGAGAGACTGAATTCCATCCTGTAGAAGCATCTCCTCTTGGATAATCTGAACAAGTACCAACCCAGATAGCAATATCCACCAACCCAGCATTGATTCCTTCACATAATCCTTCCACTGTTTAAAGAGAAAACATTATTTCAATCAACATAATATTGCCTAATATTCCCTTAACTTTTAAACCAAAGAACAGCAGTTTACCATAACTATCTGAAGTTAGGGGTGCCATATTGCTAGTGTTAAAATTTTATTCATTTTTATGTTTAACTGGATAATTCTCTAAAAAGGTAAAAGCCCATCACAGTATATCTTGGCCTCAGTAGAAAATAGATGTAGCAAGATAGTCTAAAACTAGCCAAAGTGTCTTTTAATGATACTGCTATAGGAATTAGGCTTTTGAATCATGCATGAGCATTCCACTTTTGTCAGTCTCCACTACATTGGCAGCAGTAATCAGAGATGACTAGATAGTGGTAATGGACCCCTTCCAAAACAGTCCATGGTGGTTATACAGAGAGGGTCTCACCATTTTTGTTACTGAAGACATACAGTGCTTGCAGCTGTTAAACACAAAAAAACCTGCACTTAAATTTAAGGAAGGGGTCCATTACCACAGACCTGGGTTGCCCAGTGTCAACACAGATCAGAAGCTTGAGGAGGGCATTTTGGTGCTTTTATCTAACAGCCAACTGACCCAGCTTTAGATAGCAGGGTTTTTGACACTTTTTAATGCACCCAATCTATACAGATGCTACAGAGCCAGGTCAAGGTAATATTGTTGCTTCTGGTAAAGAATGTTTTCTGCTGCTGCTTTTTTTTTAATTTTCTTTAAACATATGCAAGCAGCTGTACTGTTTAGAGGAAAGCAGTGTCTCTTTCCACAAAGAGCTGAGCTGCTGGCTTCATACAGTATGCCCCTTTACAGTAATTTAAAACAATTGTGGGTATTATGTCAAAGGTCAGTCAATTTGATTAGAGGTCATTCTCTTATGTTTATAACTTCTAGGACAGGCTTATCCAACATGCAGCCCGCCAAGGCATTTTCTGTGGCCCGCAGTGCTGCGACAGGAAACAAATCGTTCCTGCCCCTTGTCCCTCCCCCAGCCCCTCAGCAGCTTCCTAATGGCTGCTGAAGGGCTGGGGAAGGGACAAAGTTCCCACATGCACCATGTCAGCTTGATGTTGCCGATGCGGTGCGTGTGGGAAGAGGAGTGCAAACCCGGCCTGCTTCCTCCCAGCACCACATAGGGAAGCTGCCACTCCCCGCCCGCAGGTGAGAGGTAGTCCAGCTTGACCACCCGGCCCCAGGTCGCTGGTGGAGGCGAAGCGGTGCAGGCAGGTGCCTCCTCCCGCCAGGCTGTCGGCATTGGCTGCGCCGTGTGGAGCAGCCCTGGGCAGAGTCTGCGCTCACTGCGCCCCAAGGTGCCACCTGCCTCCTGCTCTGGCTCCCTACAGCCCGGCGATGCAGACCCACGGAGGCGGTGTGGCAGCTGGGCTCGCCCTCATCATCTGCCTCTGCTGCCTCCTGCCTGGCCGGGGCAGGAAGACTGCGCCTCCCCCAGGGCCGGGCCAGTGACTGTGGGCTCCCGGCGCCTGTCTGCATGTTGGGGGGTGGTCCCTGCCTTTCACAGTCCCAACCCAGTGTCCCTCACTGCTCCAACCTCCAGCCCCCAGTGCCCCAGCGTGTGCAATATGGGGGCCCCCAAGTAGAACCTTGCAGGCTGGAACTCTGCCAGCCCACAAGAGAAAAGCCACAGTTATGTTTTTCTCCTTTAAAGGAGAGCCCACTTTTAAAGTTTACTCTTGACCCTTTCATATATTCTTGAGACCTTCATTGGTGTCAAAGGTCATGTGACATCACTTCCTGATGTCATATCACTTCCTGTGAGGTCTTTGAATATGGCTCGCGGCCCACTGGGTGATAAAAAGTTTGTGATCTGGCCCCACATTCAAAAAGGTTGGACACCCCTGTTCTAGGATATGAAGTCTGACTAAAGCAAGTACCACAGTAAAAATGGAACTCAACTGTAAACCCAAACCCACAACAGAATTAATGCAAGTGCTGTATTTAGTAATCCAGGAACCTCTGCTTCCCCTTCAGGCACCTTCAAGGTTTCTAATGTGCACCTTTCTATAGGATTCCCACTGTGCTCAGAGACACTTTTTTCAATCTATCCCTACTCACATAGCCTTGACATACATACCTGAAGAAGTACGATGTATATTAATAGTAGAATTCAACTCGGGGCTTCCTTGATCTAAATAAATTATAGCTTCAATTGGAAGTGGCCCAGAGCATTCAGCGCCATTAAACGTAAAATACCAGCGCTGGCAGCAGGCACTTTTACATTTGAGTCGAAGTGAGCCACTGAAGAGAACTCGCAGTGCGCTGTTAGAGCGCATCTTTGTGAATGTGCATTCCTAATAGAAGAGAAAGGAAAATCGTTGGCTACTGCAATGCATTAATTTCTGAACCTATTTCTACTAACTAGTTTGGGAATACACTAACCACCCTCTCCCCCATTCACTGAAAAAAAAAAATAAAAACGGGGGAGGGGAGGCATGCCACAACAAAATTCTCAACTGTATTTCAAACGCACCAAAGAGGGTAAGGAGCATGCTGGAAGGTTAAGTATCTAAATATCTTTCTATGTTTTCTGGACCTCAGAAGCACCTTCCCTTCCTCGCAAATATTAATGATGTTATCAGTTCCCTCAAGCCAGTCCACAGGCCACATCAAATAGCAGCCAGGAAAAGTTGGTGGAAAGCTGCTGTTCTATATTACTGTGGTTCTAAGCAAGGTAAGTATATCCAAACCTGACTTCTAACTCCTGATATAACATTGTTATGAGTTCTCCTTAGTAGGCACCCTGGGTTTAGCAATCACAAAAATCAGTAAAAACCATAAAGTTCTCTTAATTCTGATGCAGGTTACAAAGCTGGGTAAGAAACTTTTTTCTTTCCTAAAATACGTTGCTTTTCCCACAAAGTGCTAAAGAACTTCAACCTATGGGCCATTCTGAAGTAAATACTACTTGTTACTCTAGGGGTGGTTCTTGTAACATAGCAGCAGTTTCACCTAGTTGTTCTGAGGCTAGGATTTTTGTTTGCTTCTTGGGCAGTCTTGCTACATCAAACTTTTGTGTTTTCTTATTTTAAAATTCCATCATTAAAGGTTTGCACCCATTTCCAGTCTGAGAAATTGGCAAAAGAGGCCACGTCTAGTTGACTCTTGCTGAAGTAATGCCCAACAGCTAAGTTGCCTCAAAAACTACACTAACAAAGTCATTTTGTGCTTCCTAGTTTCATTTATCTGTTTCATAATTTCAACCTCAAACCTCTCCCATGGGTCAGCTCTGTAGTGCACGCTGAAAACCTCAGCCTGTTTACCTACTGCTTTGCCATAGCACAGCTTCCAGCCTCTTGCTTCAGAAGGGGGTGCTGACCCTACCATCTGCTGCATATACCATGAGACTACCTCACCCAAGATCTGCTGCATGTACCATCAGACCACCTCAGTCTTTCACCTGAAACTATCACAGAAATGAGTAATACAGGTGCCTAGTCATCTATTAAGTATAGTAGGAATGAGCCTAAACTAAATCTCTAAATGAGACCACTCACAAGAACAAAAGGAAGTTCTCACTGGAAATGTGCATTTTAAAAGCATCTCTATAGACAAGCATCTTCACCATGTGCTGTGGTGCTCCTGAATGTAAGAACATAAGGTTCCTTATGGGACTAACTTACTGCTATTTTCCCAAGGTCTATGCCATAGTTCAATGCGCTCCATGAACACTGTTTGAAGTTGGGCGTCCAAGACTCCTCAATGCTCTCCCGCATACACTCTCCTTTTTCACCTTTGAGCCCATCTCGACCAGGGATTCCTGGTGTCCCTGGGATTCCATTGATTCCAGGGCTCCCATCCCGTCCAGGAACACCGCCAGGTCCTTGTAAACACATCCCGTTGTACTGAAAAACACAACATTTGTTTCATAACTTGCTCACTAATTCTGATGCCTAAGACAGTAAGACTGCTTGCTTTGCCCAAGCGAACAATTCTTTATAAAGAAACTGCAGTGTCACATACCCCTCAAACACTTAAGTGAATATATTAGCACTGGCAGTTGCATTTGCTGTAAATGAAGTACCAGAGAGACAGGTCCAAAGCAATGGTTATTTTGTTAATAGAAAAAAACCATATAGAATCTTCTTGTGCAGTTACTGGAAGTTTTCAGAACCCAAGAGTAAGGAGACAAGAAAAATATAAAAAAGACTACTTTTTAGACAGCTTAAAATTAGTTAATTTTCACTTTTCCTTCCAGTGTTTGTAATACTCATGTAGAAACATTTTTCCTTATAAATTAGCAAACTTTTCTTGTGGAGCTACAGTCAACACACTCTTTTTATGGGGCAGAATCACACAGTTGCCTAGAGCAAGGCAGACCACAGTGCTCAAACATAGGTATTGGAGGTTAAGTACTAAATGGCAGGTTTAAAAAAAATTTGAGTGATGTGGATTTGACAATCATAATCTGCAATGAACCTGAATGCAAGATGCTGTCTCACATCTGCAGGAGTTAAGTGTACAAAACTGTACAGTAATACCCCAGAGCCTTTAGGAATGCAACATCAGTTTGGGTCCAATGTTCACCCCAAATTATTTGATAGCAAGTTTTGCTTTCACATATTAACAATTTCTTTTAAACAAAAATACCATATTTTCTCTCATATGCTCCCTGGAATAAAGTGTAAATGTCATTTTTGAAAGGCAGAATGAAAAAAAAAAAAATCTATCCTTTTATAGAAAGTAACTTGACACCCATCTTGCTGGGATCATTTGATCCCAGCAGTCTTTCCTGCCCACATGCAAGAGGGCTGGTCCCTATGATCTGTAAGGTCCCTTCCAGCCCCTAACAACTATGAAACTGGGGCCACTGACAAATGCTTACTTAAAGGTGCGATTGGGTCTGATCCTTGATCCCAGCCATCACACCTCCTGCTATGCTATACATGCATGGCAGAAGATGTGACTGTGGGATTGGGAATCAGACCCCAATCATACCTTTCGCCAGGGCAGACGGAGCCTGAGATCATAATCCCAGGCACCTCCTGCACTGGCAAGTAGCAAGGTGGGTGTCCAGTGCTCCCCGCACTGAAAGCACACCGGTCTTGAAAAGCTCTGGTGCACTCCCAGGGCTGGGAATGACAATCGGCTGACTAGCATTCCTTGTTCCAGAAGCCTACCAACCACATGTTCAATTAAGGTATGATGGTAACCAACAACAAAATTACATGCATTATGCATATTATGGGTAGGGATCTACTTAAAGTACACAGAGGGCACAAAGGGTAAGTAAAAACCGTCAACCTTTTTTTTTTTAAAGTTTAATTTAAGCATTTCATTTTTAATAAGTTTTTATTTCTGGTGATTCCATGCACAATGGAATCCACCCAAAGGGGAGGGCAGTTCAGGATGAGTGGTTGCTCCTCAAGGGAGCAATCCTGGATGCGCAAGCAAAGTCTACTTTACTTTTTAACATCTTCATTAATGATGTGGACATTGATGTCAGCAGTGGGCTGGCCAAGTTTGCTGACGGCACCAAACTCTGGGGTAAAGCATCCACACCTGAGGACAGGAGGGCAATCCAGGCAGAGCTTGACAGGCTCATGAAATGGGTGGACAAGAACTTGATGGTGTTCAACACCGAAAAATGCAAGGTTCTCCACCTTGGGAGGAAAAACCTGCAGCATGCTTATAGGCTCGGCAGTGCTACGCTGGTTAGCACTACAGATGAAAAGGACTTAGGGGTCACCATTGACCACAAGATGAACATGAGCCATCAATGTGATGCTGCAGCTAGTAAAGTGAGCAAAATGCTGGCTTGCATCCATAGATGCTTCTCAAGCAAATCCTGGGACGTCATTCGCCCATTGTACTCAGCCTTGGTGAGCCCGCAGCTGGAGTACTGTGTCCAGTTTTGGGCTCCACAATTCAAAAAGGATGTGGAGAAGCTTGAGAGAGTCCAGAGAAGAGCCACATGCATGATCAGAGGTCAGGAAAACAGACCTTATAATGAGAGGCTGAAAGCAATTGGACTCTTCAGCCTGGAAAAGCGCAGGCTCAGGGGCAATCTGGTGGCCACCTATAAGTTTATTGGGGTGTTCACCAGGATCTGGGGGAACGTCTGCTCACCAGAGCACCCCAAGGGATGACAATATCGAATGGTCACAAACTCCTCTGAGACTATTTCAGGCTGGACATAAGGGAGAACTTCTTTACTGTCTGAGCCCCCAAGGTCTAGAATAGACTGCTGCCGGAGGCGGTTCAAGCACCCACTTTGAATGGCTTCAAGACACTTTCGGATGCTTATCTTGCTGGGATCCTATGATCCCTGCTGACTTCCTGCCCCTGTGCAGGGGGCTGGACTCAATGATCCTCTGGGGTCCCTTCCAGCCCAAATGTCTATGAAATCTATGAAAATGGTGGGAAACACCAGTTTTTGCAGTGATCATAGTTGCAGTTTCCACAAGAACTGCAAAACTGCAAATTGAGTAGATCCCTAATGATGGATAATAATTTTGTATCTTATTTTCCCAACCATGCCATTAATTGCTTGAATATGTGGCCAGGCTACCACTTAAGGCGTGATTAATGAGTTCATCATGTCTTAAGTGTAACTTCTACCAGGGGCCCGAGTTGCAGCCACTAGGGAGCTGAGCTTGGCAATTGTTCTGCTCCCAATGATTCCCCTTCAAATTTTAATATTGCTTTTCGCCTGGCGAGTCAGAAACTGCTCTTTACTATATTTTTCACATATAAATGCACACTGCAATTTGCAGCAGTTTGTTTTGGGGGGGGAAGATGCATGTTGTATATGGGAAAACATGGCATTTAACAGCATAAACAGAATGCTTGGGAGAAAGGAAAGTACAATTTGGCTAGGATGACCTCTTCTTGTGTCCTCCTCCATCTCTGGACCCTGAACTGTGCAGTGCAGACTCATGCAATTCCAACTCACCCCAGGCGTGCGAGTTCTGGTGAGTCAGTCCAGGAAGGAGCTGAGTTGGACAAAACTAGCAGAGCAGAGACAGAAGCAGCTGCAATAGGAAACTTCAGAGACAGATGAGGTCAGGATACTCAACTACAGTTTTAATTTTTAGCATTCTTTCCCCATCTGCTTACTGGCTGCTTGTTCCAGTCCTTACCCCTCCACCATCTCTCTTCATATCAGCCAACTCCTACTGCCCTCCATATTTGGCTCTTCTGTTTTCCTAGCTTCCTCACTTACCTCCCTCATCTTCCTCATTTTGTTAATCCCAGCTAACAAAACTGCACCCAAAAAACCCTCTTGCCAAAATCAAAAAACAATGGTCACACTCTGACAACACCCACAAAACATCACATGGGTCAGCCTACTTGTTACTATAGTCCTGCTGTCTATGTGGTTTCTAAGTTTTTCAAGGCAAGGGCTCTCTTGCTTTGCATGAACAGGACCAAGACAAAGGGAGGGAGAGAAGGAGTGGGAGAGTCTACTGTAACAGAAATAATAAATAAGAGCAGAAGAATTACCATTTACTGGGTCAGATCATGGTCCATGTCCCCCAGTATCCTGTCACAGTGGCAGAGAGTGGATATTGAAAGGGAGAGTGAACTGGGTATGACCAGGGTTTTTCTCCACTGTTCCTCTCCCACTAGCAATCTCCAGCATTTAAGGTCTAGGAAGTTCTGAGTCAGAGGCTGTATCCCTAATTCCCAGGCTCAATACTTAGTACCAGAGCCAGATTAACGCATAGGCAAACTAGGCACATGCCTGGGGCCCTAAGTGAAGCACAACTGGGCCCCTTCTTATTTTACATATTATAATTATTGAGTGAAAAAAGTAATATAAACATTTCATCTTCAACTGGGAGCCCATGAGTTTGTTTTCCTAGGGCCCACTCAAGGGTTAATCTGGCCCCGCCTAGTAGTAATGCCCTATTCCTCCAGCAATTTGTCCAATCCCTTTCTGAACCTGGCTAAACCGTTAGCTAAACTGCTGACAACATCTAGGGGCAACAAATTCCATGCTTCAGTCACACACTCTGTGAAAAAACTTACTTTTATTAGTTTTAAACTTACTACCTACTAGCTTCATTTTGTCCCCTAGTTCTTATATCAGGAGAGAGAGTAAATAATGAGTCCCTACAAATCCCTCTCAACCTCCTCTTTGCCATAAATTACCTATAAAGTCCTCCTGAGGCAGCAGAGAGACTCAGAAAAAAGAATTTTGCCACAGGCCGGCTATACTCAACGAGCACAGGCTCAGTGAACGCCCTGGTGGCAAATAGTAATAGGAAGTGACAATGACACCTTTGTTCACGGTCCTTATGGAGGCGCAGTGAAGGTGGGAGCCGCCTTCAACCCTGGCGAGAGCTACCTGATGCTGTTTGCTACCTTTACAGCCCGGTTGTGCTCAGCCAGTTCTTTCCTTTCCTATGTAGTCCCATTGCACTGTTGTCCGGTTCCGCTTGGTCATGCAACGGGTTCCCCCGCGGCAGGCTGAGGTCGGCGGAGCATCGGGCTCGGATGCCGGAGAAGCAGCCTGTCCGTCCACGCGTCTGCACTTGCACTTGTGCGCGCAGCGTGTTGGCTTCATCCCAGCCAGGAGAGCACAAAACACCGGCAGCTTCTCCTTCTCCCTCTGCCTCAAGACGGGTGATTAATTGTGCCCGAAACCTTGCAAAGAACAAGTTCTCGAAGTGTTGGGAAAGAGCTCCCATTTACCCAAAGAGCCTTGTCTGCCTGCAGCCCACCTGGACGTCCGACTGGCGGCCCAGCAGGGGGCAGGCCCGGCTGACTGAGCCGGCTCCCGGCTCCTCCGGCCCGCCGGCAGGACGGCCCCGGCGCCGCGCAAGGACCGGGCTGCGGTCTCCCCGCTCCCCGC